>NC_056684.1:121515104-121856979 GCF_018350215.1 Panthera leo
CTCTCTCAAGGATAAAACATTAAAAAAATAAATACAAATAAAAAATAAAATGGTTTAAATGGGAACAGCTTTAAATAAGATAATTCCAGAACAGTCATATATAGCTGAAATAAGCATGAAATGAGTCATAATTCAATTAAGATTGTTTACCACACATTTTACTTCTTTATCCAAAATGGTAGGAAAAGCAAGCTGTATCGTTTGTCAGCTACTCACTGCTACAGGAGAACAAGCTGCAATATATACTATCTAAACAGCTAATAATTTAGCTTTTAGAAGTGAAATAATTTATATTAACACGGCTTTCCTAGGGAAGTGGCTTACTTAAGTGTGTCAGGTTATATAGTTTCTTTTGGTTGCTTCCAAAAGCCAGACATACCCAAATATACTGATGTAAAAGACTTCTTGTTTTATTCTATATTTTAAAGAACATCAGTATAATTTTCTAATTCCTTAATGCCCAACATGTGGCAAACACAATGTAATCACATGATTCCTAATGTGAATTGTGATAATCAGGGTACAACCATTGTGGAAGGGAAAAAAATCCTGATTCCTGAGGTCTCTTCTCTTATTGGGAGGGAGAGCCTGTGGAGACCACTGGCTGCTGTTTTTTGGTTAGGGAGATGCCAAATGAATCACAGTATAGAAGGGTAAGGTGGTCCTGGAGAGCAGTACTGGTTGAGAGCTGCTGACTAAAGGGAGTTTCCTTGAGTTGCACAGCAGTCAGATCAAACCAGGGGAAAGGCCTGGAGTGAAAAAAAATACTGTTACTTTTTAATGTCTGTTCAGTACATCTGATTTGGCTGTTAGAACAGGAAATAAGATACTTTATTTTTATATCAAACTAATTAAAATTCATAGTTAAACATTCAGCTAGAACTATTCACTATGTAGATTTAATTGTACTTATGATTTTTGTACTTATGTACATTTTTCTAAGTGTGCAGGAATTCATAATTAATTAAAGAATGATTATAATAATGACATTGATGTTCTTTTCAGTATATTTCCCTTGAATTTAGAAATAGAATATGTAAGAGGATCATGGACATTAGGAATACAAAAGATCTCATTTCTTTTAAGCTGTTCTCTTCAACAGGGGTGCCTGGGTGGTTCAGTCGGTTAAGTGGCTTACTTTGGCTCAGGTCATGATCTCATGGTAGGTGAGTTTGAGCCCTGCCTCAGGCTCTGTGCTGACAGCTCAGAGCCTGGAGCCTGCTTCGGATTCTGTGCCTCCTTCTCTCTCTCTCTCTCTCTCTCTCTCTCTCTCATTCTCTCTCTCTCTCTGTCCCTCCCCCACCTGCACTCTGTCTGTCTCTCTCAAAAATAAATACTAAAAAAAAATGTTTTTTAAAGATATCTTCTTCAACAAATGGGGTGCCTGGGTGGCTCAGTTGTTAAGCATCCAACTTCAGCTCAGGTCATGATCTCACAGATTCATGATCGGGGTCTGTGCTGACAGCTTGGAGCCTGAAGCCTGCTTCAGATTCTGTGTCTCCCTCTCTCTCTGCCCCTCCCCAGCTGACACTCTGTCTCTATCAAAAATTAATAAAAAGCATTAAAAGAAAAAAGATATCCTCTTCAACTTATTAAGGTATATAGATCAACACATGTATAGGGACTTTCAAGTCTTTTTTTTTTATAAGTTCCCCTTCCTCTTTTTTTTCCTTGCAGTTTTTTTGTTGAAGAAATTAGGTTGTTTGTCCTCTAAAATTTCCCATATTCTAGATTTTGCTGATAATATCTCATGGTCATTTAACATTTTCCTGTCTCTTGAATTTAAATCTATACTTGATCAAATTCTGGGGTTTTTTATAAGAGTATTTCATCTGTATCTGTTTTATCCAGAAATACATTGTCTGTCTGCAGTGTTAAGACTGATTAATGGATTCAGTGTGATCTATTCATTATAAAGCCCCCCCATCAACTTTTCACCTATAGTTGCCTAGATTCATTATTTCATTAGAGTTTACAAAATGATATTCTACCACTCCTTCATTTAAGAAGGAATCTTTCAACTTTATAAATAGTGCCAGAAGCCAAGAGCAAACATCCTACTCAGTAATTTAACATTAAAAACATAGCCTATTTTCAAGTTCATTTGTCACAGCAAATATTGAGAGTAGTTACCTCTTGAAAATGGGATTTAAGGGAGGTACTTTCACTTTCTGTTTGGTACATTTTAGTTGATATCCTATTTACCATAAACATTTGTTACTTTTCTAATTTTTAAAGTCATTTTTTAAAAATTCACATGAAAAATAAATGCATAAGGATTTTGGAAAATAATAGGGGTACCTGGGTGGCTTAGACAGTTGAGCGTCCAACTTCGGCTCAGGTCATGATCTCGCAGTTTGTGAGTTTGAGCCCTGTGTCAGGCTCTGTGCTGACAGCTTAGAGCTTGAAGCCTGCTTCAAAGTCTGTGTTTCCCTCTCTCTCTGCCCCTCCCCTGTGCATTCTCTATCTCTCTCTAAATAAATAAACATTAAAAATTTTTTTGGAAAATAATAATGAAGAGGACTTGCCCTATCAGATACAAAAATATAGAAACACATTACAGCAATTAATCATAGCATGGGAGCTTTGGCATGGCAAAGGAAACAATCAGCAAAACTACAAGGCAACTGACAGAAAGGGAGAAGATATTTGCAAATGACCTATCAGATGAAGGGTTACTATCCAAAATCTATAAAGAACTTATCAAACTCAACACCCAAAAAATAAATAATCCAGTTAAGAAATGGGCAAAAGATATGAATAGACACTTTTCCAAAGAAGATATCCAGATGGCTAACAGACACATGAAAAAATGTTCAAAATCACTCATCATCAGGGAAATACAAATTAAAACCACAATGAGATACTACCTCACACCTGTCAGAATGGCTAACATTAACAACTCAGGCAACAACAGATGTTGATGAGGATGCGGAGAAAGAGGAACCCTATTGCACTGCTCGTGGGAATGCAAACTGGGCCACTCTGGAAAACAGTATGGAGGTTCCTCAAAAAATTAAAAATAGAACTACCCTATGACCCAGCAATTGCACTACTAGGTATTTATCCAAAGAATATAGGTGTGCTGTTCTGAAGAGGCACATGGACCCCAATGTTTATAGCAGCACTATCGACAATAGCCAAAGTATGGAAAGAGCCCAAATGTCCATCGACTGATGAATGGATAAAGAAGTACACACACACACACACACACACACACACACACACAATGGAATATTACTTGGCAATCAAAAACAATGAAATCTTGCCATTTGCAACAACATGGATGAAACTAGAGGGTATTATGCTAAGTGAAATTAGAGAAAGACAAATATATGACTTCACTCATATGTGGAATTTAAGATACAAAATAGATGAACATAAGGGAAGGGAAGCAAAAATAATATAAAAACAGGAAGGGAGACAAAACATAAAAGACTTAAATTCAGAAAACAAACCAAGGGTTGCCAGAGGGGTTGTGGGTGGAGGGAAAGACTAAATGGGCAAGGGGCATTAAGGAGGACACTTGTTGGAATGAACACTGGCTATTATAAGTAGGGGATGAATCACTGGATTCTATTCCTGAAATCATTATTGTACTATATGCAAACTTGGATGTAAATTAAAAATAAATAAAAATAAAGTTGATGACAAAAAAAATCATAGCATAGGAATAGAAAATAGGCCCACAGTTCAGAATACAGTCCAGAAATATACCCATAAATATCCTTCATTTTATTAAATAATAAAAATCATATTTCAAATTGGTAGGAAAAGGAATGGCCACTCTATAAATAATGTAGGACAATTGGCTTTCCAAAATGAATAGAAGATACTAAAAATCCAAAACTGCTTAAAGATTTAAATATTTTAAAAATAAAATACTAGAAGACAATATAGAATATCTTAGGGTGAAGATGGTCTTTATAAGTATGATTTAAAACCCCAAAGCCATAAAGCAGTGATTTGACACTTTTGACTACAAAAATGAGAATCTCTGAGCAGCAAAAGGTACCAAAAAGAAAGAAAAATATGGAAGTTATTTCCAATACACATAATGTATTCCTACTGAAAACCTTCTCTGAAACAATATATAAAAGCAAACAAAAGAGAAATGAATAGGCAAAGAATATATAATGAGAACGAAAGAGAACACAAGAGCAACAACTTGGAAGCTGGAAAAAATATGGACAAATAATAACACTGAGCTGAATCTGAAGTCAGCAACAGGGAGAACCAAGACACAGTCCATTTACATCATAGAACCCACAAAAGACTCAAGATGTAGTGGGACCCAGTACATCAGAAGTGGAGATGAGATGGGACTAAAAATAGGATGATGGACTGAAAATCTTAAAAAAGAGAGAGACCCTCACAGCACACTACCCAATGCTGCACAGTCAGGAGACTGTCCCTCCTCCTCCCCAACAGAAGATTTATTCTCTAGAAGAGTTAAATAGAGGGTCTTGGGGGGCACCTGGCTGGCTCAGTCAGTGGAGCAGGCAACTCTTGATCTCAGGGGTCATGAGTTTGAGTCCCACATTGGGTGTGAAGATTACTTAAATAAATAAGACTTTAAAAAAAAATATGGAGTCTCTGGACAAGGAGACAATAGGCACTGTTGCAGGCAAGGATTTGCTGAATAGAAAGGATATAAAGTAAAAAAATATAAGCAATAAAATGACCCCTCTTCTTATACACATACATAGCTTTCTTTCCTGCAGTTGGGTCCCAAAGACTTAAACCAATATTTAGTGTTTCCCAAGGAAATAGCTGACCAAATCACTCTGTAGTAATGACTACAGTAACAGAGTTTCCAATCAACTTTTTAGTAACCAGGACCTTAAATATGAGCAAAGTTCTCCATATACGTACTTGAATAAAGCTTCTCAAATCCATGATAGAAACCAAAACCAGTGATCAGTACAGATTCCTCACAGAAGAAAAAAATTCATTTACATTCTCAAAGGGATAAGAGATGGTATTGCATAATGAAATGACAACAGGATGCTACATAAAAAGGAATATTTGGAGACTTAAAAATTTTGAAAATATTCAAAATATACCAAAAATTAAAATATGCTTAAAATATGATAGCAAAAACAGTATAGTTGAAATCTCTCAGAAAATAGAAATAGACAAAGATATTAAAAATAGAAAAGATAGGGGCACCTGGGTGGCTCAGTCAGTTAAGCATCTGACACTTGATTTCAGCTCAGGTCATGATCTTGTGGTCGTGGGATCGAGCCGCATGTTGGGCTCCATACTAAGCATGGAACCTGCTTGAGATTCTCCCTCTTTGTCCCTCCCCATCTTCCTAAAAATAAGAAGAAGAAGAATAAGAAGAATAAATAATTAAAAAATAGGAAAGATAAAGAAAATCAGAGTTTCAGTCCAGGAGGTTCAACATTGGACTAAAGAGAAGAGACAAAACAGGAAAGGGGAGGAAATTATCAGACATAACTGGAGAAAAGTAGAGAATTTGACATTCAGGTTAAAAAGGACTGCTGAATGTTCTGCTTCTTTTATGGGTGCCAGTTACATACATATTTCCTTTACAACAGTTCATTAAACTGCATTATTTAGGAATTTATGGAATATGCACTTTTCTGCATAAGTGTTATATTTCACAAAATTTTTTTTAATTAAGGGGGAAAGGAGAAAGGCTCACTATGTGCCCAACACAGTGAGTTAAAATAGACCTACATCAAAAATAAAAATAAAATAAAATAGACCTAAATTCATCACCCATCATAAAATTTTAGGATACTGAGGTCAAAAGATACTAAAAACTTCCAAGGGAGAAAAGGAACAGATTTCAAAAAAAGTTTGAATTCAAGAATTAGAATGGCATTGTACTTCTCAACAGCAACTCTGTCTGGGGCACCTGGGTGGCTCAGTCGGTTAAGCGTCCAACTTCAGCTCAAGTCATGATCTCACGGTTCGTGGGTTTGAGCCCCTTGTCAGGTTCTGTGCTGACAGCTCAGAGCCTGGAGCCTGCTTCAGATTCTATCTCTCTCTCTCTCTGCCCCTCTCCTACTCGCGCTCTGTCTCCCCCTCTCTCTCAAAAAATGAGTAAAAACACTTAAAAATTAAAAAAAAAAACAAAAAAACCCAGCAACTCTGTGAGACAATGAAGCAATGCCTTTAAAACTCTGAGGCAAAATTACTTCTAACTTAGAATTCTACACCTGGCTATGTTCTCATAAAATATTAGGTTAGAATAAAAACATTTTCAGACACAGTCTCTATAATTACATTGTTTTCAAAAGAAGCTACCGAAAGAAGATATGATCCACCATTATGAAAGAGTAAACCATACCAGAGGAAGAGGGATCCAGGAAAAAGAGATCCAATGTAAGAGAGAAAAAGGAATCCCAGGCTAAGGGTGAAGGGAAATCCCCAAACTGGAAGTGCTTCACTGGCCTTTGGTGATTAATTAGAATGCGAGAGATGGGAGGCCATCAAGGATTACTTCCAGGCTTCTGTTTAAACAACTTGGCAAAAGAGCATGTAATTAGGTAAGAAACACCAGCAGAGCAGGTATGAGAGCAGGTATGCTTCTGGACATGTTGAGTTTGAGGGGAGATGGTGACTACAAACTTAACTTGGGTATAGAGTTGACTCTAGGCTAGAGAGTCATTTGCTGTCAGTGCAAAGATGGCAGCCTAAGTCCCTGAACTGGAAATGATCACCCATGAACAAAGTGTAGAATGGCAATAAAGAAGGCCTAGGACAGAGCCCTGAAAACTCCCAGACATAAAGATGAGGCAAAAGAGGAGCTGGCAAAGGAGGGGCTAGAGAGACAGGAAGAAAATGAGAAGAACCTAAGGGTATCATGAAAGCCAAGAAAAGAGATTGCTTCAAGAAGGATTCAAGAGTTCCAGGTTCAATAGTCAAGGAAGAGGAGGGTTAAAAATTGCCAAATGAGGGGCACCTGGGTGGCTCAGTCGGTTGAGTGTCCGACTTCAGCTCAGGTCATGGTCTTGCAGTTCGTGAGTTTGAGCCCTATGTCGGGCTCTGTGCTAACAAACGGCTCAGAGCCTGGAGCCTGCTTCAGATTCTGTATCTCTCTCTCTCTCTCTCTCCCCCTCCCCTACTCATGCTCTGCCTCTCTCTGTCTCTCAAAAATAAATAAATGTTAAAATAATAATAAATAAATTGTTGGGGCACCTGGGTGGCTCAGTCGGTTAAGCTTCCGACTTCAGCTCAGGTCATGATCTCACAGTTCGTGGGTTGGAGCCCCACATCAGGCTCTGTGCTGACAGCTCAGAGCCCAGACCCCGCTTCGGATTCTGTGCCTCCCTCTCCCTCTCTGCCCCTCCCCTGCTTGCTCTCTCTCTCTCTCTCTCTCTCTCTCAAATAAACGTTTAAAAAAATACTTTAAAAAAATTGCCAAATGAATTTAGTGGCATGGAAGTCACTGGTAATAAGGGCAACAGTTTTTCCCTATTAGATTATCAAAGATTAAAAAGATTGATTCTTATAGCTATCAAGCTATGGAGAAATGGCATACTCATACACACTGGTGGAAATGTAAATAAGCACCACATTTTTTAAAGAATTTTTTTTTAAGTTTATTTATTTAGAGAGAGAGAAAGTGTGTGTGTGCAGGCATGCGAGTAGGGGAGGGGCAGAGAGAGAATCCTAAGCAGCCTCCACGCTGTCAGTGCAGAGCCCAACATGGGGCTCAATCCCAACAACCTGAAGATCATGACCTGAGTCAAAATCAAGAGTCAGACACTTAACCGACTGAGCCACCCAGGTGCTCTAAGCACCACATTTTTGATAAGCAATTTGGGAATACCTATCAAACATAAAATGTATATACCCTAACCCAGAAATATTCTTCTAGAATATTCTAGATATTCATCCAACAGAAATATTGGTACAAGTGTGCAAGCTATGTATAAAAATGTTCATATGCAGGGCGCCTGGGTGGCTCAGTTGGTTAAGCGGCCGACTTCGGCTCAGGTCATGATCTCGCGGTCCATGAGTTCAAGCCCCGAGTCGGGCTCTGTGCTGACAACTCAGAGCCTGGAGCCTGTTTCAGATTCTGTGTCTCCCTCTCGCTGACCCTCCCCTGTTCATGCTCTGTCTCTCTCTGTCTCAAAAATAAATAAAACATTAAAAAAAAAAAAAAAAGGAGAAAAGAAAACTTTAAAAAAAAAATGTTCATATGCAGACCCTTATTCAGATTTTGGGGCAGGGAGAAACTACATTACCATCAAGAATAAATAAGATGAATAAATTCAATGAAATAATATACCCAATGGATCCCTATGCATTGCTTATAAATAGAGTAGATATGATTGTACTGACATGGAATGGCATCCACAACATAGTAAATGAAAAATCAGCATATATAGTCCCCATGTTTCAAAAATGTACAGATATAGATATGCATACACATAATACCATGATAATATAAATATGTTTGTAAATACATAGATTAAAAGACAAAAATATAAAACCCACTGGAGGTAAAGTCTATGAAACGGTATTTGAGGAGCAAAGGAGAGCTTTCGCTTTTCCACTAGTTGGATTTTTTACAAGAATGTATTATTTTTATAAAATTTTAAAGATCACGCGAAAAGAAAAAGCATCTGCTAAGATGTGTGGGAGAAATTAGAATAGCCAGCTGTCTGATGCCTTACCTTTTCTGAGATAGGTTCTTGGTATAGACTTGGTTGACAAAATCACCTAATTGAAATTTGGGGCAAGATGCTCCATCCTTCCCACAGTCTTCAAAGTGCACAGAGAGGAACAGTTCATTCAGATGTTGCAGCACTTGTAAGTGGGGCATGTCCTTTGCAGTGCAGATGTTTAGGATGGCGTAGAACACTCCCTCCAACCACTTGATATTGAGGATTATTCCCCCTACACATTAATGGGAAGGGAAATACCAGTCAGCACCACCAAAAAGGTTTGCCGGGAACACAGGACAAAGAACAGCCACCTTTTTTCCAAGACAGGTGGGTCATATGAACCTCAAGATAAGCAAACACTCCTCTTTCTGGGCCAAGAGCCCTGATTGTGCCCTTTATAACAAATCATGTGTCAACCCCACCACAGGAGGACAGGTATGACTAATGTAGACATTGCTAATGGCAAAAGCATCTCTAGAAATCTCTAGAATGATCCTCCCAATAAGGAGAAGAAACTAAGGAAAAATGCAAGATTAGAGCAGGGAAATGCCATTTAATGCCAGACAGCACATCCTCCTGTTTAAATAGGCTCTCCCCTCTGGCTGTTTCTGGCTCAGCCTTAACAGGTCCAAATACTCAGACTTGTCTGCTTGCCTTAATGGCAGCTGCTTTTTGTTACCAAAGCTGTTCCCATTCAAAACTAAACAGCTGAGAATGTATCCAGCTTGTACTCCCCCTACACACATAACCCAAGACAGACACACACACACACACACACACACGCACTGGGATTATAAAATAGTACCAGGCCGAGAGGAAAGTAACTTTCAAAAGAGTGCCAAACACACAGCAAGCCTTTACCAGCAGAACTGTAGGGGCAGGTAGCCTGAAGGGTCGCAGGATCTTGGAGGGCAGCTGTGATCTCCTTATTGGCCCCCCAGATGTTGACAAAATCTTCAACACACTGATACTGAGGCCGCAAGATATTGGTGTGGTTCAGCAGGAGTTTCAACCTGAAAGGAAATCCCCCAAGACATGGAGTGCTGGGCCAAGACTATCATAAACCACCACAGGATCCATTGTGTTGGATCATATCCAACCCCAACAACATCCTCCCCTGCACAACACCGCTCAGAGGCAAACATGGGTGGAGGCAGCACTGAGGGCACTGCTTATTAGTTGGACTCTTTCAACCACTAACACTTAGTGAATGTTGTCTCATGCCAGACACCAGGCTAGACAATAGGGGCACAAAAATACTATTTGACACATGCTGTGAATCACTTTTCATGTTGGTCACTGGTGGTTACCCTTCCCATTAATGCACAAGGGGAACGCTAGTCGGCCTCAAGTAGTGGGAAGCAATGCGCCATTGCAGTTCTAAACATTTGCACATCAAAGAAAATGTTCCACCCACAAGTGCTGTTTGTGGAAAAGTGGGAAGACACAATTAGAAAGGCTGGCTGGGTGTTGCAGGAGAAGCTGCTTCTACCTTATTACCGGGAATGACCAACTCCATGAGGTAGGGGGCTGGGGTGGAGGTGGGGGGTAGAAGCCAGATATGAGGGGATATGGTTCTGCCAGTTCCGTGCTCTCCCTAACAGGATACCTGGCTATTGGGACAGCAGCTGCGAAGCTGTACACAATGCAACCTTTTTCCAGGCAGGCTTGAATTTCCAGACAGATAGTAGGCAGCTGAGATGGCAGGCAGCAGAGGAATACCAAGTTGGCCCAGTTCACCAGATAAGGGTTATGGTAAAAGCACTGGATTCCCAGTTTCTGGAACTCATCTGGGAGGGATAAAGGAAGAAAGAAAGATCATAGTACAAATGAGTCTGATCTAAACATCAACTATGGGGAGAGGATGACAATTACTTCATCTCAAGTCCTGTCAACACATAAATCAAAGAATTCCCCTCACATCTTCTAGAAGACACAGGTAATGCCCTAACCCCATTATCAAAGCAGCTAGCACCACTGCAACAGTGCTTGAGATTACAATTCATCCTTATCTTCTTTTAGACCTAATGCTAGAATTTTTCAGGTTTGTTTGTTTATTTTTGAGAAAGAAAAAATCTGGAAGAAGCCTTCTTGCTCTAATTTACTGAAGGCTTACCACATGCCAGATAGTGTACAAAGTATTCTACGTACATTGTAAGGGAATCCTCACAAGGACCTTCTGAGACAGAGACTGGTATTATTCCTATATTACAAATGAGGAAACTGAGGTTTCAAGAAATCATTTGGCTTGCCTAGAGTTACACAGCTAACTGGCTTGAGCTCTCAGGTAGGAATGGCTAAGAGAGTGGAAGAGTATAGGGCAGAGGCTGGGAGGAGTCTGGAAAGATATACTTATGGTTTCAGTAAAGTAGACACAACTGACTGTTAACAAGATACTTTTAAATGTTGAGAGAAATGTGGTAGCTCATGTATTTTCAGTATATCAATCACTGATAGTTAATCATTTGTACTTTTTCAATATGGATTTCAAAAGTAAAAATGTAAACTCACATAAGGTAGCATGTTTTGTTATTGGAAAACAGAATATTATAGACATCGGAGAGGTGAGTTTTTATTTTAACTACCAAGAGTACATGATACATGTGATGCTATTGTTATCTGGGCACTTGTAAACCTAGAAGATGGACAGGACAAAGAGGAAGTTTAAAAAATATACACAAGGGCACCTGGGTGGCTCAGTCAGTTGAGTGTCTGACTCTTGATTTCAGCTCAGATCATGATGCCAGGGTCATGGGATCAAGCCCTGCATCAGGCTCCATGCTGAACGTGGAACCTGCTTGAGATATTCTCTCTCTCTCTCTCTCTCTCTCTCTCTCTCTCTCTCTCTCTCTCTCTCCCCTCCCTCCCTTGCTCATGCTCTAAAATAAAAAAAGAAAACATGCACAGCCATTCTTCTTTCATGTTTTGTTCTCAAAAGTGTACAGACTCTGATGCTCAGCATTTTGAGTTCCTGCTTCCTGACACAACATGCAGTGATATTCTAAAACTACAATTTCAGGGGCACCTGGGTGACTCAGCATCTGACTCTTGATTTCAGCTCAGGTCATGATCTCATGGTTCACGGGGTTGAGCCCGGCATCGAGCTCTGTGCTGGTAGTGCAGAGCCTGTTTGGGATTGTCTCTCTCCCTCTCTCCCTCTCTCCCTCTCTCTCTCTCTCTCTGCACCTCCCCTACTCATGCTCTTAAATTAATTAATTAATTAATTAATTAATTAATTTTAAAAGCTGCAATTTTATTATTAAAAAATATAGTGCTTTCCAAAGAATATATGTACCTTATTGAAATATCACATATACTAGTCCTATTGATGAGATTTAAGAGATTTGTCTTGGGTGGTAAGATTTTTTTCAAGTTTCTTTAATACAGAAAGAATGCTTGCAAATTAATAACAAAAAAATTAGAAAAAAAATGTTCAGCATTCCAACACAAAAGTTGAACAAAAAGAACTCAAAAAAGATGAAATAGCAATAAACCTATAAAAAATATTCAGTTCTTCTAGTGATCAATGAAGAATATATTAAACCAGAAAAATTTTAAAGTCATATTAAAACGATTATTTAAAAAAAAAGGATTCCCAGAACTGACAAGAGTATAGTGAAATGGGTGTTCTTTTTTTAAAAATATAATTTATTGTCAAATTGGCTTACATACAACACCCAGTGCTCATCTCAACAAGTGCCCTCCTTCATGCCCATGACCCACTTTAGTGAAATGAGTGTTCTTACACAATTCTGGTGAAAGCATACATCCCTTTTTGGAAGTCAATTTGAAAAACTATATTAGAAGTTTCTTTAAAAAAATCTAAACAACGTACCATACGATCTAGCCATTCCACTTCCAGGAGTTTACCTATGAAAAAGTGAAGCATTTGTCCACACTAATATCTGTACACAAATGTACATAGTAGCCTTATGTATAATAGCTAAAACCAGGAAACAACCTGGATGTCCACCCCCAGCTGAACAGATAAACTATGGAATACTCATGCCATGAAGTACTACTCAGAAATAAAAAGAATATCAATATGTGAAACAACATGGGTATATCTCGAAATAATTATGCAGAGTGAAAGAAGTCAGAATGTAAAAGTATAAACTGTATGATTCCATTTACATAAAATTCTAGAAAATGCAAACTAATTGATGGTGACAGATCAGTGGTTTCATGGGGAGCTGCAAGGAGGTAGAGAGAGAAATTACAAGGAAAGTTTTGGGAGTGATGAATAAGTTCATTACCTTGTGTTGATGGTTTCACAGGTGTACAAAGATGTGTCAAAACACAGATGTGTCAAAACATCAAATTGTACACTTTGAAAATGTGCAATTTATTATACACAAATTATATCTTAATAAAGATGTACTTATTCTCTGACCTAGTAATTTTATTTTTTAAATTATGTGCAAGGAAATCCAACCAAATACAACATAAATTACCATACAGCCATATTTTGGGATACTAGATAACCTTAAAATCATTATTTTGAAGAATGTTAATAGGAGAATATGCTTATGATAAATTAAGTGAAAAATGCAGAATGCAAACAACTTTGTACAGTATCAATTACTGATATAATCTGATATGAGCAGAGAAATATAGGAAGGAAATGGTAACCCTGGTAAGGGGATTATAGATAGTTATTATTTACTTCATTATAGAATATTCTAACTTTCCTATAATATACATAAAATTATGTTATACTTTTATTACTGAAGTATAACTTATATAAAGGGCACACACAGAGCTGAAGTATCTAGTCTTATCATTTTTGACAAATGCATACACCCATGTAACTCATACCTTTCTCAAGATATTGAACATTTTCATCTCCCCAAAAAGTTCCTTTGGGTCCCTCCTCTGTCAGTCTCCCCAGAAGCAACCACTCTTCTGACCTCTATCATCATAGACTAGTAAGTAAAATTATTATAAAACATTTTTAAAAATTTAGTAATTGTTATTTTTAAAAACACAAGGCCAAATGTTTGGAACTGTTTAATACCCACCAGAATCTAACTGGTCCAATGAGAAGATTTGAACTCTCTTTAGAAAACTTTTCTGTATCAAAGACTCAGAAAGCTATTTTATCACCAAGGGCACAGGGAGGAGAGATGGATATAAAACATTTACAGGGAGAAGAAAGTTTTCCTCTTTTTTTTTTCTTCCAGTAAAAAACAAAAGATTTATTTGATCTGAAGAGAAACAGAAGCATGAGAAGAAAGTTGTTTTAAGGAACAAGTTAAAACCCATCTTTCTATGGGCCCCTGGCTGGATCAGTTGGTGGAGCTTGAGACTCTTGATCTCAGGATTGTGAGTTCAAGTCCCACATTGGGTGCAGAAGTTACTTAAAAATAAAACCTTTAAAACACACACACACACACACACACACACACACACACACACACACCACACCTTCCTAGCTTTTCTCAGGGCTAGCAAGCAGAGAACTCAGCGTGTTGCGTGCATGGGTTCCTCCTTCAAGGAACCTCTTCAAAATGGCCTCATCAACACCTAAAGAGCTACCACACACTGCTCCTCACCCAGGGCCTCTGGCCTGCGAGTGGAAATCCTCAGGTTCTCAGCAGGGATGGGGACAAGCTGAAGCAGTGCACAAGCCAGCTGCTTCCCAAGGTGGCCACCTCCAATGATGCCCACCTTTAACTCATCATCATCATCATCGGGAGTGTCAGCAAGCAATCCAGTCAAGAGACACCTGGAAGTGTGCTTCTCACGTAATGATTCTCTGGAGAAGGAACACACAGACACATAAATGAATATATGCCTGTAGCTCTTAACTGTCAACCTCTGGTGTTCTCTGCTTTAACTTTCTCATATGGCAGCCTGGTGGCACCTTTAGTACTCCAGAGATAAGGCATTCCAATCAAGTGCCACTTGTCCAGTATTGCTAGGGAATGAAATGTTTCTCCTGAGTGAATTTTCCAGAAAGAAAAGCATACCCCTTTCAAGGGACCGAAACTTCTTTAAAACATTTTTATTTATTTATTTATTTATTTATTTATTTGTTTATTTGTTTATTTATTTATTTTTAATTTTTTTTTTACGTTTATTTATTTTGGGGAGAGAGAGAGACAGAGTGTGAACGGGGGAGGGTCAGAGAGAGAGGGAGACACAGAATCCAAAACAGGCTCCAGGCTCTGAGCTGTCAGCACAGAGCCCGACGCGGGGCTCAAACCCTGCGAGATCGTGACCTGAGCTGAGGTCGGACACTTAGCTGACTGAGCCACCCAGGTGCCCTAAAACATTTTTAAATGAACATTTGTTGTTGTTGTTGTTGTTACATGCACTGTGCATTTCCCTGCCTTAAACACAAGATCTGAATATTGAACTGTTTGACTCAGGACTATCATTGTGAACAGCCAACTGTTTATACATCATCCTGGAACACTGTGGGCCAGTTCCTTCACTGTTTCCTATGCAGACAGCTGTCAATTTTCATTGACATCATGATAAGCATACCTTTTCTCACCCTACGCCTACTCTTTCTAGTTTGCTATTTCACTTTTGCATAGATCTGGGTAACCAGATAACTTAGCTTTTTTCAAACATGATTTATAAAAGTGGTGTATAAGGGAAAACAGACCTGAGAAACAGGATCAAGGGTTTTAGGCCACTCTTTCCAGAGGCTCACTTACTGGTTCTGGATGTGTTTCCTTGGCCCAAGGTGAACAAAGTCTAACCTCTGAATATATAAGGCATTGTTTTCTGTTGTTATACTATCTTATATTTGTTCTATATTTCTGTAAAAATTGGTCTTAAGCTCTGGAGTTTCCATATATACATCACAAGCCACATTCTATTTAAGTTTTCTAAGTTGAAAGGAAAGCATTTCCTCTGTGTCCAATCCTCCCAAATATAAAATGCCTCCGGAAGTTTCATATTTTGATTTCTCACCACTCATCTGGGATGCAACCAAAAGGTTTATGTTTTCTTATCAGTCAACCAATCAGCAAACTCATTAAGCAGACTGCCTCTTTGAGTATCTGCTGTATCTGTAACATGCTCAATTTAGATCTGGTCCCACCATCTAGGAGTTGATCTAATTTCAGAGAAAAGTAGTCTGGTGGCAGGGGAGCTACCAATGTTTAGGAGTAACCTAGAGTTATAGAATCCAGGAGTCTGGTCTTAAGTACCTTGCTCTCACACACTTCTTGTTTAAGTGTCTGAAGCCACATTGTACAAAGACACGAGAGGTCAGGACTAGACTGAGAGTATTCCTGGAATACTGTATTCATGTAAGTCACCTGGCCAAAAGGACCCCCAAAATTTCAGGTGGTTTTCCTGTTAGGGAGAATTCCACTATTAGCTTAGCCCCAAAATTTTCGGCCAATAGCCAGAGAATAGCTAGATATGGTAGCTGTAGAAGCCAAGTTGGTGGTCCCAATGAGGGATGAATGGCTGAATGAATGAACTGATCATTTAATCAATCTACCCACCAAAAGGTAATCACAAGCCCCGCTTTGTTATGTAACCACAGCCAAGGGATTCTGGTATGCATTTCCTGGTGCTTTCAGACCAGGAGTGATTGACTGTGGGTTGGAAAAGGTAGGAAGACACTCCCCCTGCCAAATCTATCCTCCAATATAAAAAGCTTAAGTCATTTGGATTCTCTGCAGTGGGATTCTTCTCCATCTGCCTTACCTCGGAGACCTAGCTTACCTCAAATTACAGAGTAGCTTGCAGAAGAAAGTTGCATGGGCACAGGCCTTGATCACCAGCCCTCGAGAACGGCCCTGCAAATACAGCCAGCTGCAGTCTTCCTCTTGAATCCCATACTCAAACTGCAGGGATTCAAGGTCCTCAAGCAAGTCCATTTCCAAGCCACCACCTCCTGCAGTGATAGATACCAATCAGTTTGGCTCCCTCTCTTAGAAGACAAGGGAATCTACACAGGAGGGTGTGTGTCCCAGTCACAAGCTCCTGTGATGGTGGGCTTCAGCACCTCTCTCCTCTCAGATTCTGTACTTGCAGTGTGAGTCCTGGAGGATTCCTAAGCTCTGACTGCTCACAGATCAGGAATATCTGGATTCATGAAAAACCTGAACAAAAATCCAAAGTGATGGTCATCTCCGTAGGCTACAGCCACGTTTTTCAGCAGATGCACTTACTTTAGCAGTGGGTTTCACAGGTGGTTGTGGGCCAGGGCCTTGTCCCTTCTATTCCCTCCAAGATTTTAGAAATAGGACTGAACATGTACACACCACTTCAAAGGAATTCTTCCCTTTTACTCAACTCTGTGTTCCCCACAGGATAGGAAAGGGCCCAAATTTAACATGGTCTCTTTTCTAGGCCAAGGACATCTAGAGTTTTAGAAAATGAAGCCAGAGATATGTAAGCCCATTTACATATATCTCTCACCAACCAAAATGAGGAGAAGGTGGCTTTACTCCTAGGTACTTCTGGTCGTGGAGAGTAAGAACTACATTTCTAGGGAGAATTACCCAAGAAAGTTGTCATTATGACTCCTTAGCTACCAGATTACTTCAGTCTCTGAGCCTTAAAGGGGCCAGCCCCACCCAGAGGTTTTCTAGACTTGCGTCATGAGGGCAGGAATTCTTTTTGCTACTCCTAGGAGCACTACACCAGGGCAGTATGGGATCCTCCCTTTCCTAACAGAAGGTTCTGGGCATCTAGATTTTTCCCAGACTGGAATATCATACAGATCCCAGCACTACTCAAGGTGTTATTTTTCATACCTTTTCTTTTTATATTCAAGATACTGAAGAATAAGACAAGTAAATTCTTGGGATATAATGTACCCCATAGTGACTATAGTTAATTATACTAGATTATATACTTGAAATTTGCTAAGAATAGATCTTAAATGTTCTCACCACACACACAAAAGGGAACTATATGACAGATGTGTTAATTAATTGGACTGTGGTAATCATTTCACAATATATAGCAAATCATCATGCTGTATACCTTGAACATATACAATTTTTATTTGTCAATTATACTTCAGTAACGGTGGGAAAACAATCAATGATATTCAGAACTCTATTTTATAGCAATGGCAAAATTGAGACCAGAAATCAAAACTATTCAAATCTCTAATCCATTTTTTAAAAAGTAATCTCTATACCCAACGTGGGACTCGAACTCATGATCAAAAGTCTCATGCTGCATGGACTGAGCCAGCCAGGCACCCTTCTAATCTACTTTTTAAATTAAAAGAAATTGAAGTAAAACTCACATAACACAGCCATTTGGAAGTGAACAATTCAGTACATTTGCAGTGTTGTACTTGCTCTGGAACCTCTAGTTCTAAAACATTTTTATCCTCCCAGTGAAAGGAAACCCTGTACCCATTAAGCAGTTACGCCCCACTTGCTCGTCACCCTCCTCAGCCCCTGGCACCGCAAATCTTTTTGTCTCTGTGGATTTACCTTTTTTCGCGATTTCATGTGACTAGAGCCATACAATATGTGACCTCTCGTGGCTGGCTTCTCTAATCCTTTGCATAGAAGGGCTCCTATGTCACTCACAATCTCAGCACTTGAAGCGAAGAGTATGGAAATTCTCGTCAAGTCTGAGAAATACTTCCTTTGATCAAAACAGCGAGTAGGTCATCCTAATGTTGCAAGTGATATTTATTGTTCCAAAGGAAAGACAAGTTCAAAACCTCCCCACTCAGCACTGGTTAACCTGTACAGGCGTGGATTCTAGGCCCATCCTTCACTAATACATCCTCAAAAATGTGGATCCAGTGGTTGTGGCTTGGTAACATGTCAAGTTGGCGAAGCTGAGCTACATTTCCCAGAATTCCCTTCCCTGAATGTTTCCAGTTAGGGTGTGCCACAAGACTTTTGCACAGGATCTGGAAGGCTGAAGCAGCAGCCAGTTTGTGTTGCTTGCTTATAAGGTCTGGGCAGGTACTTTGCTGGCGACCGTGTTGATGCGGAGCAGCAGCTGGACCCATGATCACTACACTTTCCCCTGGATCCTCTTACAGCTTCTCACACTCCTGGGCCAGGTTTGTGTTCAGTTTCGTGACAAAGACCACCAACTAGTTTTGCCTGCAGGACACCCACATCCTCAACATTGGAGGCGGTGACAGCTGACACGGGTTCCTGTCCAGCCTCATGGCCTCCATGTTGTCCTTGCTTTCCCTCACATTTTATTCATCTTCCCTTCCCCGATGCCTGTCCTATGGACGTCCACCTCTACCACCAGATACGAAGACAACCTTCCATAGCCTGTTTAACCAATGGCCATACTTGAGTAAAGTCAGATCCCTGTAATGAAGCCCACATATAGACAGACTATATACTCCTAGACATTCTGCTTCTCTAAATGAACCCTGATATACTAGTTAATAAGGTTAATGTGGTTTGTTATCGGCAAATAACTTGAGCATAATTTAGCAAATCCTGTTTCTTGAACAGCAAGACGGATGGTTAGGGAAGGAACTATGAGGTTACCTGGAATTGCAAAGGGGATCGCAAAGTGGAGGAGCAAGAGATAGAGTCTAATCCCCGGAAAGCAGGGTTTGTCAGCATTTGCATTACTGACATTCTGGGCAAGATAATTCTTCGTTGGCGGGGGCTGTCCTACATGGTAGGATATTTAGCAGCATCCCTTGCTTCTACCCACTTGATGCCAGTAGCATTCACCAGTTGTGGCAACAAAGCTTCTCCAGATTTGGACAGTCTCCTGGGGCCCAAATTCTCCCAGTTGAGAACCACATGGATTTAAGCATGCTCTGTGCCTCTATACAACATCTCTTCTTTCTACCCCTTCACCTGCTCCACACAGTCACAGGAGCATAGACTTCTACAAGTTCCAAGAGAAACATGCCCCCCTATGACAGGTTAAGATAGTGAGTCCAGAGAGAAAGGGATTCACCCAACATCACACAGCTTGTCAGCAGCAGAGCTGGGACAAGAGGCCAGGTCTTTTGTCTCCAGGTACAGTGCTGTCTGTTAACCACATGGCTGTACTTTGCCATAAGCACCGTTACTCCATGACCCGACGTGTGTTGACAGACTACTGAATGCGGTCACTGAGGCAGGTTTGTAGTGGTCCCAAGAGACAAGGCAATTATTTCATTGTTCTGTACAAAACATTTGGGAGGGAAAAGAGAAGGCACCAAGGAAGAAATAGCTTTATTAGGAGTCTAGGCATGTCGGGGAAACCCAATTCAGTTATAGAGAAGAGAGGCTTCTATTGGTACAGAGCAGGAGGCTAGCACTCCAGAATACCCTCTTGAAAACCAAGCATGAAACTAAAACCTCCATCTTAATTAATATCCTAACCGTCTGAAATGCTGCTGAGTTTAGCCCTGGTGGACCTTCTGAAAGCGCCTAGTGAAATAATGAGATTTGTGCATAAAGGAAGAGCTCTCTAGCACTGCTGAATCTGAGCTCCATATAAAGTTATGGGTCTGGGGTGGGAGAAGTAGAGGAAAAGATAACAGGGATGTCCTTATCTCCTACACAAGGCCATCTTGGTGTGCAGGTGAAAGAGGAACCACAAGTCTCGAACAGAGGCTAGAACTGGGGCAGCAGAAGGACACTGGCTGAAGAAACACGACGTCTGGGCACTCTCTGTCATTATGTGGAGGACTCTGTGCAGTCTGGTGTGAGGGCACCTCCAACAGCTCCTGGCTATACTGGCACCCCTTCCTGAGGTCCCTTGAGAGAGAGCCATTTCAGTTCTATTCCGACTCCATTCAGAGCAGAACTCCCAATGTCCAGCACCAAGTCCAGGGTCATAATTAGCTGAGAGGGATGGAGTGGCCATCCTATGATCCCTGACCTCTTAGTCTAGGAGACTTCTTTTCTAGAGCAGTCATTTTCCCAGACCAAGAGAGATCTTGCCCAATATGGGCCCAATCTAGAAATTATTCCCACCTTCACTTGAGCACCAGGTGGAGAGAATCTTTCTCATGAGTCAGAGCTTTAGATCTTGGCCCTTAGATGATGATTCTTGGACAGAAGATCAGTCTGAAGCTGTCTGTGCCCAGACGCTGGTTTCTGTCCTAAGAGTAGCAGGCATTGCCTGTTGATGATGGGTCCAAAGCGATGTGATACTGTAATTCTCCCAACAAAGAGCACTCTCTACTATAGGCAGGAAAGGAAGAAATGAGGCAGGTTTCAGGGTAGCTAATGCCACTTAATTCTTCCAACGAATTTGCTGTGGAAAAGAACAAACAATGATCAGTTTCCACTGACCCCTACAGACAGGCAGGGGAATACAATAAAACAAGGCTCACAGCTAGGTAAAGTAAGAATAAGGAGAATGGAGGGGGAAGTTGAAAAATGTTTTTCTAGTATGTAGGGGAGTTTGCTTATTCAGAGAGGAATTAAATACCCATTCTGTATCTTACAAGCCTGATTTAGGGCATTTATTCTGGCTCTGCCCTCCTCAGGACCAAGATTCACTAGCTTTAGATGACTCCATGGTAGGTTCCCAAATATCTAACAGGGAGCTAAGCTCTATGTGAACAAAAAGCTCAGTAATTTCATGCTATGAGAGATGAGTCAGTTGTGTTGCCCAAATAGCTAAAAGCTGTTTTAGCCACTTACTTCCAACCAGTAGATCATACCTGGCCCCAGAAAACTACCATCTGGATATTCTGCGTCTGCAGCAGTCATTCCCATGGTCCCTGGACGTGTACCTCCTACCTGATGTGTTTAACGATTATCAAGGTACTATGTGAAATCTCAGCCCAAGGTCCCCAGATTACCCCTGGATCATCCCACATCTCAGGAGTAATTTCTGCCTTTCGAAGCAGCGCTTCAGACCCTTAGGCTCACAGACTCTTATATCTATGATGCTCAGCTAACTGTGACCCCATCTTGGCCTTGGGAATATATACTTGATGCTACTTTGGGGATCATCTCCTGAGACTGCTTGCAGGGGTAAACTGTTGCTGCTTACCGAGCTATTCAGAATGGCATCAATCTTCTCCTCCTCTGCAGATCCTTTATCCACTTTACTCCTGTATGCTAGCAACTGCTGACGATCCTTCAGGTCCCGGCAAGTCTGTACCAACACACAGCAATAAAACTTCCAATGAGCCTTCTCTACAAGGGTCTTTTTCTTCCTGCCACTCCCAACACTGGGGCAAGGTTCAAGGAGAGACTGAGAGGCTACAGTGGGAGGACAGTGGGGTCAGGCACCTACAGAATTTCTTACTGAAGAGCTCATGTGGCTGGATTCAGTTCTATGAATTCTCTGAATGCAACAAATTTATAAAAAAAGAGAGGTCAAAGGGCTGGGAAAATAATACAGGAGAACAGGTCTCCAAACTAACTCTTGCCAGATCATCTTGTCTGTTAAAGCCAAAATTGAAAGAAGTACCACAGGATCTAGACAGAGAAGATCATAATCCCCCACTCTCCACTGAGGGTCTAACTCAGGCTTCTCCTTTCTTAGGGACTCACATCAATGACGACATCATGGCACTTGAATTTGGTGGCTAAGTTCAACTTTGTGTCCGCATCTTCCACCAGATTAACATACTCTTGTAATATCTATAGGAAGAGGTACTTCTGATTAATGACTCCCAGACTCATAAAACAAAGAGCTCTAAAAGCTACACAAAAAAAATCCTGAGGAAGGCATGAGTTCCATATCTGATGTCTACAATTCCCACCATCAACCATAAGACTAGTTCTGCAATGGGGAGTGAGGTGGACTCTATGCGGTACTTCCATGCTGGCCCAGGAGAGACAGGAAGAGCACACTCTGCCTTACCCTATAATTAGACATCCATGCCAGCAACAGGTGTGTTCTAGATCTGATCCGATGCTGTGCTCAGTGCTACTTGATGTCCTTTGTCACTGAGCTCTCCTTTTGTATCATTTGAGTAATATGTCAGTGCTCCACACGGGCTAAACACAGTAGATGCTCCTCAGAGAGGGGCAGTCTGGGATTCCTTCTAAAGGGCAGAGGAGAACTTCCCTACCTGACCTTTTCTATATCAAGATCCACTGCAGCTACTATATTGTCTTTAAGATAAGACCAGAGCAGATCAAGTCTCCCATCACTGACCAGTAAGAGGCTAAAAGTTAGGTCTCCTAGAGGATCCTGTACCCAACTCTCTTTAGGAGGCCATTACCTGGACAGGGGCACTATTCTTGTGCAAAATTTCTACAACCCGATGGAAGCCAATGGGCGCTCTCTTCTTGGTGTAGCCCAGCCAGTTCTGAAAAGGGAAGATGAGGCAGCAGTAGCCAGACAAGAAAGACTCAACACACTTTGTAACCATTCATTTTACGGTCAGACTAGAGTAACACGGTAGGGAGTGTGGATGGATGGGAGGTGGGAGATAGAGAAGAGAAACGAGTTTTTCAGAAAAGTCAAGGAATTTAACAGGATGGAAAAAGAGTCAGAGACAAGAAATAAGTTCTTAGATCTACAGGAAGAGAAAAGTCTATGAAATATGGCTAAATGAAACAAGCAACTTAATTAAGAATACTTGTAGTATGAACTTATCTGGATAGAAAAAAATTCTATCTTCCACGTATTTATATTCATATAAATATATTTGTAAATTTGTGAGAAGTCTGGGAAATTACCATCAAACTTTTAAGTGTCTGCCTTGAGGAAGGGACTGAAATAGGAGCAGGTAGACAATTGATAAGGAACAATGGATAAGGAACTTCATGTTATTTGACTGTCTATGCTCTCATAGTGTGTGTGTGTGTGTGTGTGTGTGTGTGTGTGTGTGTATGCATATATACAGCGGAGAGGCTGGCTGGCTCAGTTGGTGGAGCATGCGACTCTTGATCTCAGGGGCTGTGAGTCTGAGCCCCAGCCTGGGTGTGACGATTACTTAAAAATAAAATCTTAAAAACAAAAAAACAAGTAAGAACCACCTAACAAAGGGAAGAAACAGAAAATTCTCAAACCTATAGTAGAAAAAAGGATATTTAAAATATGAACAAATAGAGACAACCAAAGTAATGTAAGATCCTTGATTGGATCCTGACAGCAAACACAAAAACATAAAGTTTTAAAGAGCCAATTTGAATATAGACTATACATATGATATTATAATATTAATGTTAAGGGCCTGGGTGGCTCAGTCAGTTAAGCATACAACTCTTGGTTTCAGCTCAGGTCATGATCTCACAGTTCATGTGATCAAGCCCCCTGTCAGAGCCTGCTTGGAATTCTCTCTCTCCCTCTCTTTCTATGACCCTCCCCCACTTGCGTTTTGCCTCCCCCTCTCTCAAAATAAATAAATTTTAAAAATATATTAACATTAAATACCCTGAAATTGATAATATTGTGGTTATAAATGAAATAAATGCTTAAGTATTCAAGGGAAAAGTGTCACGATGTCTGCAATTCACTTTTAAATGGTTCAGCAAAAAAAGAGAAAGTAGATATGGCAAAATGTTAATAAACTAGTGAAATAAGTAAAGACTATTTGTGTTTATCATACTATTCTTTCAATTTTTCCTTCAGTTTGACAAATAAAAGGTTGGAGGAAAAATGTAAACCAGTAACTAGAACTTGAGATTCCCATGAGGCACGAGGTCACAAGACGGTAACTCCGAGGCCCCAGAAGCACCACACAATTCCAGGGCACCCACCTTTGTGGTAAAGAGGGCATCTACATCATGCCAGGCCCGAAGCTTGGCACGAGCGGCCAGGGCCGTCAGCACATACTGTTTATCTGGGATCTAAAAAACAGAGACCAGAGGAATTAAGGGTAAGTAGAAATGCATCAGGGAGAATTCTAGAAAAGACAGGCAAAAATATCCCCTGGGGTTGATTCTGCCCCTTAAAATGCACAAATCTCTCAAGTCATCAAGAACTTTCTCACTCCCAAGCCCCAGCACCACCGTAAGCCATTCGGTTGCAGTCTTTCTTCGCTTCCCACAAACTCAGTCCTTTCCACCTTTAACTGTGAATATTAAGGGACTTCTTGTGCAGGGTTACAAAGCAATATCCACTCCACGTAGTTACCCTGATACTACCTAACCCAACAGTGACCAGTTTATATCTACCTTAAATGTCTTCTTCAGGTTGACTGGACTGCTGAACGTCCCCTAGGATGAAAGTAGAGAAGGAATTTTAGTGTTATTGACTTTCTCAAATACCACCTAATCTAACATTTTCTTTTTACTACATTTCACTCTGTAGCCATTTAAACACAGAAAATAATTTAAGAGAAAAACTCCACCAGGTCTAATAGGATACCACAACTTGGCTGAATGAAACTGGATTAATACATATATTTCCCAATTTTAATGTTAATCTTGTGACCATTATGATCATTCCCACCTACTACCATTAAACTCAAATCTCTTCAAAAAACACAATTTTTTAGAGTACTCACAAATACTTAACACCCTGCTCTTCTCTGTACCATGCAAATCCATTTGAAATTATGGACCTTTGAACAGGGACTGCTGTGGGACCGGCACTGGTGAGACAGAATGTGCTATGCTAGCATGCCAGCTCACCGGAAGCCACACAAGCCCTTACAAACCTCTTTTTCCCACTTAGCCCACCCCTTCTGAGCACAGAAAGTCAAATAACAATGAAGTTCCTTATCCATTGTTCCTTATCTTTTCTGAGGGCCAGGAAAGCTTCCAGGTGGACTTCCAAAAACTATATACACCCATTGTTAAGAGCACAAGGAAATAACTGGCTTCGAAGTATATTCCTCTTGTGCAGTGCGAGTGTATGGGGTCTTTCTTTCACATTTTGCCTATACCTCAGCCTCCGTGTAATGGTAGAAGCAGGAGTAGAAAAGCGTGGTCACTAATGGCATGTTGAGGATAGAAGCTTTGCGGGGGTGCTTCCGGAAGATCTCAGTCTGTCCTGCTGATTCTAGATGCCGATCATTTGCCTGTGGTGGAGTGAAACAAGTGAAAAAAAACAACAATGTCCACAGAGTAGAGGTAAGAAAAAAACATTAAATACTACAGCAGTTGTGTTTCCTATCCTAGGAAAGAGGCAAAGATGAGAAAAAGAAACTGCCCAGGATATCCCAAGGGAGTTTAAAAACCATAAAATGATGACAGAGGCTTGTTGAATGGAGGAAGACTGGAGAAGTAAGGATGAAATGGGAGTTCTAGGAGGAAGAGAAAATACTTCCAGGTTAATAGCAAGTGAGAAGGAAAAGGATGCCTGAGAACAATGGAGGGAAAAGGGCGATCATGTAAAGAGGAAATGAAAGGCTCTCGCAGAGTATAACAGGAAATGACATATATGACAGAGCACAGAAGTCTCCTAGATGCTGAATGACACTGAGCACTGGCATTGAAGCAGAAAACGTAGAGACAAGGAGTCTAACCTCAATAATGATCTGACGTTCCAGGAGGGTGTAATGGTCTTGAATATGTGCAGAATCTTCTGCTGAAAATGGCAAACTGGTAGAGAGCCAGAAGGTTAGCGCCTCTTTTTCTACTAAAACAAGAAACAAACCCAACTAAACCAAAACTCCACTGTAAGCACAAGAGGCTCACAGCGCTTCACAAATCTGATCCCAATGCACCTTTAGACCATCCCTGAAAGGCAGAGAGAGAGAAAGCAGAAAACCGAATAGACCTTTGACTAGGATTCTGTATTTAAGGTTTTGCCACTTCAGGAGGGATCCTGATCAGCACCTGGCTGGCTCAGCTGGTAGAGCGTGAGACTCTTATTAATCTCAGGGTTATGAGTTCAAGCTCCATGTTGGGTGGAGAGATTACTTGAAGAAAAATAAAATCTTTAAAAAAAAAAAAAAAAAAAAAAAGGAAGGAAGGATCCTCTAAGTCTACAAGATGTATGTAGTCATCAGTGGTTGTGCTGAGGAATTAGAATCCTCTCACTGTGGGAGCTGGTGACAAATGAGATACTGAGTGAGTGAGCTTAGCCAACTGCCTATCACCCACAACCCAGTGAAGTGCTGTGGTTTCTTACTGCAGAGAAATAAGGTACAATTAAATTACAAGGCATGGTGGTACATTTATAGATTGATAAAGATCTCACAGATCTACACAAACTTGATCAAGGGTCCCTACCTTTCATCTTACATGTGAAAATGTTAAGAGACAAACAGCGTCTTGCCTAAAAGTCATACATGGTAAGTCAAGGGGTAAGGCCAGGAATAGAAGCCAGATTTTAAGCTTCCAGTTCACAGATCTCTCCTTTAGAAAGTGCTGTCTTAGTCCCATACTCCACTCACTCCTGGAAGAATTCTGAAACTCAATTACACTATCCCAGAGAAGCATGAGCCACAGCCAATTTTTGCCAAGAGATAAAGAGAGACAGCAATAGGTTTCAGTTCCTTCACTATTCCAACTTTTCTCTTGGTTCACCAGAGGCCACTATGACATAGCTCAGTATTTGATAATGTTCAAATTAAGGATTGCACAGACAAAGACAAATTTCTAAATGTGAAACCAGGCACTCACGTCCCATTAGGGACTAAAGCAACCATGAATACTGAACCTGAAGTAAGGCCTACCGGGAAGACTCTATACCTGTCTTGAAAGATAGAGGGAAGCAAGTTTCAGCCCAAGATAACAAAGCATTTTATGATAATGAAGGTTATTCAACAATAAAATAAGCTACTTCCAAGAGCAGTGAGTGCGTATCACTGGAAGAATAATATATGGGCTGGTTTTTACAGGGACTTACATCCTGGATAAACACGTAGGCTGAATCAGTGGTTCTTGTGCTTGGGGGTCTCAAGGACCAGTAACACTGAAAATAATATGGAAGGTAAAGTGTTGCCGACTTTTTATTTTAATATATGAGGTCATAAAAAAATTCCAATGCATTTTGTCACCAAAAAAAGGAAGGAGAGGAAGGAAAAAAAAAATTCCAGAATAAAAGGCAGTCTTCAAATAAAATAAATTTAGCGGTAGAAAAAACCCTCTTTTTATTGTCTTTATTTTTCTCAATTTACTACCCATCAGTGAAAACTCTACTGGGGAATTAATTTTGGAATCACTTCACTGAATGAGACCATCTTTAATGATGCTTATATGACCCACTATTAGGCTTTCCCTTCAACTACCTATCCACTCCCTTAGTCTCTTCGCTTCTCTATTTAAGAAGATTTATGCTTAAAAACATTTCTCCCCCATACTTACCCAATGCAGGTCTTAAGAAATTCTTTTCGTTTCTCGGGGTCCTGAATGTTCAAGTGCTCTCGATAATGAGACAGCTACAATTAAAAAAAAAAAAAAGGCAGGCTTTGAGTTATTTTGTCTCCTTAGAAGGCTGAGTTAGCTATGTAACTAGACCTTCCATCCTTAAAAACTAAATTCTTCATTATCAGAGATTCCTCTGGGCGTGGATGGGTGTGCGGGTGTGGAGAGGATAAACAGTGATTCAAATTGCTCTTCAGGGGCTGGCTCAGTAAGTAGTGCATGTGACTTTGTTTTTTTTAACGTTCATTTATTTTTGAGAGAGAGAGAGAGAGTGAGTGTATGAGTGGGGGAAGAACAGAGAGAGAGGGAGACACAGAATCCCAAGCAGGCTCCAGGCTCTGAGCTGTCAGCACAGAACCCAATGTGTGGCCTGAACCCACGAACCATGAGACCGTGACCTGAGCTGAAGTCGGACACTTAACTGACTGAGCCACCCAGGCACCCCAGTGTATGCGACTCTTGATCTCAGGGTTATACAGATTACTTCAAAAAAAATCTTCAAAACCACTCTTTGGTTTATTTATAACTGCAATATCTAATACAGTAACCACTACCCATATCTGGTTTACATTTACATTTAAATGATTTACGTTAAATTAAACAATTCAGATCCTTAGTTACAGTAGTCATTTTTTTAAGTGTACAAAAGCTACATGTGGACTAGTGGCTACCATATCCAGTAGCACAGATACAGAATGCTGCCATCATCGTAGGAAGCTCTATTTGGACAGCGCTGGCCTACAATGAAGCACTGAGTAGCTGAGCACCCAGCTTTACTCCAAAGTTTGGCTTTAGCCTATATAACTAAAACCAGCTTTTGCTTCAGCCTTAGCCTTTCAAAAGGCCAAAGAGCTAAATGCTTACTTCAACATTATTTTTGGCATCCTTGACCTTATACACAATCAATGGTAGCATGATCCTGTAAATACCTAATAATTGACAACATCAGTAACACAAATAAGGCAAGTCATCTGATTCACTGTTGACACGTGAAGACTCACATTCAAATACCGTAAGTCATACATATAACTCTGAAAGACAATCTTCTTATGTGCTTCCTATTTTGGAATTCTGAAAAAGGAACTGAAGATTAAATCCCTATTTGGGACGCCTGGGTGGCTCAGTCAGTTAAGTGTCCAACTTCAGCTCAGGTCATGATCTCACATTTCCTGAGTTTAAGCCCAGCGTCAGGCTCTGGGGCTCTCTGCTGTCAGCACAGAGCCCACTTTGGATCCTCTGTCTCCCTCTGTCTCTGTCCCTCCCCCACTTGCACGTGAGCACATTTGTGCTCTCTCTAAAATAAACATTAAAAATTAAAAATAATTAAAAAGTTAGTCCCTATTTATTATTACAAGAGCTAATTGATGCAATAATTTATGATGGTTATAAAAGTTGAGATTTTATGCACAATTAAAAACTTTCCAAAAATAAAAAAATAAATAGATTAGGGGCACCTGTCTGGCTCAGTGCGCATGCAACTCTTGATCTTGGGATTGTGAGTTCAAGCCCTACGTTGGGTGTAGAGATTACTTAAAAATACAATCTTTCATAAATAAATAAACAGATTGACAGTTAATATGAATATTAAGAGAATGAACTGGCTTTAAGAAGGACAGTATATCCTTTTAGGAACAAGTATATAAAAATGTAAATGATAACACAGAATAATAGAAATTATATCATAATCTAATCTTCATAAAATGTTTGGTATACAATCATTCCTAGTATTAAAGAAAGCAATCTTTGAGAGCTATGGTTTATTTTTATTGTTCAATTCCATTTGGCCTTAAGTCTTTCAGGGAAGTCCTACTTAGGTAACCTTCCCACTCTGTGAGGAGAAACTGAAAGGAGACTATCATCAGCTTTGTCAATTCTCAAATTCGTAAGGTTGTTAAACTCCAAATTTATATAAAACAGCATGCATGTAAATCTGAATCTTCAATTCAAATATAATAGAGAATAGGAAGAAAATAAAGTTTTAGAAGAAAATGCATTACCCAAACACACCTATTTTCACTAATCAAACTTCAAAACAACAAACTTCATAAGAATGCTGTATGAAGAAAATTCCCTACAGCTTCCAATCTATGGAGATTAGGGGCGCTTCAGTGACGCAGTCGGTTAAACATATGACTTCGGCTCACCTCATGATTTCATGGCTCATGAGTTCGAGCCCCGTGTTGGGCTCTGTGCTGACACTCAGAGCCTGGAGCCTGCTTCAGATTCTGTGTCTCCCTCTCTCTGCCCCTCCCCTGCTCACACTCTCTCTCTCTCTCTCAAAAAAAAAAAAAATGAACATAAAAAAAAAAACAACACAACAAATCTATGGAGATTAAAAATGTAAACAAAAAGCTTTTCAAAATGATTGCTACAGACTGCCAATCACTTTCAGTAGATTAAGATAAAGGATTTTTGTGATTGTTCCATGCCTTGAATATTAAGTAAAAGTTCCTTTTACAAAATGTGACTGAAAAAACATTTTCCTCAATTTTATTCTGCTGTGTGAAGAAGGTTAGCAAGATTATTAAGCGTGCCAGCTGAATGTGAGCACTGATAACACCACAAACGTGTGGTGTAGTGACCGAAGGGACAATCCTGCCATGGATATGCTAAGGAATTCTTACCCCTGCGCTACAATGGCAAACTTTTAAAAGTATATCTCTACACTTTTAATAAAATAATGAAATTTTTGGTACAATTTCAGATTTATTCTGGTATTCCAGGAGTTTATTCTGTAATGGTGAAAATCTGCCAAAAATCAGTTTGCACACTTGGCCATTCAGCCCTCAGCCAAAATGTGTATTGGGTGCAGCCCGGCTTGACCTATCTTCCTTCTTGACCTATATCTGCTTTCTAATCCCTCTTAACTCTCCAACATCTTCTAGCATTAGAAGCCAAAACCCAAAAGCTCCTACAAACCAGGAAGTGAAAACAACTAAGAACTAAAAAACAAATTACAAATTGACCAGGCCAGTTTTTATTCATTTATTCAAAAAAGTGTTTATTGACACGCCCAATCAAAAGAGCATATAAAAAGAAACAGTACATCATTTGGATTTAGTTTTCAGGCTTCCCAGTGCCTTTCTCTTCCGGATGCAATCAATACCAAAGGAAGGAAACTGTTAACTAGTCTGGGATCTCGGAGGCTGGGTTTTGGCTTAGATTTCTGGGATCTTGGAGGCTGGGTTTTGGCTTTGATTTCTGTTAAACAGGTCCCCAACTGAAACAAAGGCCACACTTACCGCAAGCTCTTCTGTTCTATCTAGGAACCTGGGAAGAAGCAGAAGGGAGCAGGGCATTTTTATCTATTGATGTGTGGCAGTATAACCTCACAAAATAGGATGGCTGCTCTAGGAGAAACACAATTCAAACTCATAAATTTGCCTCCATAAATGAAATAAGCCCTCCTCTTAAAATTTCTATGAACAACCTCTTCAAAACACATGGTGGATCAGATATGAATGTTCCCCTGATCGCTCTAGCTGAGAAAAAAGCAAGGACAAGAAGGCATTGCAGGACAGTAATAACTTTGTAATGTTAACAGGTCTGATAGGCTCAGAGCCTCCACAAAACCTTAGCCCACAGTAATCTTACAGGGTTTTTTGGAAAGATTAAAGCCCTCTTCTCTGTCAGAACAATCCTGGAAACAGATTTTCTATATTATTCTGTTGTTTTCACGTAGTGTAGAATGGGTTTTGTCTATCCCAAAGGTGGTAAGACCTTGGAGAACAAGGACATTGTCTTCTAATTCTTTCTTATTCTGAATGGACCACTGTAACTAACATCACTGCTTTGGCCTAGAGGTGATGCCTAATAAAGCCTTGTTGATCAGGGGGGAGGGAGGGAAGGAGGGAGAGAACAGCCTGCCTCAATGAACATGTCTTCTGCAAATTCCTCGCTAACATCTGTAATCTTGGCCCTGACCAGGTGATCTGCTTTTCCCACCATAGTCTTGGGGCAGCTCACCACTGTGCTGGAGTCACTAGATAATTGGAGTTACCATAGGCCACATTATCAGCCTAAACAAAGGTTCTAACCGCTTTCCTGACATTGAAGAAAAGACATAATATACATTTTAATCTAAGGGCAGGAAAGTCTCTACTGATTAGAATGAGATAGGGAAGGAAGGAAAACATGGTAGAAGATATTCTCCTGCCCCTGACCACCAGCACATATGCCTACCTCTTGCCTCTCTACCTATTAGAATCCTACCTAGTCTCAATTCCTAAACACCTCCATGTGGCTTTCCTTGGGTATCCTGACTAAAGATTGTTATTTTCTTCTTTTGCTCTTCCACCGTACTTCCCACTGGCATCATTGGGGACCAAGCAATAAAAGATACCTTTATTCTGAGTCTTTTATAACAAAATGCTTAAAAATATTAATACAGACTATGTATTAAGCTAAGTGCTTTTCCCACACTAACTCTTTTAATCTTCATAATGACCTGCCAGGTACAAATCATCATTTCCATTGTACAGGTTTGGAACTAATGCTTGGAAAGGTTGGGCAACTTGTTCAAGGTCACTCTATGAACTAAGTGGTGTTGCCAGTATTCAATGTAGGTATGTTTGACTCCAGGGCCGCCTCCTTAACCACCTGCTATACTGTCACTTTATCACAGGCTGAGGTGCATTATTAGTTATCCCATCACCGTTTCAGTATCTTATCTAATAACAAAAAAGGACAATATCTTTTCTCTTTGTATTCTCCAGAGTGCTTTGAATAAGGACTCAGTAAACTTCATAGACAAGATGATCAGTTCTTACCTGAAGAGGTCTAAAAGCAACTTTTGATCCCCTATTTCTTTAAGGAAGTGAATGAGATGTCTCAGAGCAACCTGTCGCACCTCCAGCTCTCGGAAGAGGATCTCTGGCAGGCAGGAAATAGTTAGGTGGGGAAGATTAAAGCCTATTACTCAGGTGTGAAATTGGTCTCCCTCCTCATACATTCCAAACATCTCAGACCCAATCACAAGCAAGGAACAGCTTTTTATGGTACCCATTCCTCTGGCTCAATCCACCATCAATGCACTCCATGGTCCAGGGCAACTCTTAGCCATTCAGTCAGCCTTCACCAACTCAACCAGCAGGCACCTAGCATGGACTCTGAAGTCCTCAAATCAACACAGCCATCTGTCTGTCTAGCAAATAGGGACACTTCGAAGTGAATAGACTTATCACCCTACAGGATGAAAAACTGCCCTCAAGAGATGAGATGGATACTCTGAAGTCTTAGGCCATCCCAGCTGTCTCAGAAACAGACCTGATCATGGTGAATTCTGATAAAAGCCACAATGACATTCTCCCTTCAAATGTAGCCGGTATCTTGTTGACTGAAGATTTCTCTCAACCCATGCTCACCTTTGCTCAGTGTCCTCTTCAGGAATATCAGAACCTAGAGGAAAGGAGAACAAAGAATAAATTACTCTGTGTAACCTTTCAAACGCAAAGCCCTGCCCTGAGCTCCTGATGTCTAGAAATGATGTCAGCGACACATTAGGCATCTTGGCAGATGTCTAAGAGAAGTCCACCTGCCCATTCCCACGCTGGCAAGAGACACCCCCTCTGAGAGACTGCTCTCACACCTCTTCTCTCTCAGATTACTTTTTAGAAGCCAACCTGCTGCTTCCTGATTATAATCAAGAGTTCCACATACAATGCATGTCCGGCCAGCCGAGCCTCAGAGCATGTATTACTGAGAATCCTACACTTTAAGAGGAATCGAGGGGGTGCTTGGGTGGCTCAGTTAAGCATCTGACTCTTGGTTTTAGTTCATGGTTTGTGAGTTCAAGTGCCGCATCAAGCTCTGTGCCCACAGCACAAAGCCTGCTCAGGATTGTGTCTCTCCCCCTCTCTGCCCCTTCCATGCTCTTGCTCTCCCTTTCTCTCTCTTAAAATAAACAAACAAATAAATAAGAGAAATCTAGGATCTTTACTAGACATTTAACCTAAAATGTTAAAGTCCTATTCTGATTGGACTTTGAGAAACTACTGAAAACAACAATTAAACAAACGACAAACAAAACCCACAACTTACTGCAGTAATGACATTTCCATCATGCATGCTTACTGCTTCCTCTAGGAGTTGTAGCTTGTCCTGTAAGGAGCGGAATCTTTCTAGTGAGCAGGCCTGGCAAAATAAGAACAGAATTAGCGTGCAAGAAAGTCCTGATGTCCTGATGAAGTCCTGCCAAAGTCAATGGGTAGAGAGATCACCTGTTCTCTTTTTAAGGAGGTATAATTTACATACAATAAAGTCTACCCTATTCAACTGTAAAATTCAGTGAGTTTGACAAGTTCATATACTACCATAATCAAGATACAGAACAACTCCATCACCCCAAAAAGTTCCTTGTCAGCTTTGATGCCAACTCCCCCCCGACCCAATCTCTAGCCCCTCACAACCACTCATCTGTTTTTAATCACCAAAGTTTTCCCTTTTCTAGGATTTCAGAAACAGAATCATACAATATGTACTCTTTCACATTTGGCTTCTTTTACTCAATTTCACTTTTTTTTGTTTGTTTGTTTTGTTTTTAGTAGGCTCCACACCCACATGACTTGAACTCATGACCCTGAGATCTAGAGACACATGCTCTACTGACTGAGCCAGCCAGGTGCCCTTCAAGATCACATTTCTGGGATGAATCAATACATTGTGGTGAGTACCACTAATTTATTCCTACTTACTGGTAAACAGTTTGCCATTGTATGGACATATCACCATTTATCCATTTATCTCCTGAAGGATATTTGGGTTATTTCTACTTTGGGGGCTATTATAAATGAAGCTGTTACAAAAATTTGTGTACAAGTCTTTGAACATAAGTTTTCATTCCTCTTGGATTGTAAATGTCTAGCAATGAAGTTAAGTGTATGTTTAACTTCATAAGAAGGTGCCAGACTATTTTCCAGAGTAGTTTTAACATTTTCCCTTCTTGCTCTCAGTGTACCAGAGTTCTGGCTCCTCCACAGCGTCCCAATGCTTGGTATGATCAATACTTGTAAGTTTAGCCATTCTAGTGGCTATACAGTGGTATCTCACAGTTTTAATTCACATCTTCTTGATAACTATTAATGTGAAAGAACTTTTCAAGTGCTCTTTGGCTATTCACGTATCTTTTTTTGACGTAACTGGTTACATCTTGCACCAAGTTTTTTACTGAGTTGTTTATCTTCTTATTGAAGATAATTATTGTTCTTTATATATTCTTGATAAAAAATCCTTTATAACATATGTATTTTGAAAACGTTTTCTCCCAGCCATGGTGCTCTCTTCCCACAAGAATTCTCTCTCCAGTGGCCTTACCTTGCCCTTCCGAAGGCGTCGCACTGTGTCACTGGGGCTCCAGTCATTGCTATAATCCTAGAATATTAGCAACACACGAATCTCAAGAAGTTAAGGGATCAGCATTATCAGTGTGCCAGCTCCTCACTTAAAACTCTTATCTTTATTCCCTAATGGGGAAATATTTTGTGGGAGGGAATGAATGAAAAAAAAATGAAGAACAAGAATGGTCTTGTTCTGAGTGTCTGAAGAAATTACAACAGGGACAATACAGGCAAGAAGAGATGGATCAAAAAGGGAAAGAACCAACTGGCAAAACCATAACCCTATGCCTACTGGTTCAGGATTTCACCCCCTAGATACAATTAGTCACATTTTGGGATTCTAACTGACGGTTATGCAGACAGAAGGAAAAGAAGGAGACATGTTTCTCTTCTGGATCTTATGATATACTGTCTTCCTTATGAATCAATTTACTTTGTTATGTGCTTCTTGGGAATATGAGCTCCACAAAGCTTCCAGACCACAGCGATGATCAAAAGTTTCAAAATACAGCCTTCAAAAGGCAGTGTAATGGGTAAGGGAAGTGCGCTAGAACGGAATCAGTAAATAAACGGAGTCCCAGTTCCACCACTTAATAGCTGTGAGACCCAAGGCAAGCCCTGATATTTAGAAATCCAGTTTTCTTCTCTACATAAAAGTTAAGGTATTAGCTGGTCAAAAAGTTAGGAAGATCAAGCAAGATAATGTATGTCAAAGCACTCTGCACTGTGTGAAGTGTCACACCAGTGCAAGATATAACTCACCCTGTACTCCCCCTTAGGTCTGCCCAGCTCTGGAGCATAGCTTTTGGCAGGTGTGTCCGACAGAGCTGGAAAAAATAGGCAGCTGATTCAGAAGGACACCATCTTCATGTCACTCCTCTCCTCTACTGCTTCCTTCTCACATGCATTTTTTTGACTCGTGAGGTCCCAAGGCATCTTTATGGCCCAAAATAGATCTCGGCTCCTCCCCAGAAACAGCGCCCCTAGAAGTCACCCCTTGCCCCTATAGCCAGAATGATCTTGACCTCCTTACTCAAAATCAGAAAATTTCTCTAATGGTGTTAGACTCAGAAAACATTTCATCTAATTACCACCTATCTCCATGACCCTGCAGAGTGTACCCCATATCAGTAACATCTCCCATAGTACTCCAGAGCAGAGGGTCAATGCTTACCATCTGAAAGGGACTGGAAACTTCCAGGTCTAGTTCTCCCTGGAAGTAAAGAACATGTAAAGGGAGAGGTCAATAGTTCCAGTCAGAGGCATTTCACTTGGTTAAGGATGCAGTATGTATAGAACCTTTCTTATGCAATGTGGGAACTCAAGGCTTAAAACAAACCTCCATTCAACTTCAGAAATTTGAGGTGCCATGAAAAACAAAGTCAGGGAAAAAAAATTTTTTTTACTTGTGGTAAAATATACATGACATAAACATTTTTTACCATTCTCAAATGTACAGTTTGGTGGCACTGAGTACATTCACACTGTACAACCATCACCACTATCCATCTCTAGGACTTTCTCATCATCCCAAACTAAGACTCTGTACCCATTAAACAATAACTCCCCATTTCTCCTAACCTCCAGTCCCGGTCACCACTATTTTACTATCTTTATGAATCTAAATATTGTAGGTATCTTATAGAAATGAAATCATACAATATTTGTCCTTGTATGTCTGGCTTACTTTTTTAAGGAACTGCCATACTGTCTTCCGCAGTGGCTATGCCATTTTATATCCCCACCAGTAGTAAACAAGGGTTCCCTACAGCAATGCACAGGGGTAGGCAGGAATCCTGACCTAGGTAAATTTCTTCAGCACCTGCCACAGAACTAATGTCAGTTTTGTTCATCATGTTCCTGTCAAATCCCTCTGAACGTCTCTCTTCTCTGACTTCTAATCCCTAACTGCCAGTTCCAAAGATAATTCTTTATCCTTCAATAATCTTTTTCTTCCAGAGTAAATGAAAATTATAAACTGGGTGCTTCTTTTTTTTTTTTGGAAAGAGAAAAGGAGGGCCCCCCTACCCCTTTAACAATCTCTTTACCTCTAAAAAAGCTGCTCAGGGAGTAGGTAGAAGTAGGTTTGGGTAATTGTGCATAGGAGGAGAAGCTGTTTCGGCTCTTGAGCTGTTCACGCCCCTCCTGGTTTGACCCACTGTTACCAGCAGTCTCTTTGATGGACCATGAGATACCTGTGAGATAGAACTAAATCAGTGATTCTCATACAAAATAATCCTTGATATACAGCATTCTGATAAATACTAAAAGTTTTTCACCAGAGGCCCTGGTCTGTTATTGATATGGACTTAAAAAATTGAAGTAGAGAAAAAAAATAAATTCAAATCGACTCATCAACAGAAAAACGAGCAAAGGAAATTAACAAATGGATCACAGAAAAGGAAATTCAAGTGGCTATAAAACATACGAAAAGATGCTCAACCTTACTTCTAATAAAAGAATTACACAAAGTAAAAGTGCACTGAGATACCATTGGCCCCTGTAAAACTGGCAAAGATCTAGAGTTCAATAATACCCTGTGTTGGCAAAGCTGTGGGGAAACAGGAACACTCAAACATCGCTGATGGGGGCACACTGGTACAGTCCCTGTGGAGAACAATTTGGCAATATCTAACCCATACAGATGCAAATACCCTCTGCCAGTGATGCCACTCAAGAATTGATCTTTCATATACTCATATATGGGCCAAAAACAAGGTTATTGATAGCAGTATAAACAAAAGATTGGAAACAATCTAAAGTTCATCAAAAGTAGACTGTTTAAACAAATTATGGTAAACCCATACAACATAATCGATGCTGTTGTTTTAAAAGAGAGAATGAGAGTGGGGCGCCTGGGTGGCTCAGTCGGTTAAGTGTCCGACTTCAGCTCAGGTCATGATCTCACAGCTCATGAGTTCGAGCTCCACATCGGGCTCTGTACTGACAGCTCAGAACCTGGTGCCTGTTTCAGATTCGTCTCCCTCTCTCTCTGCCCCTCCCCTGCTTGTGCTCTGCTTCTCTCTCTCTGAAAAATAAAATAAAATAATTTTAAAAAATAGAGAATGAGAAACTTCTTTACGTACTGATATGGAAAGATCTCCAAGCTATATTGTCAATTGAAAAGAGCAGGGTATAAAGCATGCTACCACTGGTGTAAAAGAGGGGATAAGAATATACATATTCCTATATGCATTTCCAAATGTAAAAAGAATCTTTAGTTGAACACACAGGAAACAAACCACAGCAGTGTTTTGGGATAGCAGGGACTGAGAACAGTAAATGCACGATAGTGTGAGAGGGAAACTTTTCATTCATTGCCTAAAATACTATATTTTTAAAGTGGGATGATATTCCTACATTAAAAAAATTTTAACATTCTCAAAAATCAGATGGACTCTGCAAAACCATTAAGTGGTATTATAAAACAGCTAGACGATGAGACTTGGTGGCTAAGGAAGTCAGTCCTGCCAGCCAGTTAGGGGCAATTAAGCCAATAGTCCCAAATATGACTGCAAATTGGAAGCACTTACAGTACCTATCACAAATTAAGACCCTCACCCCCGAGACCTACTGAATCTAAGTCTCTGGAGTGAAGCCTAGGAATTTAATTTTAACAAGCACCCCAAGTGAGTCTGAAATACCCAGCCAAGCATTAACCCTAAGACAGCAGACTAGACAGCCACATGGGAACTACTGTTATTTCCTTAAGTATCTTCTGAGGTTAAATTTCCAAATGTATGCTCATCTGAAAATAGTCTACCCTCATTCCCCTTCCTGACAAAACACTGGGAGGACAAGCAAATGGAGCCCTCATTAGTGACAAGAACCCTGAATATCAATCCCCTCCTATAGCCTCTTCTACTTACTTCCCACTGGCTCCCCACTCCAGCTGACTCTCTCCAGGTCATCATCATCATCATCATCCACGAAGTCTCGAAGACTATTTACTGCTCTCTTGGATTCCTTTAACTGCAGAGGGACATAAGGCAGGGCACTCAGGTAAGCAGTATTTCCCACCTATCTCTTTGACAATCAAGGTGGCTGAGCAATTGGGACTTAAAGATGGCAAACACTTTCACCCTTTGCAATCTAGCCTGCCAGATATTTGCCAAGAAAACAAATTGTTCTTTAGCCAACACTGCAGTCCAGTGGCAAGAGTCAGAAGGAATCAAAGCTGCTTTTAGGTTCTAATAATAGGGGCACCTGGGCGGCTCAGTCAGTTCTGATTCTTGATTTCAGCTCAGGTCATGATCTCACAGTTCATGGGATCCAGCCCCATATCAGGCTTTGCACTGACAATGTGGAGTTTGTTTGGGATTCTCTCTCTCCTTCTTTCTGCCTTGCCCTAGAGTGCATGCGTATGCTCTCTCAACCTCTCTCTCTCAAAATAAATAAATAAACTTAAAAAGCAAACAAACAAACAAACAAACAACTCTTGAGGCGCCTGGGTGGCTCAGTTGGTTGAGCATCCAACTTCTGTCAGGTCACGATCCCACAGTTCATGGGTTCGAGCCCTGCATTGGGCTCGCTGCTATCAATGTGAAGCCTGCTTCAGATCTATCTGCCTCTTTGCCCCCGCTCCCCTCAAAAATAAGTAAAACATTAAAAAAAAAAAAAAAAAAAAAAACCTCTTAAAAAAAAAAAGTGCTAATCATATTCCTGGCAATGACTTACTGTGTAAACCTGAGTGAGTTTGTCCATCTCTCCAAAAATAAATGTTTCCCCATTTGTAAAATAGATGCAATAAAGACAACTTCCAATCCAATTCATTGTTCAAAAATAACAATTACATCATATGATAAAAGACTTGGGGTTCTGAGGGAAAAAAAAAAACTGAAAGGAATAAGTTACCTTAAGAACAAAAGTAAGATGGGTGGAGAGTTGATTTTTACAATCTTTCTGGCTCTGTTTTGAAACCTCTTTTCTATGAAGATTTTTCTAAAGGTCTGACCCCAAACACTTCTGAGCCTAATGGACACACAGTCAAAAGCTAGCTTAACAAGGACACGAGGGGAAGGAATTTTAGAGTGGCACTGTGGAGGAGGTGTGACCTGCAGCAATTGCTCAAGAAAACCCACCTGTGACAGTTCATCATCTTCATCATCAAAGGTGAAAGCCTTGAACTTGGAGCTGTTCCAATACTCCTCCTCATCACCTTTTGTCCGATTCATCTGGAGTAAGAGTAAGACAGATACATGTCGTTTCCTGGATCACTTCCCACAGAGCTCCAAAAACTTTAATTTCCTTCACTACAAACTCTCCCTCCTACCCCACACCCCAGTGATTTGGGGACATTTCAAAGAATTAGAGCAAATATTGAATCTGCCACATAAAATCAGATCCTTGGGTCTCCAACTGATCAAATCATACTTTTGATCCTCTAATTACCCACGAGTACTCATTCATTCCTAGACTACCTACTTTGTTCAAGGCACTCTCTCAGGAGCTGTGAGGGATATGTAAAAAATGCAAGATAGGGGCGCCTGGGTGGCTCAGTAGGTTAAACGGCCAACTTCAGCTCAGGTCATGATCTCATGGTTCGTGAGTTCAAGCCCCACGTCAGGCTCTGTGCTGACAGCTCAGAGCCTGGAGCCTGCTTCGGATTCTGTGTCTCCCTCTCTCTCTGCCCCCCTCCCACTCGCACTCTGTCTCTGTCTCTCTCAAAAATAAACATTAAAAAAAAAAAGTACAAGACACAGCCCCTCTTCTGAAGCACCCTACAAGAAAGCTGGGGTATTCAGCATAGATATGTATAAAGGTAACAGCACAAGACAGGCAAGTGTTATAAAAATGCATCCCAAATTTTGCTGAATACACAAGATCAAAGTATCAACAAAACCCGGGTGCCTGGGTGGCTCAGTTAGTTAACCATCCAACTTCAGCTCAGGTCATGATCTCACAGTTCATGAATTCAAGCCCTACATCGGGCTCTGCACTGACAGTGAGGAGCCTGCTTGGATTCTCTGTCTCCCTCTCTCTCTGCTCCTCCCCTGCTCACACTCTCCCCCCTCTCTCAAAAATCAATATTTAAAAAATTAAATTGAAGAAAAAGCACCAACAAAACATAAAAATTGCATTCACGTATTCAGCATTTATCTAATACTGAGTGCCATCTTTGAGGCACTATTCTAGGCCCTGGGAATACCACAGTGAATAAAACTGGCTCTTGTTTTCATACATGCTTGCTAAATGTCAGAAGAAAGAAAGCAAAGATTAAATGAAGTAGAATTATCCTGCCTGTATCTTCAAATTATGATTAATTTACGAATAAGTATTGGCCAAATTCTGGGAACTGAGAGCATGGCCAAGAAAAGAAAAAATATATATATAAAGAATCAGTCAAAATACCACAAGTCCCTCCCATCACTATTCTAAAATTAGATTTCACTCTGAAAAAAATTATCAATGCCAACTGGACAGAGTGAAAACTGATTTAAACTAAGAAACAGTGGGGTGCCTGGGTGGCTCAGTCGGTTAAGGGTCCGACTCTTGATTTCAGCCTGGGTCAGGATCTCACAGTTTCTGGGATTGAATCCCATGTCGGGCTCAGCACTAACAGCAAGGAGCCAGATTAGGATTCTCTCTCTCCTCTCTGCCCTTCCAGACTGCTCACACATGTTCTCTCAAAATAAATAAATATTAAAAAACACTAGGATGGAGTAACCAAAACTCCCAGAGCAACAAAAAGAACTCCAAAGGCTACACAGGGTTAAATTCTAAAGAATTCATTTGCTTTTCCTTTTCTCTCAATGGTACCTTTCACAACAGAAGCTTGACATACACTCATCACGGCAGCCCTATTGAAGCTTCTGATGGCCCTTAACATACTCTACAGATATTCCTTAACTTACAATGAGGTTAACATCCTGATAAACCAAGCGTAAGAAAATATCGTGAGTGGAAAACACTGAACATCATGGCTTAGCCTAGCCTACCTTCAATGTGCTTAGAACACTTATATTAGCCTGCAGTTGGGCAAGATCATTTAACGCAAGGCCTATTTTATAATAAAGTGTTGAATATCTCATGTAATTTGACTACTGTACTGAAAGTGAAAAAACAGAATGGCTGTGTGGGTGCAGAATAGTTTAAATGTACCAGTTGTTCACTCTTGTGATGTGGCTGACTGGGTGCCGTAGCTCATTGCCACTGCCAAGCATCACAACAGTGCAGTGTATATTGCCAGCCCAGGAAAAGATCCATATTCAAAACTCACACTATGGCTTCTCCTGGATGTGCATCACTTTTGCACCATCATAAAGCTGAAAAATCGTAAGTCAAACCACTATAAGCCATAGTTTCCTCATCTGTAAAATGGGCATAACAATAGACCCCTTACCTTATAAAATTGTTGTGAAGCTTAAACTAGATCATACATGTGGAGCACCTAGTGTCTGATACAAAAGTAATGCTCAGTATTAATTTTTATTAGTAAAGCATCATGGTAGCTTAGAAAAAGCTAGACAGAAAATACTTTCAAGCAATCCTAAAGATTAAAAAAATTTGACACAAAAATGCTGAGAGTGGCTATCACCAACACTGAAGATGTACATAGAGCATGTAAATGTCCCTGGCACAGATTGCCAACTTAATAGAGCACTCTCATCCTCACAACAGCTCTGTAAGGTAGGTCTGGCAGATTCCATCTCTATTTCACTGATGAGGAAGATGAGGCACAAAAGAATGAGGTACCAAAACCACTTTGCTAATTGCTCCTATAATCCAGGTTTTCTAGCTCCTGGATCACTTCCACTCTGACATGCATGGTCCTTCTGTTTTACTCTAGGGAAAACCAGGGCAGTAGATAAATATCTGGAAATATCTACAGATAAGCATAGAATGTGTCTAACACACCCGATAATCCACCAGAGAATTTCTGGAATCGTTTTTAACCATGCAACCGCAGGGGATACTTGCCACCAACTCGTACTTCTAGCCAAATCAGAACGTAAATTTACTTGCCAAGTAAAGAGATAATGATAAAGATTTAATGGCTCTACAAGTTGCAGCAACCAGGTACAATTTTAAGAGTGACTGGAAAAAGTGCTTCGACATGATTTCAAATACAGCAGAGGCTTGTCCCTATCGTCACCTGTCACCTGTTTACTGAGAGCCCACAAGACAGGGAAGCAAATCCGAGGTACAGGACAAAGGAAGGACAACAGGCATCAGGAAAAAAAAAAAAAAATCCACAACCAACACGCTCCCAGCCTCAGGACGCTTCAGAAACCAGCTACCGAGAAGTTACACTCAGATTCAATTATGTTCTGAGCCAGGCTTCCACATGTGAGGCTATTAACGGAAACCGGGGAATGTGGGTTAACCTAGGAAGACTCTACAGGCAAAAAGTCCAGGAAGCCATGGACCTACTGCAGTCGCCAGAGTCCGGCGGATCGCTGGCAGAGTAAATGCTCTTTCAAAATCAAACGTCGAGGCTCACTCACAGCTCCAACCTCGAGTGTACTCGAGCTCGCAGCGTACTCGGTCGCTCCGACTGGAAGAGTCGGGCCTGGGGGGGGGGGGGGGGGGGGGGGAAGGTCTAGGGACACCTGAGAGAGTAAGAAGAAAGGATATGTCTGTGGCGTGGCCGGACTCAACCAGATACGCGGCCCAAGCGGATTGGGACACCCTCACCTCTTCCACACCGAGCCCACCCTTTCAGGGCAGCGTCAGACTCTTCCGCCGCTGGACCACCCTTTCTAGTCAGGCTAAGCTGCATAAAAATGGGCGGAAGCGAACAGTCGCTGGGTGGGGCGGAAGGGGGGAACGTGAGTCAAGCAAGAGGCCGCAGAGCATGCTGGAAGTTGTAGTTTTCCCGCCTTTACCTTTAAGCGCTGTCCGGAGGTGCCACAGGGCTTCTTGACTACAACTCCCAGAACTTCTGGCGCTCCGTGCCTAAGTAGTTTCCTTTACTTTTAGCGCGACCTTCCGCGGTTATCCAGCGGGTTACTAAACAAGACTACAATTCCCATGAGGCTCAGCAAGGCCAATGCAGAGACTAGGGAAACAATGAGACGTGTTCTTTGTGGCCTTAAGGGTGATAAATGGTCGCGTGAGCGGTTGCTTTTCCGGCCCATTTAGGGATAGCCCAAAGGAGCTTGAAGGAACTCTAGAACACACATAAACTGAAGTCCGAGAAGGTGGAACGGAAGTACCCGGTGGAAGCGAGGAGGAGCCGGAAGTTCAGGCGGGGAGGGGCGGGGGGTGGAGGGAAAAGCAAGCCAGGAGGTTCTGCGGCCGCTTCTAGTAGTTTCCAGGCGCTGCCGGGCGGCTGGGACCAGGCAGTCCTGAGGCTGTGGCTGTGGCTGCTCGGAAGCTGGTGGCGGCGCGACAGGAAAGCTGATGGCCAAGTGGGGTGAGGGCGACCCACGCTGGATCGTGGAGGAGCGGGCGGACGCCACCAACGTCAACAACTGGCACTGGTGAGGGCCAGCGGGCCAGGCCGCGGGAACGCTACGGCCCGGCCAGGGTTGCGGGTCCCTGGAACCTCGGGCGGAACAAAACTAGGACCGGTACAGCCCTGCCCGGAGGTGGGGGTGGGTTCTTCCTGTGGCAGGGGTCCGTAGTCCCAGGTCTCTCCACACCACCACCTGCCTCTGTTTCAGTGTTTAGAGGGCAAGAGGGCGACGTGGAGGGCTGCGCCCAGAGGAGGGGTTTCAGAGATACTAGAACATAACCCCCGTGGCCGATGCATCCAGCCTTAGCAAGGACATGCTTCCCACACGTGGCCGGAGGAGTCCGTGAGACCCAAATCGGCGTGGATTGTGTTGGGAGATCGCTGTGTTAGGCTCGGGGCTAGTGGGCTGGAATTCTTATTTTGCGGCTTACGGGTGAGATTCAGAGTCAGTCGTAGAGAACCACTGCCTCAGTACAGAGGACAAAGGTTTGGAACGTGTTCGGTGGGTGCTCAGAGCACAGTGATGCTGAAGATGCCATGGCCTCTCACCCGGAACTATTCATTTGGTTGTGTTGTAACTCCCAGGACTACCCCGGTTGCCGGGCAATCACGGTTTTATAACTTAACCACTTTTAAAAGCTTACTCTCATTTATGAAATGTCCTAAAAGTACTATTTTTTTATCTTTTAACTCCACTGAACTTTGTTCCCGTTGCTTTCATTTTTACTTCGTTGCAGCCCTTTTTGCTGCTGGGTTCTCTGCTAGTTAGTATGTTGGGAGGCAGATAGTGATTTTTCTTCTCTATATTTCAACCTATCTCCTCTCCTTTTAACATACATAGTGCTTTGATCTAATTTGGTTTGAAGCCCTGGATTTAACATTGTTTTCCTAGACGTTTAGAGGACACAGAATGTGTAGGGAATTTATAGCACAGCCTGAATTTGACAGGTCAGAACACTGTGCTAATGAGGTCAAGATTATTGCTTTCTTACTTACCGGACTTATTAGCTAAATACTGCATTCTAGGGCCCACTCTTAGGCTCCTGACCTCAGCAAGATGGTCACAGTTTTCCATTTGGTCAAACGGGGGCGCCATGTTCAAGTGTCAAATACTGACTTTAGCACCATCATGCTGAGAAAGGAAAGTATAATTTTCCATTTGATTTGTAACCATTCCACACAGCAGTTATCTTTCTTGACAGTATGGGACTCCTTATCTTCCTAAAAGAGGATAACATGTTTGTGGATGTACGGGAGTGGGACTGGTCTTTTCAGAGTATTTGTCAGGTCTCTTTTAGCCTTGGATTCTCTCGCACAGAGCAAGCAGTGTGTCTTCCATTTGGCTGCTAGTCCATAGTTTTATTTCTGTTTTGCAGGACAGAGAGGGATGCTTCAAACTGGTCCACGGATAAGCTGAAAACGCTGTTCCTGGCAGTGCGGGTGCAAAATGAGGAAGGCAAGTGTGAGGTGACAGAAGTGAATAAGCTTGATGGAGAGGCATCCATTAACAATCGCAAAGGCAAACTTATCTTCTTTTATGAATGGAGCATCAAACTAAACTGGACAGGTAAGTCTGTGCTGGGCCATTAGAACAAAGGCTAACTGCATTTTGGTTGACCTATTAAGGAGCCGGGGAGAACAGTTTTGGGAAGGTTAGGAACTCTTCAGGGGACACAGGGCTGCTTTACTTTTATAGAAATCAGTATTGGGTGCCAAAATTTCTCTGCTGCTGTGGGACACTAAATGCATTTCCTCTCTGTGGGCCTCATAAGCCGCCACCAGTGAAGCAGCTGGGCCACTGAATCTTTGGGCCACATGATATGTTAGGACATTTTATGTCAGGTAACGTTTCCTCAGACTAGCTAACTTTTGTCTCTTGGATGATTGACTTAAAGGTGGGAAGGGGAGGGTTTTTTTGGTCTTGATTTTTTTTTTTTTTTTTTTTTTACTTTCTCCAGTGTGAATCTACCAGTTTAGGCTACCCTGCTAACGAAGTTTCTGTGTGACTATAATTTGGGGTGGTTTTATCCTCCAGTTTTTGTGTCCCTTCTGTGGTGGTACTGGCAAAGAATTGGAGCCATGTATGTGCCCTAGCTGGATGGTCCTGACAATTTTAAAAGGCACTAAAGCTAAAGGAATACATGTGTGGGGCAAAGCATACATTAGATTTGTGCCTCGATGAGCATTTTTCAAGTAAATGGTAAAAAAGAGGAGAAGAGTAGATCTATCTGTTCGTGACTTTTTTTTAAAAAATTATAGTAGTCTGAAAGGAACCTTGGGTATCATCTTGCCCAGTCCTTTTTTTATAGATTGAGAAACTGAGGTCAGGAGAAGTGAAGATCAATAATCATCTTGTTGGTTCATTTTGAAATACAGTCAGTTCTGCTGTAACGTGACCCGTGTGTTCCTAAAAATCCCCATACTGTGCAAAATTGCTCAACCAAAACCACAGGGCTTATGGGGAGGATAGGGTTAGGGACACGACACAACACCCAAAAACCTTCATTGGTGACACATTTTTAAAATTTAGGAACATAAAAATTGATAGCACAGTCCACACATGTTATATGGGAAGAAGTACGTAAATAATACAGTAAACATGGTGCTTTACCTTGAAAAAGACCTGAAGTTCACTTGTGAAAGTGGGCATCAGAAGGGTTGCAGCATGTGGGTTATTGTCGATTGGTGGAAGGAGGGTCAGCTGAAATCAGAAGTTGTAACACCAGTGTGGGTGGCATGGCTCATAGCACATGGGGAACTGAGGCTGCTGGCAGATAAATGTTTGAGATGTGTGTGTTTTGTGTATTCCTGTGCAGCTCATTTCAGCTGGGTGTGGTTTTGTGTGGGTGTGTGTTCACCTAGTGTTTCTCGTGAAAGAAATCCTGTGTTAGCAGATGTGAAATTCATGCTGTGATCAGATCGACCACTAATATGTCAGTCACATCGGAATAAATTTGTATTTTCAAAACAAGCATTCTAGCAGAACTGACCGCATTGATTGTTGACCTAAGTTCTCCCTGGCAGAATTCCTGCCAGTGCCACATCCACACGGCTCTTAGTCCCATACAGTAATAACGCAGTTGGCCTCAACAGATCTAATGAGGAAAGACATTTCTTCCAGGGGAGAAGCGGGGAGGGTTGGTTGCGTCTGGCTTTATCTCAGAATAAAGAGGGTCAGTTCAGTAATTCAAAAGAAGTGCAAGCAAAAAAAAAGTGCAAGCAGAAGAGTAGCTAGGACTCTAGAGCAGCCTTTTCCTGCAAAGGGGGAGACTAATGATGTTGCATTGCTTTTGACAGGTACCTCTAAGTCTGGAGTACAGTACAAGGGACATGTGGAGATCCCCAATTTGTCTGATGAAAACAGTGTGGATGAAGTAGAGGTTTGTGCTTCCTAATTCCTCATCTGAGTCTTCCACATTCTGTATTCTCAGATGAGAAAAATGACTTCCCGTTCAAGATTAAAGCCCAGGCCTGGCCCAAGCATTCAGAACCTCAGTTTGTAGATGATTTCCTAGGTCTGTGGTGCCATTGAGAGCTTCCAGCACAGCTTGTGCGTGTTTAATTACTCCGCTTTAGCTAGTAACTTGGGTTCTAATGTTAGCCACCTTGGCTTTGGCAGAATGCAAGAAGGAACACTCATGGGGATTGGAAAAATACCCCAACCCTCACACGTTTCCTTTGGAAATGTCAGCAGCTATCTGATTGCTCAGCACCCACATTCCATGTCGTGGGTGCCCCTCAAGTTATTTACCACCTACTTCTGATCTTTCACTCAGATTAGTGTGAGCCTTGCCAAAGATGAGCCTGACACAAATCTCGTGGCCTTAATGAAGGAAGAAGGGGTGAAACTCCTAAGAGAAGCAATGGGAATTTACATCAGCACCCTCAAAACAGGTATCCCTTGAGTAGTTAACGTATGCCTTGAGGAGGTAGTTCCCTCCCACCCCCGACCATCAGACTCTGATTAAGGGTCCTGACAGTCCTTTCTTTGCCAGATGGGTAAAAGATTTGTGGGGGAGGGGGCTTATTTCACCTCAAAATCAAATCAATCTATAAACTCTGAATAAGGGAAAGATATAGAGATGGATTATCTGATATATTGACTGTTGAGCACTTGAAATGCAGATAGTCCCAAGTCGAGCTGTGCCGTGAGTAGAAAACACGGTGGGTTTTAAAAACTTGGTACCGGAAGAGGAATGTGAAATTACTAATAGCTTTTTATATTGATACGATAGTTTGGATGTATTGGGTTAAATGTGTTACTAAAACTAATTTCATTTCTCTGTTTTAACACTTTACTGTGGCTACTAGAAAACTTAAGATTATATTTGAGGCTGTCATTACATTTCTGTTGAACGGTGCGATCTAAAGACTTGGCATCCCTGGACTGCTTGAGCACAGTCCTGGACTATCTTTGACATGCATTCTCCAGGGACACTTAGGGGGTCATTAGGATAGCGGTCAGCTCAGCTCTCCCCTAGAATTCCAGTTCTGCCAGTGTGTTCTGATCTTGGTGTTGGGAGTACATAAAATGACTGTCAAAGAGCACCAGCATACGAGGTGATACCTCTTCTGGTGAGAACGAGTGCTCTGGTGCACTAGGCGTAGCTATTCTACTGAGGTAAGGCAGAGTGGAGAAGGGGGACTAAGTATGCATCTGTGGGTATCTTGCCCTGCTCTTGAATTCCTTGAAAGTGCCACTACATTCGCTGGCTACCATCCATAGGAGACCTCATGTACATTTAACAAGTTGTGTTGCTTCTAATGGAGCGAGATTTAGAATCATCCTAGTTAACATTCTGTGTTCTGTAGCATACACTCAGATACCTGTTTGGCATAGTGCAAAGGTAAAGACCTAAAGTAAGTAGACTCTTTCTTTCTTTGTCATTACTTCATTTGGGGGTAAGACGTCCATGTTTGTCAAACTCTAAAGAAGCCCCACATCTCAGCTACTAAGAAATAACTTCCAGGAGTGGGGATTTTATTTTTTCAGAGTTCACGCAGGGCATGATCTTGCCTACAATGAATGGAGAGTCAGTAGACCCAGCCGGGCAGCCAGCACTGAAAACTGAGGAGCGCAAGGTAAATAAGTGGTATTTCCATGTGCTCTTTCTCTGACCCTAACCTCCAAGCCACAGCAGCCTGTGATCTGCCCATGGTGCTTTTTACAGAGTCCACAGTGTGTAGTTGTTTGTCCCTCTTTCACTGGGTTTTAATCATTTATAACAAACCCCTAGAGCAAATGGAAGCCAGCAGGGGCTTCAGAGTTTCTCCTGATTGCATTTAACACCAGTTAGGTTGTGAACACAGGATGGTCTTCAGCTATCTATGTTTTCAGTATTCTTTCTAAGTGGGGTGTTGATATTTCGTACTTTGACACTAGAGGGGTCACGAAGGTACTGGGCTTAGATCACGACATTCACCTATTAGGAAATTGATCAATTTCACCACATTTGCAGGGTGAGCAGCTAGTTTTTGTGGAGCTAGAACTTGTACAGTTCAGGCTCAGCACTTGGTTTGCAGCCCCGCTGCCCTTCTGCCAGCACAGTGACGGAGATTCCCGAGGGGAGGTGGCTGCTTCCAGCTCTTTGAGCACAGAATTTTTCCTGGAGAATTACACTGAGTGCTTCAGAAATGCCCAGTGGTTTGCCAGGTCCTTTGGTCAGTGGGGTTTCCAGTGAGGATCTGTCCTCCACTGGGAGTGTTGTTTTCGGTGGGAACTGAGAACATTCTGGGAAGGTTCCCCTAATGACTGAAACGTCCATCCAGCCTCCTGGAACAATTAGCACTGGAGGCGAAGAAGTTTGTGAGAATGAGTGACAGGCCTGTCCTGGAAGCCACGTCAATGGAGGCTTCCCACCCTCTAAACCTTTCTCGCTGCCGCTTCCACAGGCTAAGTCTGCTCCTTCAAAAACCCAGGCCAGACCTGTTGGTGTCAAAATCCCCACTTGTAAGATCACCCTTAGAGAAACCTTCCTGACATCACCAGAGGAGCTGTATAGAGTCTTTACCACCCAAGAGGTAAGTATAATCTTGTCCGTCAGGCCTCTGGGCATTTGCTGCTCAGGTGACTTGGGATGTTGTAGGCACATCCCCTCTGCATGCAGAGCAGGTACTAAAAAGTGGTGCCATGAGGATTTCCTCGTACAAGTAGCGACAAAGAAAAAACCCTTCTGTGTTCACTCTACTCCTCAAAGTGGACTTGCTCTCTGTCCTCCCGTATAGTGTTTTGGGGTGGTTTAAGTGGGCACCACTGGAAGCATTCTTGTTGGAAAAGTGAATGGATCTGAAGTATTGGCGTCATGGATTTACAAAGAGTTACTCAGGTCAAAGCCCTGAGCAGTGGCTGTCCCTTTGTAGTGGGACATAACAGAAGCCAGTCATTGGACAGAGTGGTGCCTTTGGAAATGAGAGCTAAGGTGTGCAGGCATCACCTGGCGTTTGTCCCTAGGTCCCACTGAGAGGGACATCTTCCCTACCTCTTTTTCTTTTTTTTTTTTTCCCCCACAGCTCGTTCAGGCCTTTACCCATGCTCCTGCAATGTTAGAAGCAGACAAAGGTGGGAAGTTTCACCTGGTAGATGGCAACGTCTCTGGGGAATTCACTGATCTGGTGAGTGCCTGCTAGCCCCAGACCCAGGATATAGTCTCAGGTCAGAAGAAAAACATTCCTTTTTCCAGCTCTGTAGGCAAAATTCAATCTCTCTGGTTAGTAAAACCTCATTTTTTTATTTTCAAAAGAATGTTGCAGTTGAATTCTCTTGCTTTCCTAGAATTTTTCTCCTCAGAGTTAAATTAGTTCTTCCTGAAGAAATCAAACATGGAAGAGATGTCATGTATATTGGCGGCTGGAACTTTCCATTTGTAGCGCTGAACTGTCACCTGGGCACAGTTGACCGGACTGGACTTGGGAGTGAGAGGAGAGGCCGTAGCCTGTGTTGGTGCAGATGCTACCAACTCCACGGTCCACTTTGTGCCCCCGAGGTGTAGAATTGCACAGACCGTAGGCCGAACGAAAGACAGACAGCTGGTCCCAGCCAGGATCTGGCGCATTGGAGTCTACGGTACACACTGATCTCTCTGGTTATTTTAGGTCCCTGAGAAACTTATTGTGATGAAGTGGAGGTTTAAATCTTGGCCAGAAGGTAAGTATGCATAGTTGCTTAGTGCCATTACCCCCAGAACTCTTTCTTTCCCCCTTAGTCTCCAACCCTGACGGAAACCCTGGATCTTAAACCCCCCTCCCCTCTGCCTCTCCCCAGGGCATTTTGCCACCATCACCTTGACCTTCATAGACAAGAATGGAGAGACTGAGCTGTGCATGGAAGGCAGAGGCATCCCTGCCCCCGAGGAAGAGAGGACGCGGCAGGGTTGGCAGCGGTACTACTTTGAGGGCATCAAACAGACCTTTGGCTACGGCGCACGCTTATTTTAGGGCTGGCAGCAAGGGGCTGCCCAGTGCTTCGGTCCAGCCCTCTCCTGACTGGGGCTTGAGACTCACAGGATTGCACCATCCCAACCACTAACTTGGGGCTGGGGCCCCTTCCCTCCACGTATATCTTGGGTTTGTGCATGTTTTCTGCTGGGTGGGATCAGAGGGTGATTTCTCTTTTATGTGTACATACGCTAAATAAACGTAATTTAAAAAACGTGCATATCTGGAAACCTGTGTTGCTTGGGTGGCTGGTATTAATGAGTTCCCTTGAAGACACTGAATTAAAGGGAAAACCATTCTGGGTAAGGGCAGGTAATTAGGCAGGAAAGAAACCACCTCACCGCATTCCTGAGCTAGTCTCCTCTCTGCAGACTGGCACAGAGCTGCTCCCCTCACTGGGAGAAGACAAGGCGGGGTTCTCGGGGGTAAACAGTGCCAAGAAACTGCACCCTAGGCTTGCCTCTCTGTGTGGCCTCTTCTCAAGAGACGAGCACCAGGTGCTGGTTTGATACATGGGAAGATCCCCTGCCCTTGGCAGGGGGCACTGTGGACCTCAGGTTCAGAGCTTCTGCTTACTGAGCAGTTCTATGTACTGGAGACTAAGTAGCCCCCTTGCATTAGCTCATTTAACCCCCATAATAGCCTTATGAAAAAGCTACTACCTGCATTTCTGTCTTAGAAAAATCTAAGTCTTGATTTCCTTCAGTAACCTCCCAGATCCTACAGCTGATACTTTGCAAGAGTTGAGAAGGACTGGAACTTGCAGAGCCAGTGCTCCAGTCTAAACCACTATGTCTACTGCCCTGTTGCTGGGTTCATCTGCTTAAAGAGGCTGCTGTATTTCTAGTGTGTTAGGCATCCCTCCTGGAGTAAAAAAATGCCAGGCCTCTTAGTACTCCCAGAAAGAGGAAGATAGGAATATCCTGGTCAAGTATTTTTTAAGTACCTGGTTCCGTTAAACAAGTTTACTGAGCACTGAGCACTGACCACAGGGCGGGGGTATGTTCAACTGGAGTTCAGGCCACCACGTGGCAGAAGTAACTACCTGAACAGGGAGGGCCGCTTTCCCGCACAAGCCCTGCCCTGGTGCCCTGTGTCCCAGTGTGAGTCAGGGCCTTCTAATCCAGACATGCTACCTCCTGCAGGCCCAGCTATTTCCTTCATCTATTTTTGCTTGTTTTATTAGGTGGCAGTGAGGCCTGCAGGCTAATCCTACCAAGGTGACTTGGCCAAAACATTGTAGTTAAAGCAAAAGACCAGTACTGATCTGGATAATTTAGGCCCCCAAGAGCCACTTTTGGCTTGAATTACTAAAGGAATGGTGGACTAAACTAATTAGCATCTAATTTGGCATTAGATCTGCCTCTTGGGGGTCCAAAAAGAAGTCTTTTGATAGAGAACCTGGACTGTAGCTTGAATCAAATCTAGGGACCCTTCCTAACAGACTCCTCTTCCTCACACAGAGACCAGTGACAAAATAGGAGCCCTTTCATGCCTGGCTGGAGAGTTAACCAATTCTAGAGTTCTTTAAAAGAAATCTGAAGTAGAGATTATAAATACCTTAAAAAAACCAAAGCACCAGGCAAATTAACTGTCCTGTGACCTGCTCAGTAACAGTTGACATCCCCAGTACTAATGATGGCTGTTTCCATTTTTACCACTGCCATTTTACTGCTAGCATTTTAAGTAGGCTCCATGCCTAGCGTGGTGCCAAATATGGTGCTTGAACTCACAACCCTGAGATCAAGACCCGAGCTGAGATCAAGGGTTGGATGCTTACCCGACTGAGCCACCCAGGTGCCCCTTGCTGCTAGCATTTTTGAGCCTAAAACGCAGATCGAGCTAAATACAAAACTGTGCACTTGGTTGGACTTGGGTTGAATCATACCACTTCTAACAAATGGGGCAAATTTTCCTACCTGTATAATGGTTATAACAGGTACCTTATGAGAGCATTAGAGATGACGAATATAGAAGCATAGGTAATGGTACCTACTGACTTCCAGACTCAAGGGCCCAAATGTTCTCCCTTGAGCAAGAATATTTTGAAAAGCTAGTTAACTGGCTAAATTGCAAATCATAGGCCAAGGATTCACCTAAGAATCATCTGGGGGAATCTGTTAAATTCAGAAAATGTGGACTCCACCCCTAAAAGATTCTTACTTGGTGTGGGGTGTGGCCCATGAACTTACATTTTCATAAATACCCCAGGTGATACTGATGTCAGGACACATTTTGAGAAGCACCCCCACCTGTTAAAATCTAATTGTAATGGAGGAGCCAAAGAAACATTTGGGACCTTCTCATGAACAATAGGACAAAGGCTCTGAAACATTCTATCTTCCAACAAAGGAAGTCAGCAGGATCTGGAAGGGACGTACTATGTTGCTTTAAACCCTAGTAAGAATTCGATCTGACCAGTCTTGCCTAGCCTAGGACCCTTTATGAGGTACACCAGATGGAGACAAATTGGGCAAGCCATCCTGATGACGGGCAGCTAAACTGGAAATAGTGGTGTTCGTGCTGGGTGTGCAGCCACGAGGGCTGGTGTTTGGAAAAGTAAGAACAGCTAGGCAAGACAGTTACCTCACTAACACTGGACCCAAACGGGGGAGGGCCCCCACCTGATTCTGGTCCTGGCCGCTCCTAAAATCCTCCCTTTAACAGGATCAGTGACCTCTCCATCACTGTTTCTCCTCATACACACCTATTCCCTGAGCCCAAAGTCACCTGCACAGTGCCTCTTTCTCCTTTGTAGAGTTTGAATAAACACCATTTTATAGCTGACCTGCTCTCCAACCTCTTCAAGACTCCTTTCCAAACCACCTTTATCTTCTGTCATCTGTGGTCTGAGATGGTAGCAATTTCCCATGTCACTTACAGATCAAAAATGTGGCTGGCTAAACTCAGTTTTTGGGTAATAGACAACCACTAGGTATAGATTAAATTTAGACAGTGTGTTCAAGTGTTAAGGTGTTATATTAGAAAGGAGGAGAATTAGCAGATTCCTGTGAAAAAGGACTCTAGGATATTTTTATCTTATAAAAAAAAAGTTTCTGCCGGGGCACCTGAATGGCTTAGTCAGTTAAGCGTCTGACTCTTGATTTCAGCTCAGGTCATAATCTCACGATTTGTGAGATTGAGCCCCAAGTCGGGGCTCTGCGCTGGCAGTGTGGAGCCTGCTTGGGATTCTCTTCCTCTCTCTGCCCCTTCTCCACTAGTGTTCTCTGTCTCAAAATAAATACACACACACACACACACACACACACACACACACAAAGTTTCTGCTAACAGATAATTAAATTATGCCTGTACTAATCATGTTGATTTTCCCAGACAAGAGAATGGGAGGGAACTTGGATCCCGTCTGGTGACGAGATCCTGCCCTCTCTGGCCCTGTAATATTTTAGTTGCACCAGAGTATTTTTAGACTGTGGCCCAGGACCAGACTAATAAACTTACCTCTAGGTGTGATCGTTATGGAAACATCTGGTTCTCTGAGCGTCTCCAGGTGGTGGCTCTGGACATACCTTGCCTCATCCTACTTCCCGATGTGTCTCTGTCCTTCCCCAGATGCCAGTAGTGACAGTGCAGTGTCTGTTAAGGGTAGCAACCAAGGCAGGGTACAGGTCCACTTCTGTCATCTTATAGGGGTAGTCCTTTGGGCAACTCTGCCCAAACTTGCATCAAGGTACTTGGGGAAATAGGGCCACTTCCTCTGGAGTGCATGCTAATTGACCTCTGCCTTGGAAGTCTTCCTGTTCCCCAAGAACTAGTAAATGTGCTCTGAGGTCCGTACCTCCTAGGAAACCCTGTACAAGTATGAGTAGGGATAACTCACATCTACATCTAAACTCTGTATCCCAGGAGCTCTGCCTGCCCGGCTAGGTTAAGGAGTCACAAACACGACCGTGGGGGCTTGGATTGGGCTGTACACAGGGCTCCCTACACCTCTGGTGAGGCTCCAAATTCTTCATCAGACAGAATTTGAAAATAAAGTGCTTTATTGCTGAGGATCACAAAGAGCTTCAGGGCGGCTGTCTAGGGGCTGAAGTTCCCACCTTTTGGAGCTTTTGTGAACAGGATGGTGGGGACTTCAGCCCTTCAACCCCACACAAGGCAAGGAAGTAAGATTTTGGGGGTGAGGAGGGCAGGGAAGAAGCACCAGGTTTGCTAGGTGAGCCAATTATGTGCATCTCTTCCCAGCTCTGAGCTCAGTGCATTCAATGACATCACCTCGGGAGCATCAAGTGGGCCATGGCGGGAGCCTTTACAAACACCACAGAAACTGCCCAAATCTGGGCTTCCCTGCCGCCAACCCCGAGCCGAGAACTGGTGTACCAGCTCACCATGGTGCACATCCTCCTGAGCTGTTCTGAGCCCACCCAGACCTGGCAGCTGTGTCCATTCAGGGCAGTGCCATCCAGTTCTGCACATCCCTACAACCTGGACAGAGCAGAGATTGCTGGACAAAGAAAGGGACCTGAATTGGTTGACCCATTCCCAGCCAGGAGCCGGCCCTGTCTCAGCCACCTCAGCCTGTCTGTCCACGCTGGGCCCCACGGGTTGACTTCAGCCCTAACCAAAGTAGTGTCCACTGAAAAGCAGCTCGGAGTTGAGGAGAACCTGTTAGGGCCCCGGTGTGGGTCTGTGGTGGCTCCCAGCAGGGGTGGGGCAAGAGGGCCTCCCGCAACCAACCAGAGATAAAGAGGGCTGGCTGCTAGGCTGGCTGTCAGCCTGACAAAATGCAGCTGTGGCACCACAGGCCCTGGGAATCACGACGTGTGCCCAGAGCCAGGGTGGAAGAGCCCAGCTCAGAGGGAGAGGGAGGAAAATGAGTGGCCAGGCTGGGACAGCACCTCCCAGGGGGGCAGGAGAGGGCAGCCCCCACAGACACACACTTCCCCCCTCCCCCATCACCCAGAGACCTTGGGGGCTGAGCTCCCTCCCTCAGCCTGGGCCCTGTACACCCCTCGACCTTGTCCCCAGCCCCACACCGACACCTGGGGTGCTGACCTGCCTTGGGTTCACAAGCAGAGGGCCCGTGGCACCAGGCCGGCCGGCCTCACGGGGTCTGGGCAGAGGCAGGGTGAGGGGTGTGCAGGGGAATCTTCTCCAGAACAGCAGCCCCCTGGTTAGTACTGCTTGGCCTCCTGCAACTGGGCCAGGTACTCCTCCTCGGGAGGGTTGTCGGCGCAGGCCCGGCCATTGTTGGGAGGCCGCACAGCGTGGTAGCGGCTCCAGTCCCCCTTACAGAGGATCCAGGGCAGCGTGTCCACCTTGAAGTGCAACTCAGGTGAGAAGTCGGTGCTGACGAGGTCAGGCGCACCGGCGCCCTTGCCCCGAGTCAGCAGCCGGCTGCCCGCATCGTAGCAGCAGTGCTGGGCGGCCAGGGTGCTGCTCTCCACGGACAGCAGTGAGCGCAGGCAGAAGCGCGCCGTGGGCTGGTACACGTCCAGGTGCTCTCGAGGCCCGCTGGCATCCCTCCACTGGAAGCTTCGGCCCCGGTGCTCATCCTGCAGGCTCACCGCGCTGTACACGGCCTCCAGCGGGTATGCACATGGGCAGCTGGGCAGGTCCTGCAGCACCTGACTCAGGTACTTGGCTAGGAAGTCACTCTTGCAGTTCAGCCACTTCTCACAGCTATCCACATCTGCAGAGGGGAGGGGAGCCAGTCAGCCCCGCGGTGGGGTGGGGGATGATCAAGGGCCAATGCCTGGAGAAGGCCCCGCAGCGGAGCTGAGTGCAGCCCAGCTTGGCCTCCTCTGTTGCCAGATAAGGGCTACCACACAACCACCCAGGAAACATGGAGCCAGAGGCTACGGCTCAGAATGGATGTTGGCCAAGGGGCTGGAGGAGGAGCCTGGAGGCTGTCTGAAGTGCCAGGTGCTGTCCCTTTATGTGCTGGATGGTGGGGGAGATCTGGGGTCTTGGGGAAGGAGCTGGGGTGGTTGGGCACAGGAACCGCTGTTTTAAGCAACTGGTAAGAAAGCGTGTCGGCCCACTCTCACCTCTGCCCGCTGTGACCCCCTCCATCTATGCTGTCTTCCTCCCTTCTCTCTACCTTGGGAATGTGGCCACTGACTCTGGCCACGCAGAAGGAATGGCTCTTTCCTCCTCGCTCCAGAACTTTAGGGCACACTCTGCAGCATCGTGCTCAAGTTGGTCGTGTGTGTCTCTCCCCCTAACACCCGAGCTCTTTGAAGGCAGATCCTGGGCCTTAGTCTTCTGGGAACCCCTGTCCTGCACGGTGCCAGGCCCACCACGCCAGCTGAGGGAGCTTCACAGTATTGAGCATAGGTCCCACCCGCAAGGGGGCCTGTTGGCAGCTGCCTACCTCTTTGTGAGGGGCAAGTGACACCAAGAGACAGGGATGCAGAATGTCCCAGTGAAAGTACCGTCTGCTCCAAACTGCTGGAAGGAGCAGTCCTGGAATTCTGGCCCCTAAACTGTTTCTGACAGCACCCCTTCCCACACAGAGCCTACCCAGGAGCCTCCAAGAGCACCCGGGAGTGGAAGCCAGAATGTCCCCATCCCTTCCCACAGCCAGGGAGAATATGCCCCACCAGATGGATCTCCAAGCTCAGTGGCTCCCATCAGGACGGTCTTCCCAGCAGGAATATCAGGTTGGGAAAGGCCAATGGCCTGGCTAGAAATGACAGGGACTCAGAAATGACAGGGCCTCTTTGCTGGGGAGACTAATCTTCCAGCTGGAACATGTACTCTGCCTCAGTGGATGGGGGTGAGATTCCTCCTGTGCAGTGATGCTCCACCCTCCCGAGAGAGGTTCTCCCCAAGCCCCCAGGAGCAGGGCCTAGCTCCCCACTGACCTGGGCTGAGCATGTCCGTAGCACTGTGGGCCAGGGGCGGCCACCCCTCACCGGGGAAGCCCGAGGGGTCCTTGTCCTCGGTGCCTTTGGGAAGAGAGGAGGCCAGGCTGGTGGGGCCCCAGGGCACCTCTGTGCTCCCAGTGGGGAAGCCCAGCCCTCACTAGGCTCTCGGTGCCCACAGCATCTGGACTAGGCCTGGGACGAGGCAGAACCACCGTGTCTATAAGCTTCCTGCATCCCTTCTCCAGGCCCCACCCTCAAACAAGGCCCACATTCCCAGGGGGCCAAGCCCAGAGTGTAAGCCTCTGCCTGTGTAGGAGCTGGGGTTCGTCTCACCAGGACAAAGGGGCAGGTCGCAGGCACGGGACTCGGTGGCAGTGCAGGCGTAGCCGCAGGGCCGAGTCCTCCTCTGGCTGCCGCTGCCGCAGCTCCCACTGCAGGGAGACCAGGGGCTCCACTCCTCTTGAAGCTCATAGTCTGGGTCAAGGCAGGGAGCCAGGGGTGAGTGAGCACAGCCCACAGGGCGCATTGGTGCAGATTAGCTAAGGGTACCCCTTCCTCAGGAGGGTGCCATCCGTGCCAGGGCTCCCAGCCTAGCGGACGAAGCACGGGCTGGACTTCAGCCCCCACCTGTCCCTCAGCCGGGGACCCTTGCATGGTAGACACCCATGTAAATCATCAGGTGGCTCTACAGACACAGCAACAATCCCAGCCACCCACTCTGTGCCAACACAGCGATGAGAAAAAGATATCTGGGGCTGGAAGCTACCTGACCACTGTCAATGTGACCCTGGGCAAGTCCCCCTATGTCTCTGACCTAGAGGGGTTTTTTTTTGTAATTTTTTAATGTTTATTTATTTTTGAGAGAGAGAGAGAGAGAGAGAGAGAGAGAGCAGGGGATGGACAGAGAAGGGGGGGTGGACAGAGGATCCGAAGTGGGCTCTGCACTGACAGCAGCAAGCCCGATGCAGGGCTCGAACTCACAAACCGAGAGATCATCACCTGAGACGAAGTCAGACGTTCAACCAACTGAGCCACCCAGGCGCTCCTCTGACCTATAATTTTTATGTCAATTAAAACCAAGGCTGACAACACTTCCCCAGCACTGGGGACATTAAGGAAAGTCCTGACTTTCCATGATAGGGACCAAGACCTGGTCTGAGGAACCTGAAATACACCATGACTGCACCCTCAGACCTCTGGCTGTTGCAGGTCTGAGGACCCAGGGGGCTCTGTGGAACCCCCAAAGTACTGACATACCCAGCTCTCTCCTCACTTCCCAGGCATGCCAGAGCAGGTGGGCACCAAGAGTTTAAGGAAAATTAATGGAAGAAAAGCTGAAAGGCATGAAAACTGTCAATTTACATCATTTTGGTGAACCAGGGAAAGCCTGCTATGCCTTAGTCTTAATGATGGCACCGCTGTCCAAGGATGAAATACCAGGGCTCTAGGGAGAATGGCTGTAACTGTCCATGAAACACATCTGTACCCAGGAAAACCTGAACGACAACAAGAATGGCTGTCATGGGAGCTGGCCAGATGTTAGGTGGTATTTTCTGATAGTCTGTGCTACGTTGTTTTCTAATAAAAATAATAAAAATAGCCAATAATTAGTTTACTACATGCTGGCACTTTAAATGTATTAACTCAATACCCTCTACGCCCAATCTTATGTAGTTAAGGGTTGTGCCATTCTCCATTTTAGAGAGGAAGTAAATTAGGCATAGAGAGATTAAGTAACTTGCCCAAGGTCACTCAGCGGGTAAGCAGCAGAGCCAGGATTCAAGCCCACACAGTCTGAAAATGAGGTCACTTATGAGTGGTGCGGTTTATCATATTTCCCAATTTGTTGGAAAGTGACAGCTATGAATATATATAAAATTAACAAACGTCGATTTGCTTAGGGGGTCTCAGGGCTGTTGTGAAGGTCAAATGTTTGGGGGAAAAACAGATTTTGCAAGCTATGTTATTAACATTAATAGCTAATGTTGCTATTTAGCAGATGATGGTGTTTGTACAGGCCTAAGCTTCTGGCCTTCATAGCTGCCCCTGCTCGGTGAAGCTCTCAGGCCTCCCTTTAGCCCCAGTTACTCTCAGAACTTCCAGAAGCAGCAGCCGGGGATGCCAAGGTGGGGATGCTCACCATAGCCGTCTGGCTCCTTGAAGGCCCAGTCCCCAGGGGCCAGCCAGCCCTGCTCCCAGCTGCCTGTGGCCCCACTGAACCCAGGCTCCTCCTCCTCCTCCTCTTCCTCCTCGTTGTCCTCCTGGTCCTCACTCTCACTATACTCTGCAGGGTAATCCTCCTCCTCCACTTCTTCCTCCTCCTCTTCTTCCCCTGGGGCTCTGCCCTTGAGATTGGTCCTCCCCTCCTCGCCCTCCAGGTAGCTCCAGAATAGGGGCCAGAAGAGCTCCTTGGCGGACAGCCAGCTAGAGGCACCCTGGGGCCAGCGACTGCTGGGCTCAGCCAATAGGTCCATCTCCACCTCGGCCTGGGGATCCTCCACCACCTCGATGGTCACCTGCAGAGGGTCAGACACAGGCCGGCCAGTGAAGGAGTGCTCAGAGCAAGGCTCCAAGGAGAGGAGAGATGACAAGTGTGGGGGCAGGGGCAGAGGACCAACCTTTCCTCCAAACCGGCTCATTCTCTTGGCCAACCTTCCTGGCTTCCCAGGGCACACGGGGTCACAATTTAAGACTTGGCTGTGCATCAGAATCCCCTGGATATTCCAGACTCCTTGACCTAACCCTAGACATGAATTTAATTATCTGAGGTGGGGCTAGGCATGGTGGCTCTAACATGTGCCAAGGGTAGAGACCCACTAGTTTAAGAGAAGCTGGCTGTGAACTCTGCTGCAGGCTGCCCAGAATTAGGGGCCACTAACAGCCTTGGGTCTCGCTGTAGGGCTGGAAAATGATAGCAAAGAGAGCAAAGTCCCACAGCAGCCCTGGGTGGGGCGGGGGTGGGGGGGCTCTCATTCACCACATTGTGGACGGGAAATAAGTAACATGAAACCATTTACATGAAAGTGAACTTTGAAACATTGTTTTTGGCTATTATAAAATAATACGAGATCGCCGAACACAATTTGGGGGAAAACCAGCAAAATATAATGAAAAAAATTAAAATCACCCCCACTCCATCTCTGACAAATAACATTTTGATAATTAAACTTCCAGGTTTTACACATGCACGCACGCGCACACGCATACACACAAACTTTTAAACAATTTTAGAATGTTAGTTTCTACACTTCCTCCTTGCCTTTTCTCTTTTGATGAAAGTGTTTTGCAAACTGTAGGTGCTGCACAAAATGCAGAACTCTTATCATCAGGGATTGAGGACTGGCAGTGGAGAATGTAAACTGGAATCCCATTGGCTCCATAAAGCCCCTCTGGCGGGCAGCCCCCTACCACGAGCCCACCCCATTCTGCACACAACCAACCCTGCAGGAAGGGTTGGGTCTGGGTAGGGGCCACAAGTCGCCCCTTCCCCATTTCCCTAGAAGGCCCTGCCATTCACAAAGCTTCCCCACTCCTTGGGTCTTCATGACAGCCCTACCAGGCTGGTGCTGTTTCTCCTTTGCTATGGACTGGAAAACACAGGCTCAGAGGGCCACATGCCCTGCTCGGCCCGCAGCTGGGAAGTAGAGGAGCAGCCCCCACTACTCTGTGACCCCCAAAAGAACCCCCGCCCTCCAAGGAATACAGGATGGGGACGCCTGACCTCAGGATGGAGCTGGTCAGCCCAGTTCCTCTCTAGGTGTCCACTGGGCCTATGCCCTCCTGTAGCTCTCACCTGGATATTGGGGTTTGGGGCAGTCAAGTCTGTGTTGGCCAATCCTGGCAGCTTCTGCAGCTCCAGCAGCAAGGGAGTGTCCTCCAGGGTCTTTGGCATGGACGCCTTGTCCAGGCTCAGGGCTGCTGGCTCACTGAGAGCCCGGCGCCTATGTTGGCGTGGCCCTGCCTGGAGGCGGGTTCTGGGGAGCAGGGGGGTCCTCTCCTCTTCCCTAGGAGAGCTGGGATCTGGGGAGGCTGAGACCTGAAGGAGAGAGAAGGGGAGGAGGGGGTGATTGGGGTCAGGGCTTACCCCAAATGGACCCAAAGTAGGCAATGCAGGAGTCTTGGGGTCTGACCAGGCCACAAATTCACCCTGTGACCATGGATCCAAACATACGTGTTTTAACGCCTCAGAGAGTAAATGAGGCCATGTGCACAGAGTGCTTGGACAAATGGTGCCAACGTGAGGCATAACAGGGGGGCTAAATCAGGTTTCTACATGTGGAAGAAACATAAGCCAACCTCCTCATTTTACAGATGAAGAAACTGAGGTCCATAGAGGGAAGCATGTTGTTTAAGGCAGTGTTTCCAAGTGCAGTTCACAGACCACATGCCTCAGAATCCCCCAGGGCTCTTGCCCAGGAACAGATGGCGGGTCTCACAAGTCAGGGCAGGAAGGCCCAGAAAGGCTGACAAGGAGGGTAGTGGCAGACCTGGGCCTTCCCCCAGCAGGCTCCCCTGTCACTGACCCTCCCAAGCTGTCCACGTGAGGGCTGTGTTCCTTAGCATCTCTGACCACTGCTACCTTCCTCCTCCTGCCCGTCTGGGACCCAGCGCCTTTTCCTAGTTCGGGTGCCGTCGCAGCTGTCTGTCTGCCAGGTAATTCCCTCCACCAGCCAGTGCCCATGGGGTCCACACCGTGACAGTCCCTGCCTCGGCTCAGATAGTAAGTGAAAGACCCTGGTTGTCTCTGACTCCAGCAGCAGCCCTCACCTGCTCAGACAGTGGGACACTGGGGTGGCCATCCACCTACTTCCAGGCTACAGCCATTGCTCAGGTCTCTACAACAGGACAGAGGGGGCACTGTCCAGAGCTGCCTTATGATGTAAAGCATGCCCCACCCAGGCCACAGCCTTGACCCCACTTCCCATCTCATACCTAAAGCCATGTGAAAAAACACAGGTCTGGACAGTCAGATCAGCTTGGGTTCAAATCCTAGCTCTGCCTCTTACTAGCTCATTCAACTTGATCTGCAAAATGAGGATAATTCCTACCTGGAAGGATTGTCAGAAATTTATTTATCAAACACTTACTTCCACAGCATGTGTGTGCCAGGCACTGTTCTAAACACTTAATCATTCATTTCATTCTCCCAACAACCCTCAGAGGTAGGTGCTAGCTGTCATCCCCATTTTGACAATGGAAACTAAAGCACAGAGAGGGCAAATAACTTGCCTCAGGTCACACAGACATTTAGTGGCAGAGCCTAGGATTTGAAACAGACAGCCTGGGTCCAGAGCCCATTCTCTCTCTCTCTCTCTCTCTCTCTCTCTCTCTCTCTCTCTCTCTCTTTAAGATTTTATTAAGTAATCTCTACATCCAACGTGGGACTCGAACCCACAACACTGAGATCGAGTCACACATTCTACCAACTGAGCCAGCCAGGCACCTGAGAGCTCACACTCCTTAACTGTTTTGCTCTGACACTACAGGCAAGAGTGTGGAGAGTCTATTTCACAAATCAGGGGCTTATTCAGTCTAATTTCTCACTATGACTTTCTTTCCTTGGGTTGAAAAAGAGAGTCAGAACCTTTGGCCTCTCCCCTTTAACCCCCTCCTTCGGTGTTGCCCAAACACCTGGTTCCAAGGCTCCTGCACTAATCACCATGGCCCATCTGAGCCTGGCCCTGGAATCTGTTACTGAGTCAAAGTGCTCTGGTCTCAACAGCCAGGCCAGACAAGCAGAGAGGATGGACAGATGAGTAAGAACAACTCATCTCCTTCACTGACCAGTCTTGGAGGCCTGGAACATCCCCATATGCTGCTTTCCTGGCAGCTCCCACTCACTATGCCACCAAAGCCCTAACTGTCCCGGTGCCGTGGCTCAGTAGCTCCTCTGTCTGCAGCCTCAGGACTGCAGGAGTTTAGGGTCTGCAGCCTTTCTGGCTGATGTGGATATCACTGCCTCGTGAGTGGGTAGTTAAGCAATGGTTCTCATCTGAGAACATTTGGCAATGTCTGGAGACATTTGTGGTTGTCACTTGGAGAGGGGTTCTACTGGCACCATGTGGGAGATCCTACAACACATAGGACAGCCCTCACAAAAATCATCCAGTCCAGAATGTCAACAGTGCTGCAATCAAGGGGCACCTGGGTGGCTCAGCCGGTCAAGCATGGACTTCGGCCTAGGTCACGATCTCATTGTTCCTGAGTTAGAGCCCTGCGATGGGCTCTGTGCTGACAGCTCGGAGCCTGGAGCCTGTTTCAGATTCTGTGTCTCTCCCTCTCTCTCCCTCTCTCTCTCTCTCTCTCTCTCTCTCTGCCCCTCCCCCACTTATACTCGCGCTCTCTCTCTCTTTCTCTCTCTCCTCAAAATAAATAAATTAAAAAAAAATTTTTTTTATGTGTGCCAGGGTGGCTCAGTTGGTTAAGTGCCGACGACTTCAGCTCAGGTCATGATCTCACGGTTCATGGGTTCAAGCCCCACGTCGGGCTCTGTGCTGACAGCTCAGAGCCTGGAACCTGCTTTGGATTCTGTGCCTCCCTCTCTCTCTGACCCTCCCCTGCTTGCACTCTGTGTCTCTCTCTCTCTCTCTCAAAAATAAATAAACATTAAAAAAAAAATTTTTTTTTTTAAGTTTTTTTAAAAACAGTGCTGCAATTAAGAAACCCTGCTCTAGGGGGCGCCTGCCTGGTTCAATTGGTAGAGCATGTGACTCTTGATCTTGGGGTTGTGAGTTTGAGCCCCAATGCTGAGTGTAGAGATTACTTAAATAAATAAATAAACTTAAAAAAAAAAAAAAAAGGAAAGAAACCTTGCTCTAAAGTCAGGCTGCTTAGATCTGAATCCCTGAATAGTCTGGTTTCTGACCTGTGGGACCCTGACGGGACAGAACCTCTGTGAGCATCCTTATGTGTAAAATGAGAACAATGATGGGAGAGAGCTAGCATCCAGCAGGGCTCAGAATATTCATTTCCAGCCCTCTCCAACCTCTAGGCCATAGAAAATCCTGGCTAACCACCACAGCCACACGTCACAGCCACCCTTCTCTAGAGCTGCTTAGAGCCCCTGCTCTGTGCTTCAGGCCCCAGAACTCTCAGGAGTGGAGTGGGGCCATGGGTCTTAGTTTGGGTTTCTTCAGAAGCCAATGCTGACACCAGAATTCAAGGGCATTCCTTTGGAAGGTGATCCCAGGAGACACCAGCAGGGAGTGGGGGAGTGGGTCAGGGGTGGGAGGCAGCTAATAAAGAATGCTCCATCAAGTTAGTGACCATGGTGGACAAGTGGAGCTCAATCCTACTGGTCCCAGAAGTAGGGAGCTGGGCTACATACCTGCAAACCTCACCAGTCACTGATTGCGGGCTTCTGGGTGGAGGAGAGGATTTGTTCCCCGGGCACCTCAGATCGGTCATGTACAGCTGAAAACAGGCCCTCGTGCCCGTGACAGCCCTCAAGCAACTGGACACTGGCAACAGGGAGTAAGGCAGAGATACGGGCAGAGCCCCCTGAGCCCTGACCCGTGAGTACTGTCTGAGCACATCTTCTCTACCAGGCCTGAGCTAGGCCCTGGATGTGCCTTCTGTCACCCCAGCCACCCCAGCTAGAGTGCAGGTAGGACTTTGTCTGCTTGCTTCACACAGTATCCTGTGCCTGGTACACGGGAGGAGCTCAATAAATCACTGCTGAGTGACTGAATGAACACTAGCACCCCAAGGGGTGAATGTGACTGTCTCTATGTTAATGATGAGGCTATGGAGGCTCAGAGAGGGTAAGGGATTTACATAAAGTCCAAGGTTGTAATAACATAGAGGCTCGGCTTCAAACTTAGCTCTGCCTGAGAGACAGCCACTCACTAGCTGCAGACCCGAGGCTTAGTTATTAGACCCACTGTCTGTTTCCTCGTCCCTAAAACAAGGAAAACAAGACAAGGACCACAAAATGCTAGGCACTGTGGCTGTTCGGGTGGTGTTTGGATCCTAACCAGAACAGAAGACACCCAAGGCAGAGTTCTGTCATTCTTTCTTTGCCTGTCTAGTGCCCAACAAACCCTTGTGTTGTTGTGTTTTTTTTAACTATGTTATGAGTTTGAATCTCTTTTTAATGTACAGAGAGAGGAGAGAGAGAGAAAGAGTGAGCATGAGTGAGGGAAAGGCAAAGAGAGAGACAGAATCTCAAGCAGGCTCCGCACTGTCAGTGCAGAGCCCGATGCGAGGCTCAAAGTCATGAACTGTGAGATCATGACCTGAGCCAAAATCAAGAGTCAGATGCTTACCCGACTGAGCCACCCAGGCGCCTCACCCAACAAACTCTTGTAACGACAATGCCACACATGTGTACGTCCAGTGCTTTCTCACCCAGCAGGCCATCTGACAGAATGGGTTCTCTTATTCCCATTTGACTGTGGGAGTAAACTGATGCTCAGCAACAGGCCTGACCAGAGAGAGGGTGGCACATTTTGTTCACGATGTCAATGATTTCAAGACCTTTCAAGACTTACGATGAGCAGGCTGGGGCATGACATACAAAGATGGACCCTGAGGTCCCGGGTCTAGCTCTTGAAATGACAGACCTGGCTCCCAGTCTCAGTCAGGCTTAATGTCTCTGTGCCTTGATTTTTTTCATCTGGAAAATGAGACTAACACCCATCCAACACCCATGGGAACAACACCGAGGGGCCATATGTGCTTCAGCTTCATCATAAAAGTCTCTGGAGTTGTCATTTATTTCTGACATATCACCTAAGGCCCTAGAAGAGCAGTCTGCATTATGTCAACATAATGTCTTAACTACCACCTTGATTACATAACAGCTTTAACACACATCACATGGACTTCTGAAGCAGTATTTGAACTGGATGGGATCACAGAGATGACTTAGCCCCTTATTTTAAATGTCAGGAAATCATCTGAGGTGAGTCATACCTGAGTTAATGACCCACTGAGACCAGAACCCCAGGTCCTGGGCTCTAAGCTCTGTTTTTCATTCATGGCACTAATTTAACATACGTTTGAGGGTTCCACCAGGCCCTATACTGGAGCTGGGGGTATGACTTTGGCTCTGAAATAACCTATCCTCTAGACTGGTCTCGGGGGAAGATCTGGCAAATATATCAAAAATAATCACAATACAAGGCAGTAAGTACTAAAATAGAAAATATGTCAAAATGAGTAGGAAAAAAATGCCAATTCAATTAACTTTATGACCACTGCCACCTCCACCTAGGAGGTGGGACTGGCCAGGGGATGTTCACTTCCTCTGGATTTGTCTACAGCAGTGGTTGTCAGCAACCGTGGGGGAGAGGGGTGTCCGTCAGGAAACTCAGGGCAATGTCTGGCTCTGTCCGGCAGTGGGTGCTACAAACACCTAACAGGTTAAGGCCAAGGATGCTGTTAAATGTCCCACAAGGCACAACAAAGAATTATACAACCCCAAATGACAGGACTGTGGAGGATGAGAAACTCTGGTCTACAGGATGTAGTCTCAACAGGAGGCAAAAAATCTTAGATATTACAATGGTTTGTAACATACCCAAGTGCCATGATACATAAACAGTATAGTCATGAAATGGTATATCCCAATTTCAGTGGGAGAGGCACTTAGGGGGGAAAAATGTCTAAAAGGCTCCTTAGAAAGGCAGCGTTGAAAAAAAACGTGGATAAAACACCAGTCCACAGAGACGTCAAATGCAGGCGGTGCTTCCCGCCGCCTCTGGAGGGCCTCAGCAGCCTGGGCATTGCTAGCAGCCCAAGCTCTGGTGCCGCTCACCCACCGGTCTCCTGCACGCACCCGGCGGGGCCTCTCAGTGCCTTCGTCTGGAAAATGGAAAGAACTACTCTGGCCTCCTCCTCCTAGAACAGCTCAGAGCCTGGAAGGAGCCAGGACCCCCTACCACACCAGCCCGCAAACCTTGGAACAAGTCGGGAGGGTTTTGTCCCCAAGGGGACAATCCATGCAGTGATGGCTGGACTGTGGACCCCTGGTGAAGGGAGACAGGTGTCGACAGACCGTAGTTCCTCTTCGCGTCTAAACTACTCTTCCCCGACTCGCTCCTCTGTTTTCGGTCGCATCCCCAAAGCCCACTCACGGGCCACCCAGAAAGTGCCCCCCCACCCCCACCCCGCCACGTCTTGGCGACTTCTGCTCTTCCAACTACATAGTAATATCAAGGTCCCTGGCTGATATTACTCTCCAGCAAGTTGAAAGACCCCACTCACTACCTCATCTCGTCTCAATTCACACCCAAAGGGACTCCAATCTTTTGCAGGTTTGATTTGAGGCTGCAGCGGCCGTTATTCGGCGGGTTGAACCTCAGCAACTCCGCGCAGCGTCGCGTTCCCCTCCCACCCTCCCGACTCCTCTCGGAACGCGCCCCCCGGACAGGGGGGTTGCAGGAGAGGTTCGCTCAGGGCGAGGCGGCCGCAGGTGGGAGAGGCCGGGCCGTTCGGGGCGTGTGGGGGGAGGTCCGCGCCCGGCCCTCTGCCCACTAGCGCAGTCTGTCCTCGGCCGGCCGGCCAGCCACGCGGTCGGGGTGGGGGCTTGGGGGTGGGGGGGAGGAGTCCGCCGCACCTGGTCCCCGCCCCGCGCCCGCCCTCTGAGGTCGCCGCTCGCGCCCCGGACCCCGCGCCGACCCCTCTCCCCGCCGCTCACCTCCGCCAGCCTCGTGGGGCTCCGGGGCCGCGGCTTCCTCAGGGGGAGCGCCCGGCCCGCGGCCAGCAGCGCCGCCAGCAGCACCACGCCGAGGAGGAGCCCCGCGCGGCCGGGCAGTCGAGGCATCGTCTCCCTGCCGGCGCTGCTCCGCGCCGAGCCTCCGCGCCTCCCGAGCCGCTCCCGCGCGTCCGTTTGCGCCGGGCCTCGCCTCCTCCAAGGGCGGGAGCGCGCCGGCCGCGGGGGGCGAGGGGCGGGGGCGGGAGGTGGGGGAGACCGGCGGTCGCGGGGACGCGCGGGGCGGGGGAACCGCGCGGCTCTCGGGTCAGCGCCCGGGATGTCTCCGCCCTTCCCGGAGGGGCGGCTCCTCGACGCGCCCGGACAGTCTCGGCTCCCTTTGATCTGGCCGCCTCCCCGCCCCCTGTCCCCGCGGCTGGTGCCGTCGCAGCCCCGAGCGAATTCCTGTTCGGGGGACGTCGCGACCGGCCGGCACGGCGCGCTCAGGCTCCGCACTGCCACTCCTGCGGGTCGCCCTCCCCGCGGGCGCGCAGACGGCGCGGGGACACACGGACCCCCAGGACCCCGCGAGCGGGGAACGCGCCGCAGCCCAGCGTGAGAGCCCTCCGGCCTGGGGCAGATGTTTGTTTGTGCCTCGAGGTAGGTTTGCTCAGGGAAGAAGGCCGGGAAGTAACTCCTCCAGGGCTCCCCGAGCTCCCCAGCTGGAGGTGGAGCCCAGAAAAACACCTGCCACTGTGCACCCGATTTCCTCAGGATGTTCTCAGAGCACAAAAACCGAGAGACTCTTGTGCAGGGATCCTCACGTGTAGCATATGCGGGTCATGAAATAAAACCACAGCTCGTGATAAAGATCAGGAACCCTGAAGGGCAGTGACAATTTTAGTGGCCTGGATGGGGGCTGTGAGGGAATGTGAGCATAGTGATGCAGGGCGGGGGCAGAGCGGTTTGGACAGGTCAGTGAGGAGCTGTGGGAAGACACTAGGAAGAATGCCTATGCAGGGACCACAAAGGCTGCCTGGTTTCAGGGCAGGAATAGCAAATCCCTGGAGGTGCTGGGAGGATGGCCAGGAAATATGCCATAGGGGTAAATCTTGGGATCTGGGTTTAGCCAAAGTGAAAAACTTAGGGGCCCGGGCACAGTTCTGAGAAACCATTCCAATCCCCAGCGGCGCAGGCTAGGGCTCTGCAGTGTTTTGTTTTGTTTTGTTTTGTTTTTAATTTTTTTTTTAATTTACACCCAAATTAGCATATAGTGCAACAATGATTTCAGGAGTGGATTCCTTAGTGCCCCTTACCCATTTAGCCCATCCCTCCTCCCACAACCCCTCCAGTAACCCTGTTTGTTCTCCATATTTATGAGGCTCTTCTGTTTTGTCCCCCTCCCTGTTTTTATATTACTTTTGTTTCCCTTCCCTTATGCTCATCTGTTTTGTCTCTTAAAGTCCTCGTATGAGTGAAGTCATATGATTTTTGTCTTTCTCTGACGAATTTCACTTAGCATAATACCCTCCAGTTCCATCCACGTAGCTGCAAATGGCAAGATTTCATTCTTTTTGATTGCCGAGTAATACTCCATTGTATATATTTACCACATCTTCTTTATCCATTCATCCATCGATGGACATTTGGGCTCTTCCAATTTTGGCTATTGTTGATAGGCAGTGGTTTGAATAGTAGTGCATCACAGGGATTACACTGGGTCTGGAGTTGGCCACCAAGGTTTGAATCCGGCTTCTACCATTTACTAAGAAGTTGATATTATTGGACAAGTTCTTTGACCTCTTGGTGAATTTGTCATTTATAAAAGTGGGGGAGTGGGGGTGGGGGTGGGGGGGTACCTACCTCACAGGTGTAAGAAGTAAGTAAGAATCTATGCTAAGGATTCTTATTAGGGTGCAGTTACCATTTTTTGGTCAAAAGTGCCAAATATTGGCAATTTCATGAGGTTCAACCTAGTAAGATGCTTGGTACATGGTAAACATTCAACTGTTAGCCCAAAGAAACCTGCATTTGAGCACCGCTTTGTCATACTGTTGTTTTTTTTTTCTAGACAAAAAGTGAGACTACCTTGTTCTTTAGCATTTAAAAAACAATTTTTAAACATTTATTCATTTTTGAGAAACAGAGACAGAGCACAAGCAGGGGAGGGGCAGAGAGAGGGAGACATGGAATCTGAAGCAGGCTCCAGGCTCTGAGCTTAGAGCCTGACACAGGGTTCGAACCCATGAACTGAGAGATCATGACCTGAGCTGACGTCGGACGCTTAACCAACTGAGCCACCCAGGTGCCCCTCTTTTCATCAAACTTTTACACCTTCTGCCAGCTCAAAGTCAGAGCTCAAGTTCATTCGTTTGTGCATACCTGTCTGAGTCAGTCACTACCACTGTGCTCCAGGCCCCTCTCCCCCTTACCTGGACAGCTGTAGTAGCCTCCTGACTGGTTCTATTATATCCTCTCCTGTTCTCACTGCCTCCTCACGAATGCTCTTGGTTATCTTCAGTGGAAAACAAGGCATCGTCTACATACAGTACATGCTTCTGAGTTCATCTGATTCTACTCTTTGATTCTTTGAGCTATTTTACAGCCCTATATAGGTTGTAGGCAATAACGAAGTAAAACAGTTATTACATATGGAAATGCAAGTTATGTCCTGTCCTCTGAGGTTCATTTGACCTCCCAGTATAGAAGAAACCAGTTTTGCCTACATTTTTTTTTCTTAATTTTTATTTACTTTTGAGAGAGAGAGAGAGAGAGACAGAAGTGCGAGCAGGGGAGGGGCAGAGAGAGAGGGAGACACAGAATCTGAAGCAGGTTCCAGGCTCTGAGCTGCTAGCACAGGACCTGGTGCAGGGCTCGAACCCATGGACCGTGAGATCATAACCTGAGCCAAAGTCAGACACTTAACCGACTGAGCCACCCAGGTGCCCCCAGTTTTGCCTACATTTGCACATCCATTTCAATATTCTTGATCTATAAATGTTCTTGTTTTTCAGTATCTCCTTTGATTGCTTATAATATCTTTACCAGTTTCCTCATTTGGGAGTTAAAGAAAATCTTTAACTCATGTTCATTTTTATATCTGTAAGAGAATCATTCTGTTTTTTTGAAAAGTATCTTTTTAAAAAACATTTTTAATGTTTATTTATTTTTGAGAAAGAGCGCAAACCGAGGAGTGGCAGAGAGAGAGGGAGACCCAGAATCCGAAGAAGACTCCAGGCTCTGAGCTGTCAGCACAGAGCCCAGTGTAGAGCCAGAACCCACGAACCATGAGACGTGACCTGAGCTGAAGTCAGACACTTAACCAACCTAGCCACCCAGGCGCCCCAAAATTATCTTTTGAAAATCCTGTTGGATGCAGTTCATTCCTACCTCCCCAATCTTAGCTCCCTGGCAACCACTTATCCCCTCTCTGTCACCATGGGTTACTTCTGCCTTTCTAGATTTTTGTATTAATAGAATCATATTTATGTTTTCTTTTGTGTTTGGTTTATTTGAGCATGTTAAGACTCATCCATACAGTTGTAGGTATCAGTGATTTGTTCCTCTTCATTGCTGAGCAGTATTCCATCCCATGAACATAATACTACAACGTCCTTGCCACTCACAATGACAGCATTTGGATTGTTTCTAGTTTGGGGCTGGTGTAAATCTAGCAGCTGTAAATATTCAAGTGCAAGTGTGGGCATGCTTCTCTTAGGTGGATGAAATCACTGCCCCAATCTGCCAAATTGTTTTCTCAAATGGCTATACACTTTGTATTCCCATACCTTTGTCAACACTTGGTATTGTAATTCTTTTTAAACTCAGCCATTCTAGGGGCACCAGGGCGGCTCAGTCGGTTAAGGGCCTACTTCAGTTCAGGTCATGATCTTGCAGTCTGTGAGTTCGAGCCCCACATCGGGCTCTGTGCTGACAGCTCAGAGCCTGGAGCCTGCTTTGGATTCTGTGTCTCGCTCTCTCTCTGCCCTTCCCCTGCTTGCACTCTGTCTCTGCCTCTCAAAAATAATAAACATTAAAAAAAAATTTTTTTTTTTTAACTCAGCCATTGTAGTGGGTAGGTGAGTAGTGGAATCTTAGTGTAGTTTTAATTTGCATTTCCCTGACAACCAGTGATGTTGAACATTTTCCCTGTGCTTTTCTGGCCATTAGCACATCTCCTTTTGTGACAATTCTGTTCAAATCTTTGGGGCATCTGGCTGGCTAGGTTTGGAAGGCACGAGACTCTTGATCTCGGGGTTGTGAGTTTGAGCCCCACGCTGGGCATGGAGATTACTTAAAAAATATAAAATCTTAAAAAAAAGTGTTCAAATCTTTTGCCTATTTTTTATTGAATAGCCTTGCCTTATTGAGTTTTAAGGTTTTTTTTCTGGATAGAAAGCCTTTATTGGATATGTGTTATGCATGTTTTATCTCAATCTGGAGTTTGCATTTTCCTTTTGTGGAAACTTGAAGTTTTCATTTTTTTAAGTTCATTTATTTATTTTGATAGAGAGAGAGGAGGGGCAGAGAAAGAGGGAGAGAGAGAATGCTAAGCAGGCTCCATGCTGTCAGCCCAGAGCCCGACGTGGGGCTCAATCTGACGAACCATGAGATTATGACCTGAGCTGAAACCAAGAGTTGGATGCTTAACCAAGCCACCCAGGCGTCCCTTGAAGTTTTCATTTGGATAAGTCCAGCTTATCAGTATTTCTGAGCCATGCTTTTTGTGTTCTAAGAAATCGTTGCCTAATCCAAAGTCACAGATTTTTCTATTTTCTCTTGGAAGTTTTATAGTTTTTATGTTCAGATCTTTGCTTTAACTGTTGCATATGTGAGGGAAGAGTTGAAGGTCATTTCCCCTAGATATTCAGTTGTTCCAGCACCGTTAGTTGACTAACTGTACCTTCCGCATTGAATTAATTTGGCACTTTTGTCAAAAATCGACTAACCATATATGTGTAGGTCTATTCCTGGACTTTCTTATTAAGTTTTAAATTTTAATTCCAGTACAATTAACAGTGTTGTATTAGTTTCAGGTGTTCAATATAGTGATTGAACAATTCTATACATCACTCAAAAATGTGGAAGTCTTCACAAATGCGTGTGTCATCCTTGTGCAGAGGTGTGCTAATCCTCTCTGTACCAGTCCAGTTTTAGTATACGTGCTGCCGAAGTGAGCACTATTTTTGGACTCTATTCTGTCTTATTTGTTCAATATGACCATCCTAATGCCAAATGCAGTCTTGGTTACTGTAGCTCTGTAGCAAGTTTTGAAATCGGGTAGTACAAATTCTTTTTCAAAATTGTTTGGTTATTTGCATTTCTATGTGCATTTTACCAACTTGCCAATGTCTACAAAAAAAAAAAAGGACTCTAGTGGTGATCTTTTTCAGCACTTGCAACTCCACACTGGTTTTCCCCAATGCATAAGATAACCCCGCACCCTGACAGCCCAGGGCAGCAAGCCTCTGCCCCCTCTTCATCAGCACCACCTCCCCCCACCCCTGCACCCCAGCATCCTTCCCTTTGCTCACAGAGCATCAGTCACACTTTCTTTTGGATCCTTCATGCCTTAGAAATGTTTCTGTATCACCTCTGTCTAAACCATACTGGTTACCTGTTTTTATCATGCTCTTTACTTTTCCTTCACAGACTTACCAGTTTGTAAAATGATGTATGTGTCCGGATGCTTATTTGTTTGCTGCTGGTACTGGTAATGCTAGAGCCTGACATGGAAATAACACTCCATATTTATTGGTTGAATGAATAAAGGCGGAGATAGCTTTCTGAATAGTTTATTTGGGCAAAACAATATTATTTGCATGGGATGATTCTTAAGTCATTTCAAGTAGTCCCCCTTCAGTTCTTAACATGTGCTCTCAAAACTGATAACTGATACACCTGACCCAACCCATTATTTATAGCTTCACAGTCATCCAAGGTAAAAAAAAAAAAAAAAAAAAAAAAATCATCTGGCAAAAAAAGGTAGATGGGGATAAGGGAGAAAGAGAGAAGAGTGACATTTTAACACAGTACTAGAATTTAACATTTTTTATTTACATTTCCCCCTCTCACACTTTCTCAGATTAGATAAGCATCCCAGCAATGGAGAGGGGTTATCACAGCACCTCTTGCAAAGTCCAGCTTACAGGCAAACTGGTCAATGAAAAAAAAAAAAAACAAAAAAAAAACAAAGGCCAACAAAACAAGATCTCAGCTCCCCATAAGCTATCTCTCTGTTCTTATTCTCTTTCCCCCTTCTCTTAATGTTTGCTATCTTTCTACAGAGAGGGATCATCAAGACTGTATGGACATGCTGGCTGAATTGACATGGTGATTTCACCAGTATCCTGTAAAGAACCATCAAGGATGCTTTTTATCACTCCAACCACTGGTTTAACATCACTGAGGGAACATGACCTAATGTTAAGGGTGAAGACAAGTTACCATCCACCCCAGTCAGGAATATGTCCCACACTCCCTTTGAAGGCCTGGGCCAAGCGACCAAGCTTTGCACAAGAAACCTGAGAATTGTCAGAAAACGCAGGCTCTGAATTGACTCAAGGGTCCTCACGCATGGAGGGATCCACTTATCCATGGAGATGGCAACAAGGCAGGACACTTAGCACATCAGGGTATTGCTCTTGTCTTTACTTTCCATTCAGCTTCCCCACAACCACTCCAAAGAACAGAGCTTTGGGTATTGCTTCAATAAAAACGTGTAACGGCAGTTTAAGAACCACTGCATTCTTTAGGATCGGTTTATAATAACTCATCATACCACAAAGAATCACAGTTTAAGGCCATCTATCATGTGCACTGTGTAGTAAACAAGACCTTGCCCACAGCTCCCCCATCAAGCCACCTCCAAGGGTGGACTGCCAGACCCACCAGAGAAGACTAAACAACTTCAGTAAGTATCAAGCTAACTCCTTTGGTTTCCACCTAAAAAAGACTCAGTCTATAGCGAAAGGTGCTTGGAAAACAGAAGTCACTGGAGATGACAGAAGGGGCAACATTGTCCATAAAATTAAAAGCAAAAGGATCATTGGCTGGTCGTGGTGTCTCTTCTGGATGAGAAGGCAGGAAGCCAATCTTCTCATTAGGCTATCTGGGCACACGGGAATTGGGCAGGAGCCCAAACACTACATTTCCTGTGGTCAAAGCTGAGGAGAAGATAGATATGCTTTTCTCCGAGTGGAAGGGATTTTGATTAACTGGCTTAATGGATTAAGATGCCTGCGGGGCACTGAGCTTCCGTGTTAAGCAGGTAGCAGTTTATCTTACGTTCTTGGGCTAAGCAAATAGCTGCTCAACAGCCAAGAAGAATCTTTTGATTTTCATGACTCCCCGCTTCACGACCCCTTCGGCCTATGTTGATTTTACCTGTGGGAGACAGTCAACAGTTCTGAACTTCATGAAGGCAGACAGAGGAAAAGCATTACACTCTTTCCCTTTTTCTAACCGCACAGGTTATAGCCACCAGAGATTAAAGTCCATGGTGGCTTACCTAGAACACCAGGGAAGGAAAGACACCCTGGGAATTCGGTCCCAGCCGTTCTTCACACAAGAGAGCCAGGAGACAGTCAGTTGTATTTGATCTCCTGTCGATGGTTTTGCCACATCCCGACAAATTCTTACAAAACAAGAATTGCCCAAATTCTTTTTCTTCACTGCCTAAGCTGCCCAATCTGGTATGATTGGGGCCAGAGCCTTATCAATTTGGAAAGGGGGCGGGTGGGGGGAAAAACAGGGAGGTAGTGGTAGATAGCGTCCCCTTTTCCCCCTTCCCTGAGAAGCCAGGAAATCTCTCCACGTAAGCCATTTTCTCCTGGTTTTCACGAACAGAAATGAAGCAGAGCATATTAAACACCAGGAAGTTCAGCTAGACTGTAATAGTCATAACAAACTTAGATATAAGTTCCCTCAAGTAGGGCAAAAGAAGCTCACTATCTCCCCTGAAAGGTAAGGCTGAGTGTCCCAAGAAAAGAGTATCTGACCTAGCGATCCTCCAAACACAGCACCACCACGTATGTCTTCTCTGGACTTGAAATTCTAACAATCAAGAATCGGAAGGTAGAGAAAGAAAGGCCAAATATAGGAGGGAGGGATTACAGAGAAAAATCATTGGCAGAATATTCCATTCCTGGGCTTCTGAAAGGGCACTGAGCAAACACCTAGCCCTTAGCAGTTGCATAGGGTATTTCTGTTCACCTTGCATGACTGAATCAGGAAGAAGGATGCTGTGACTTTCTGAAGTTCTCACCCTATCATGAAAACTTAAGATAGTAACTACAGGACTAAGATGTCAAGTTCTTCAAACAAGCAAGCAGTATTTGGGGGTTCTGGAGATGATTTATTTTTTTATTTCTTAGAGCGTGCACACGAGATGGGGAGAGAGGCAGAGGGAAAGAGAAAGAATCTTGAGCAGGCTTCACGCTCAGCACAGAGCCCCACGCGGGGCTCCATCCCATGATCCTGGGGCTCATGACCAGAGATGAAATCAAGAGTTGGACGCTTACCCAGGCGAGCCACCCAGGTGCCCCTAGACTAGGATGATTTTTTTTAAGTTTGAGAGAGAGAGTATGAGGAGTATGCATGTGAGTGGGGGAGGGACAGAGAGAGAGAGAGAGAGAATCCCAAACAGGCTCTGTGTTGTCAGCTCGAGCCTAACTCAGGGCTTGAACTCACAAATCATGAGATCATGACCTGAGCTGAAATCAAGAGTAGGACACTTAACCAACTGAGCCACCCAGGTGCTCCTAGGGTGATTTTTAAAGGGAAGAAATTTTCTAGAGCAAAGCAAAAAGTTGAAGTGCTCCAAAGACCCCAGTCCTGAAAATACTCTTTGCATATTTACTTGCTGTAGAGCGTATGCCATATTCTGGGGTAAAGCTTTTAAAATAAAGGCAGGAGGAGAATCTGCCACTGCCTCTTGATCCATTCTTTGTGATTGTGATGTCTCCTAGGTATAAATTTCCTGGCTTCTGATGTGATCTGCAAAAAAAAGGTCTTATAAACCTGAAATGGATAAAGGCAATGCTAAATAGAAAGAGGGATGAGAAAAAGTGGTATGCTTAGCCCCATCTCTACTGATTGACTCCGATTCTCAGCTTTGGCAGTAATAGTTAGCTGCTACCTGTTTGCATCCCATCAGATTTGTGAATCAGACTGTGTTAAACCATGCATCAAACAATACCTATGTCTACTCATTCCCAATGACTGTATTTATATATACACCTGTATTTCCCCAGATGCTTGGTTAAATAATGATACTTGTGATATGACTGGACCCTAGATTTGTATTACAGTTTCCAAGAAGAGACAACCAGCGTGTGTAACATTTTGTTCTCTAGAAAGCAGATATCCTGCTTTGCCTCACAGCTTTGTCTCTTCAAAAATAAACTTGTAACTTAACTACATTTATCCTGACATAACTTTGCACCAGCAAAGTGATGTGTGTGTGTGTATCTATATATGTAGATATATCTATATATCTATATATATCTATATAGATAGATATATATAGATATATATAGATATATATATTTAAATGCCCATACTGACATTTTAAATTGCAGTGACTTCATGCAAGCCAAAGTAAAAAGAGTAGCAGGTAAGTTCATTGCTTAAAGTTGGTGACTTTTGCAAACCCTACAACATTTGATAGTAACTACAGTGCAAACTCTGGTGCTCTAGTGGGGTTCTGTGGTGAGGAACTAGATGTAGGGGAAAGGTTAGCAATGTATTTTTACAGGACTAGTTACTTAGTTGACACAATCTCTTTATTTCCATTTACACATGCTAAATATAGTCCCTGCATTTCTACTTGCTTCTTTCATTCACCCTTTTCTATTGTTTAAAAAAGTAAAACAAAACCTTGGAGTATTTCAAAGGCTGAAGGCTCTCAAGATGTTGAGAGTGACCAAAGGTAACGTAAGACATGAAAACAAAACTTCCCCAACAATCATATTGCTTCTGTCCTCCCCTACGTATATCTGCACAAACACCACAGCTGATGACAAGATACCCAGGAGAATTTGGACTGAGTATTTTTACCAGTTCAAGGAGTGATTTCAAAAACAGAGACGTGCAAAACTACTTTCACACAGTATTCTTCCATTCTGTTCCCGATCCTTCCCCCATAATTACTTGATGGCTACTAAAAGACAAGCTCATTTTGGATATAATAAAGTCAAAAGTCCTCTTCACTTAAGCTTTGGTCAACAGAAAAAAGTAAGAGCTTTAACACGGTGGTTTTCAGATTTGTTCTTTGGTCAGGCAGTATAAAGCTCTCTGAATGAAGTCCCCTTACCTGCAAAGAGTCGAAATAGAGGATCCCAGTTTAGCAAAGAGATACAGGTGTTCAGGATTGCTCAAGAGGAAAAAAAAAAAAAAAAAAAGGAAAAAAGAGAGAGACCCTAACCTCCAGATGCCAGATTAGAATTGTCTTAGGACATCAAGAATAACAAAAGAGAACCAGCAGTCAGAAGAGTAATATTTAAATGGGTCAGCTTCTAAAAAGGGTAAGTTAATAACTTTAATCCTTAAAGAGGAACATGACAAATGATTTCTGAGTAGAGGATTTACCAACATTTTCCTTTATCAGTTTAAATCCTAATCTGGACCCAGACCCAGGCAGAAAAGTAAACAGTATGAATCAACCACAGATGTTCCACCGGGAGTAATCGGTTCTCTCCACACTGCCCCGGCCCTCTGACCCCTGCAGGATGGCAGGTCCCTCTGCCAAACAGCTGTAGACACAGAACACACAGCGAGGTGTGAGTCAGCTCCACCACAACAGGTCTGACCAGGGTGGGATGTGGGTACTTTCTGAACAATTTAAGTGTTTTAAATAGCAAGTGGGAGTGTTAGTTTAGAGCTTGGGGAAAAACCCAAGAAAGTGGACATAGCCCTCAGACGGTGACCATTACAAAGAAACATTTGATGGTGAAGGAAGAAATCATCTGGTAACCAGAACAAAACGGAACAAGACCAAGCCTTGGGAGGCTGCTGGCCAGAGGGAGATACATAATGAGGGGCGGTTTTAGCAATGTTAGTGTTTAGGTTTTTCTTAAACGGCTAAACTTGAGATGAAAGGAACACTTTGGTCAAATCCTTGACAGGTTAAATAAGGATTCTGAGGTTGGTGGCCTCTGAGACCTGGATGGGAAGTAAGCGGAAGGCACTTGCTCCCTGGGAAGGAGGGCCGGGTGAGTCTCTAGGCTGTAGTGCGGGGGACAGCAGGAGCTTTTGTAGGGCCAAGTCTGCAGGCGGGCGGGGAGAGGGTAACGGCCTGCGTGGTTAGCCAGGGACAGGCTAGGGTCAGCGTGATTTCACAAGGAGAAGAGTTATAAAATAAAACATTTTTAATGGACAAAAAAGTAGAGTGGGTCACCTCTTTTTTGAAAGGTGAAATGTAGCAAAGGAAGAATGTGAAGCAGTTTTTTACTATTTACAAAATGCCATTTAGAGTGAGGTGGCCACCGTCAGTAGTTGAGGAAATGTCTTTCACGTGAGATGGCCACAGAAGTATGGTTCCTGGAACTGGCTCAGAAAAGCCACACACTGTCCTGGTAGGAAGAGTTCCTCCAAGGGAGCACCAAAAAGGCTCAGTCTTCTGTTTCTTCATATGTAGTCTCGTCAAAGGGCCTGTCCAGTAGAGGTACCAACCGATGACGGGAATACTTCAGTTGCAATAGGTCCCCAACTTCATCTATCTCTTTTAAAGCCTAAAATATGTAAGAGCAGAGGTTAGTCAGAGCCAGCAGGATGCAGGCATGCCTGGTGCTTTATTTTTCTAAAAACAGTCATGGCAAGATTATCCTTTATGAGACCATTCGTGTCTAGTGCATTTACTCTGATCAGACTATAGGACAGCTGTGGAAAGAGCTGCTTTTTGAGCAAGAATGTCAGGCTGGTCATGAATAATGGGTTGTGAATAGCAATTATGCAGGATAAAGGGTATAATTCATCAAAGGACATTATGCTTGGTAGAAAAAGGAATATGCACCCTGAACTTGTCAGCCTGGCTACGACTATCCTCTCTCCTTTCGTATTCCAGTACTTGTTGTTTCTATTATTAAAATATAAGAAAACCGATGAGAGGTCTGTGTTGAGATGCCTTCTACATGCAAGATGAAGAGAGCACCCAAGGTGGACTGCTGATCAGACTTAGTAAGAAAAAGAGGAAGCTGGGGCGCCTGGGTGGCTCAGCCGGTTAAGCATCAGACTTAGGCTCAGGTCATGATCTCACCGTTTGTGAGTTTGAGCCCCGTGTTGGGTTCTGTGTTGACAGCTCAGAGCCTGGAGGCTGCTTTGGATTCTCTCTCTCCCTCTGCCCCTCCCCTGCTCCACCTCTGTCTCTCTCTCAAAAATAAACAAACATAAAAAAAAATTAAAAAGAAAGAAAGAAAGAAAAAGGGGAAGCTGTTAGGAGACTCTGGGTAGGTAACGGACAAGGTGTAAGTGAGGGAGCAAGAACAGACAGAACCAGGATTTAAACTCAGTTATGAGTCTGAACTCCAAAATCCTAATCTTGAGAGATCATCTTGTCTTCCCATCAAAACTAATTAGCTCAGTATAACTTTCTTTCTTGTAAAACTTGCTCTTTTGTTTTTCAAAGAAATTCAAATGCTAAGATAAGTTATGAAATGAAAAGTCTCTCCCTGCCACCCCGCCCTTTTTTTTTTTTTTTTGAGAGTGCATGTGTGAGCGGGGGAGGGGCAGAGAGGAGAGAAAATCCCCAGCAGGCTTTGCACTGTCAGCGCAGAGCCCGATGCGGGGCTCAATCTCACAACAGTGAGATCATGACCTGAGCCAAAATCAAAAGTTGGATGATTAACGGGCTGAGCCACCTAGGCACCCCAAAAAATCTCTTCCTGATTGCTACACCAGTCCTATCTGGTAGAGGTAATTGTTATTTTTTTATACGTGTATGTTTTTTAAAAAATGAACTCTCGGTTGAAGTATAACATGTATACAGCAAAGTGCACGAATCACAGTCAGTTCACAGACTTAATCTTTCCAAAAAGCAGCCCAGAGAGTCAGAATAGAGGATCCAATATAAGAAAGCGATATGTGTTCACAATTTCTCAGAAAAAATCTAACAGAAGGACAGAGAAACTCTAAGCCCAGATACTTCCCAAAGAAATCCAAAGACAGCAAAAATTTGTAATCCTAGGTTCTAAGGCTTTTTACTAAGAGTGCCTCACGCAGGTCACAGAACGCAGTTTGCATGGCAGCTCTCCGGCCCTATTATTCATTCCCCAAGCGCCTGTGGATGTTACCCCGTGGATCCAGTAACAAACCTGGGGCGAAGGGCCCCAGCTTCGGAGACAGGGCTCTGTCTAGGACACCCTAATTAGACTAAGAAATGGAAAAGGTGGGCAGTAGTAGCCGAGGGTGACTCTCTAAATTTCCATCACGTCATACACATCTTCTGTTCACTCTTACGGTTATAATTTCATATGAAAATGTATACCTTCTACTTCATAAAAGGGAATCAACTGATTATTAGTAAAAGACACATTTGCCTGTTCTTAAATTTAACTTTTAAAACTCAGTGTTTGTAGAGAGAAAAAAAAACCCACCGGTAAATAGTATTCCTTAATTTATGTAGAAGAAAAAAAAATTTTTCACTGCAAATGTGGAAAATATAGAAAGCAAATTAAGAGCTGCACTTCAGAATGCTATCAGAACAGTGGTATCTTCAAGAAAATGTTTAACCGAAAGTTCCATATGTAAATAAATTAAGAGTGACTTCAGCTGGAAGAACCCATTGACCATTTATCCCCCTGACCTCTGATACAGGATTTATTAATTTAAAACAACTCATGACTTATGGAAGATCATAAAGGAAAGGACATTTATGACCTCTTACTTCAGAAAGACCCGATTTTTTTTATTAATGTAAAAAAGAAAATGAATAGACAGAAAAAAAAAAAACCCACAGTATCCCAAAGGGATCTAGATTACATGATTTCCTCTGATCCCACACCAAATATTTCAGATAAATTGGTTTTATTTATTTATTAAAGATAAAACTGTAACTAGAAACTGTTAGTTTGCCATTATATAGGTTACCTGGTTAGATTAGAAATAAGAAACTGCTACAAGTTCCACCATCTGTTAAATAATCTACACTCAACCTCTGGACAGGGTGAGATGGGTTCTTAGGAAAAAAGATGAGTAAATCAGAATTGAGTTTGGTCCTTGAATAAGAGAATATTCTAGGACAGCTGTACCCCAGAGATGATCGATAACCTTGCCCTTCTCATTTTTAAAAGTAACAGTTTTATTGAGATACAATTCATATGCCATAAGTCACCTTTTATTTTTAATTGATTAATCCTTATTTTTGAGACAGCAAGAGAGTGTGCGAGTGGGGGAGGGGCAGGGAGACAGGGAGAGAGGGAGGGAGATTTGGCAGGGGGGGTGGGGGGTGGAAGAATCTTAAGCAGGCTCCACGCTCAGCATGGAGCCCAAAGCAGGGCTTGATTCCATGACCCTGGAATCATGACCTGAGCTGAAATCAAGAGCTCAACCTACTGAGTCACGGAGGCACCCCAAATTGTAAAGTGTACAATTCAGTGTTTCTTAGTATATTCACAGAGGTGTACAACTTACATCACCATGTAATCTTAAAGCATTATCACCTCAAAAAAGAAACCCCACACTCTCATCCTCATCCCTGCCTCCTCCCAGGCCCTGAAAACCACTAATCTATTTTCTGACCCTATGGATTTGCCTGTTCTGTACATTTCATATAATGTGGTCTTTTGTGCCTGGCTTCTTTTACTTGGCATAATGTTTTCAAGGTTAATCTATGTCGTAGGGGCCAACTTCATTCTTTTGCATATAGTTATTCAGTTGTCCAGTACCACTTGCTGAAGAGAACATTCTTTCCCCATTAACTAGTCTGAGCTCTCCTGTGGAAAAATCAATTGGCCATAGGTGCATGGGTGTACTTATGGACTCTCACCACCATTGGTCTATATGTCTATCCTTAAGCTAGCACCCCACTGATTTAATTACTTTGTAGTAAGTTTCAAAACTGGGGAGTTTGACTCCTCCAACTTAGATTTTCCATTTCCATACTGTTTTGGCTATCGGGGGCCCCTTACGGTTCCTTATGAACTTGAGGATCAGCTTTTCCATTTCTGCTAAAAAAAAAGCCACTGGAATTTTGACAGGGACTGCATTAGATCTACACATTTTAGAGTTTTCAGTATACAAGTTTTTCATATCATTGGTTAAATTTATTCCTGGGTATTTTATTGTTTTGAATGCTAGCATAAATGAAATTTTCTTAATTTCGTTTTTGTTTCTTCACTGCTGGTATAGGGAAACGTCCTAACTTTGTGCTGATTGTTTACTCTGCAACTCTGCTAGCTATGTTTATTAGCTCTAGAGGTTGGTTTTGGTTTTTCTGTGTGTGAATTTTATGGCATTTCTATGTAATCATGTCACACGACTCATTACACACAAAATGCATTTGTACCTCATAAGGCTCATGTTTACCTCCATAAAATATCCTAGGACAAAACAACTTCAAGAAACCTTTGGTTTCAAAAAATGCACTTTATGCTTCAAGAAAAACTAAACGGGAGGCAAAATCAAACAATTCCTTAAGTGGATCTTACAGAAAGGGTGAGAATTCTCAACTGGCAAACATATTTATTGGCAACATAAATCTACTTCAATATCTTGGCTACATCTAAATTCTTTCATGAATGTGTATAGACTTTGGGAGTCAAAGCTGTTGTTAGAAGACAGTGTATTGCTGTAGCCATTGCTTGTAATGACACAGATCTTTTGTTAAAGGCACATCAAACTTTTAAACACCCAAATAAAAGAGAATAGAAGAAAAGTTGGTATCAGTGGGTTAAAAAAGAAATAATGAAGAAACTCACCAGTAAGATTTTTGAAAAATTGGAAAATCTATTGGACAAAATTTGAAAGGCACATCAAAATAAAGAAAAAGATACAGTATCAATAATACACTGAATCTAATTTCCCAGTGTTAGAATGTGATTAAAAATATAAATAAAGTTAAAGAAAAAAAAAAGGCTTGCAGTAGAAATAGCGCAAGGACAATTACACAGTTATAGTGGCCATAATAAGGGACAGAATAGAACAAGATAAAGCGAGAAATTCCCAGAGCTCTGATGGGTCTAGTGGGTGTTGCTAATGGCTTTGCGATTTATTTTGTAAATTGCAGTGTTTGAAGCAGCACTGTATACTCCCTCCTCCATTTTACCAGTCAATACCTCAGGTGCTCAAAGAACTTCAAGATCAATAGATGATTCATTTCATCTGATATCTAGGTGTGCTTAGTGTAGGCATGTTTATATCAAGGTCAAAGTGTCTACTTACAGTATCAAGTATTTCTTTGGTATGAGCTGCTGACAGGCAAAACCTGGCTCTGGACTCAATAATCGGAGTAGCAGGAAATCCCACCACAACTACCCCGACATTCCGCTTCAGCATCTCCCGTCCAAAGGCGCTGCAAGGGGAAAGCAGGGTAAGAATCAGGAAGAATAATAAACTACAGTCCAAAGGTCTTTGGTCCTGAATGATTTAAACTCAGGTGACACAGGCATTGGAGACTTCTATTAGAAATTTCCAAAAAAAAAAAAAAAAGAAATTTCCTCTAACTTCTTTTCAAGTTAAAATTGCCAGACTTCTTTAATTCAGTCCTAAAGTGGTCTTCTCCCAAATGGTTTCCTTCACAAAGATAAATTTGGTTGTCACAGACCAATTTTTAATAGGGCTTGACTAAAGTGATTTGCAGTTATAGCCTTAAAGTGTCCCTGACACATAAGAGTGGTTCAGAGGCTTCAAAATGAACTTGAGTTTATTTTTTTTAATATTTTATTTATTTTTGAGAGAGAGAAAGAGACAGAGCAAGAGCAGGAGAGGGGCAGAGAGAGAGGGAGACACAGAATCCGAGGCAAGCTCTGGGCTCTGTGTGGACAGCTCAGAGCCTGGAGTCCGTGTCGGATTCTGTGTCTCCTTCTGTCTCTGCCCACCCCACTTCCAAAAATAAATAAACATTTAAAAAAAACTAAAAATTTTAAAAAAACCTTGTCCTTGAAATATTAGAATTGGCAGTAAATTTAAAGAATTCTTAAGATTACGGATGCAGAAGATCTGCTGTAACATGGACATCTTCCTGCTGGCAGAATGGCCGATTAGTGTTAGCCCTCCAGATCAGGTATTTCTTTTCTTTTCTTTTTTTTTTTTAAGTTTATTTATCTATTTAAGTAATCTCTACCCAACGTGGGGCTCAAACTCACCTGAGATCAAGAGTCGTACAACTCTTCAGACTGAGCTAGCCAGGTGCCCCAAAGACCAGGTATTTCTGATTTGGAATTTAGGATTTCCTTTGGTGTCTGTGAGGCAAACTCATCCCCAGGCTTCAGCTGATTTCCTAGACTACACAAAATTTATTTAACTCTCCACCCTAAACCAAAGTGATGGCACGTGGCCTCACTCCACATCTATATCTTGTCTAAATAACAGAATTCTAACTTTCCTGTAAGTTCTTATTTGCTAATTATGTTGTTTCTTGTCTTTCCCTCTTGCTGACCTACCTTATTCCTTCTTGACTATTCCCTTAGCTCTTTAAAGCATTTGTTTGACAATAAAAAATCCTCCACACGTTAGTTACATGAGTAACCAATTATGTAAGTGCCACCCTCTCTCCACTTCCTCTAGTACTTCTTTTGACCCCAAGCACCCTGCATCTTCAGTCACCCTCCCAAACGGTCTAGTGCTTTATTCACCCTTTCTAAATCTTAATCATTTTGCACAGTCAGGTTTCCCTTGTGTAGAATAGGTCAGACATAGTCCTCTCTAAAAGAACAGTTCTGGGGCACCTGGGTGGCTCGGATGGTTAAGCGTCCGACTCTTGATTTCGGCTCAGGTCATGATCTCACAGTGCATGGGTTTGAGCCCTGCATGGGGCTCTGTGCTGGTGGCTCAGAGCCTGCTTGGGATTCTCTGTCTCCCCCTCTCTCTCTGCAACACCCCCTCGCAAAATAAACATTTTCAAAAAAGGAAAGAAAGAAACAGTTCTAGACTAAGTCCTTCAGACCACACAACTCTTTGTTTATTTATGATAATTCCACTTAAAGAAGAGGGAGAAAATCTACACCTCTGCTTTGGTTCATTTCCTCCATCCCTGTAAGGCTATGAGGCCAAATGTGCATAGGACTTCCTGTTGAAAACTGAACTTTTTTTCCCTCAGTGGGCACTTTTCCCCAATTTCCTTCTCATTATCTTTGCAATCACCATACTTCTCCGCTTTAATTTTCCCTCCTATATCCACTTTAATAAACATTTACTGAGTGCCCTCTGAGTGACAGGGATCATGGTGGGCACTGGGGATTCAACGATGAATAAAAATATCTGCTTCTTTAATGAGTTCAATTAAACCTGAGAAACGATCCTTATCCAGTTTTATATTTAAGATCAGTCAAAACCCACAAATCTGAAAAAATGTGCCTTTTTTTTTTAACCTGAGTCTATACTAAGTAGATAACTCCTTTCTAAAAAAAAATTTTTTTAACGTTTATTTATTTTTGAGACAGAGAGAGACAAAGCATGAACGAGGGAGGGGCAGAGAGAGAGGGAGACACAGAATTGGAAGCAGGCTCCAGGCTCTGACCCATCAGCCCAGAGCCCCACGCCGGGCTCGAACTCATGGACCGTGAGATCGTGACCCGAGCTGAAGTAGGACGCTTAACCGACTGAGCCACCCAGGCGCCCCAGATAACTCCTTTCTAATCTCTGATGCAGTTTTGCCTACTTTGCAAGTAACTATATTTGCTCACTTCATACTACTTTTCTTTCTTCCTTCCTTTTTTTTTTTTTTTTTTAAAAATTACTTTTCAAATGTCTTCTGGTTTTGTTATATACCTGGACTTGTCAAACACACTGGAAGCGGTTCCAGAGCAAGGCTTTCCGTTACACACGAGTTGCACAAATCAAAGAAACTGGTATAATCTGCAACAACACACCCTGACCTCAAGGCTCACGACTCCCCTCCGGGCACTGCATTTCAGCTCCACTCACCTTCTTGCTACCCCTCTATCGGCTAAGCGTGTTCTTGTGCTATGGCATTTGCAGAGAACTTCTTTCTCTAAGTGGCTAACTCAGCTCCTTCAAGCTCACATGTCACCTTCCCTTTCCACTGGCTCACCCTGACCATTCCAAGTTAATACTGTCATCTGCCCACCCACAGGGTACTCTCCCCATCCCCCATGCCCTGCTCTACTTTTCCCCATAACATGTAAATCTTCTAACAAATTACATAACTTATTTATTACGTTTGTCTGACTTCTGCCCCATTAGAACATTAAGCTCCACAAGGACAGGGATTTTATTTTTGTGTTTTGTTCACTGATCTATGCCAATCTCCTAGAAGAGGGCACTGAACTCAATATTTGTTTAATGAAAGACTAACAAGTTAACATTATTTCATAAATTGGAATCCACTATTTACGGAATTTCTAGCAAATGAAGGTAGGTTAATATAATGAAGCCAAGACAATTTTCCCTGACAAAATACATAAGCCTGAGTCTAACAGCACAGAAACCTTAAGTCTAATTAGTGACCCTTCTGTAATCTGCAATAAAACATACCCAATTTTGGCTGGCATGTAGAGCATCAAAGGCACCACTGGAGAATCTTCATTTCCATAGATGATGAAGCCCATCTCTTTCAGACGTCTTCTGAAATACCTGGTGTTTTCGGCTAACTGCTGTATACATTCTTTGCCTGGAAAATCAAGAGGAGGAAAACAATAACACTAAGAAAAAGGAGTGGGGAAAAAGAGACCAATCTCCTCTGTCTCCATTCTATCAATCAGTCCTATGTTTGGTTCCTCCCTCCTAACATAAAATATTTTCACATAACAAACTGTATGAAATATAAATACAAACAAATCTTGCTTTGTATTCTGTCACAGTAGGTGTTGATAGCAGATTTTGTAATAATGTACAAAATGAAGTTTAACAATATTTTCACGGCACATTAGCATCATTAAACATTTTCAATATATCTCATTTAACATTCTTCTATCCCTTAACAGTAGATACAATATTAACTATTCACTTTGCAGGTTGGGTGACTCCCACAAAGGTGGTGACTGGCCTGCAGTTACACGTTAACAGGTGGCACAGCCAAGACGAGAATCTAGGTCCCTCGACTTCAATATTCATTCCAATGAACTATGCTGCAAATAATTTTACACACGAGACCAGAGATGGAGCCATTTAGAGCCCCAAACTTTCCTCCTAAGAGTTTGGTTTTATGTTACCATTTCCCTGAAACTACTATCAGACAACAATAGCATATCCGTAATAATGTAAAATCATATTTTTAATCCCAGTCTGTTCATCTTCCTTACATAGGAATGGATTATAACAAACATTTCTCAAACCACTGACTGACTAAATATTTGAACTGGGTTTTGACATTATGGTACGTAAATCTATGAACAGACGTCCACGAACAGACATCATGGAGAGCAAGCCTAAATTCAAAAGATCAGCGCGCAAAGGGCTCAGCACTGCTTAAGGGTCTTCCCAACCACAAATACTCACAAATAAGAAAGGGTTGCAGTCATCTTCTCACATATATTAGGGAGCCAACAAATTCGTATTTTTTTTTTAATTTTTTTTAAGCTTTAATTTTTTTTTTTTTTAACATTTATTTATTTTTGAGACAGAGAGAGACAGAGCATGAACGGGGGAGGAGCAGAGAGAGAGGGAGACACAGAATCAGAAGCAGGCTCCAGGCTCCGGGCCATCAGCCCAGAGCCCGACACGGGGCTTGAACTCACGGACCGTGAGATCGTGACCTGAGCTGAAGTCGGACGCTCAACCGACTGAGCCACCCAGGTGCCCCTTTTATTTTTTTTTTTAATGTTTATTTTTATTTTTGACAGAGACAGAGCATGAGCGGGGGAGGGGCAGAGAGAGAGGGAGACACAGACTCAGAAGCAGGCTCCAGGCTCTGAGCTGTGAGCACAGAGCCCGACGCGGGGCTCGAACTCACAGACTGTGAGATCATGACCTGAGCCGAAGTCGGATGCTCAACCGACTGAGCCACCCAGGCGCCCCAAAATTCGTATTTTTTAAAGTACAAGTGTCATATACCTCCAAAGATAAATTAATCAGTTGATCAGAAACACAGATGGTTAACAAACGTGCTTAGAATGCTAACATATCCATCCACTGATGCAAAGCCACCCTAGATAAGTCTGCTACAAATAACCCAAAATTAATACTTTGTGTAAATAATTTCAAGTTAACCAGAGAATAACACTCAAACTTAGACTCGCTTATTGTGAACACTGAAGAACATCACTTAAGTTATGACATACGTCCTACAATAAAGCAGACATTAAAGTATGTTACATTTAAGTATATTGAGAATCTCTGAGCCCTGTGCCCAAGTTTTTTCCCTAGAAATACCAATACACGCTTAACTCTACATTTAGAAAAAGAGACTTCTACTTCTGGCCCTGGTAAAATACCCGGGACCAGTTTTACCTTTCTGCCGTTAACAACAGAAAACTGGACAAATCACATAAAACAAAATGTATATACAATGGTTTTCAAACACCAGGCCACAGGCAGTGCAGGACTATGCTGCTGGGGAGAAGGAAAACAATACAGAAGCCTCTGGATTGCCCCCTGACTGCCTAGAGGCAGGTCCCAGGCTGCTGTCCAGGGACAGGAACCTAGTCTCCTCAGTTGGGACACCAGCGATCAGAGTTGGGGATGCTAAGGTGGCTAGAATTTGCCGGGCAGCGTACAGGAAAGGAGGGAGAAGTGTACAAATAGAGAAGTGTGGGGGTCTACAGAAGGGTCCCCTTGAGCCTCTGGCTGAGTGTCATCTGCTTGTGCTTGAGAAGAAACCACCAGGGGCTGGGGAAAAAGCCAGCAGAAAGCAGCAGACTCAACAGTTCCCAGAGCTCATACAGAATTGGCAACAGTGTGTATTGTCACCTTCCAAAATGGAAAGCCCGGAGAGTCACACGAGTCGTGGAGCTAAATTAGCCCTAGACTCAAAGTTGCTGTGGATCCACCCTTACAAACCTTAACAGCAAGTCTCAAAAGGATCCAACTAATTCCAAGAACAAAGTCCAACACTACCTAAAGGAATACAACAAAGTGCAGCCCCTGGTAATGTAAAATTTACAACATCTGGCATACAATAACAAATTCCAGCCATTCAAAGAAATGGGAAAATATGACCCACCAACCAGGAGGTAAGTCAATCAATAGCAATAGACCATAAATAAGAGTACCAGCAGACAAGGATGCACAAAATGCTATTGTAAATATGCTCCATACATTCGGAAAAGTGGGGGGAAAACACGATAAAAGGGAGTGGAGAGAGGACTGGCTGCAAAGGGGTATGAGGGAACTCCTCGGGAGTGACAAAAACATCCCATTCCTCGACTGTGGTGTGATTGCCTGACTACATTCATTGGTCAACGCTCATGGAATTATACACTTAAAGCTGGTGAATTTTACTGTATACAAATGATATCTCACTAAAGATGGTTTTTAAAAAATTGAGTGATACACCTGCATATTAGTATACATTATTTTTTCTGCATTCACCTTATTATTTTGCAATTTGCTACCTTTTTCTCATCACAAACCAAATAGCTGAAAAAATTTTTTTTCATTGCAAATGGCAAGACTTCATCCTAAAAAAATTTTTTTTTCTCATTCCAAGAATATCAAGAAAAATTATCAAGGGAAAGGGGGCGCCTGGGTGGCTCAGTCGATTAAGCATCAACTGCGGCTCAGGTCATGATCTCACGGTTCGTGAGTTCGAGCCCTGAGTCGGGCTCTGTGCTGTCAGCTCGGAGCCTGGAGCCTGCTTCAGATTTTGTGTCTCCCTCTCTCTCTGCCATTCCCCCCTGCTCACACTCTGTCTCTCTCTCTCTCTCTCTCAAAAATAAATAAAAAACATTAATTAAAAAAAATTTTTTTAAAGAAAAATTATCAAGGAAAAGAAGAAATCTTAGGAGATGAAGACCATAACTTTTTCAATTATTATATCTTTCTAAGCAAGTTTTCTCTAACGGAAGGAAGTGAAAATCTCAGGTGCACGATTCATCACCATCTGCCCCCAGACAAGAAGAGTCCCAGGAGAACATACATCTAAAATGACACTCACATCACACAACCTGAAGACAGTGGGAGTAGGCATTTAGGATCCCCAACTTATATAGCCCCATTATTGCTGACTAGTGTTCCTTTGTAAAGACACACCACTACTTTTTGTTTGTATACTCATGTGCTAATTAATGGACATCAGAGATCACCAACCTTCATTTTGGCAGCTATTAAAAGTTGAGATTAAAAAGATATCTCTCCTAAATATATATCTAGGTATCATAGTCACACTAGAATTGAAATACAATTTAAAAATAAATTTAAAAAAAAGAAGAAATTAACAGCTCCATTTCATTTGATCCCAACTGCTTTTAGATGGGTATAGTAAATGAATGTACTATTGACAAAAAGAAACTGCCCGCAGGTGTTAAATTACTTTTTCTAAGGCCTTTCAGTAGGAGGCAGATCAACGTTCTCTGGGTCTGTCAGTGTTTTTTCTTCTACACCACATCAAGAAATTATGTATTTTTCAAACTTTAAAGAGCACAGCCCTTTACTGGGTAAGAGTATCTGTGTCCTATTTTTAAAACAGCACTTACTGGCAAATGAATAGGGAAGGGGTGAATGGGTGCAGGAGCCTAGGGAGACACAGGGCAAGTACAAGACAAGTGAAAAATAGTTCTTCCAATGAACTCACCCTGAACAGCAGACCGCAGTCACTGCTGGTGAGTACGGGGAATAAAGACCGAGAGGAAGTGTCAAGACCAGTGCTAAAGGAAGAAGTCAACTCAATCACAAATGGTAGCGAATTGTACAAGTTCAGTGGTCTATTTATGCTACAAAAGTCGCAGCCTGAACCATGAACTGCTAATATTTGACTATTTGTGACCTAAAAATGGCAATTTCTTGTGGTACAACCTAATAATATCAAAGATAATAATAGGAAAAATAAACAAATAATAGCACACAATTCAGTAAGCTCTGGTATTTACATATACTGGGAAGTAGTTAAGTGGTTATTCCTTTTTTTGACGTGACACAGAATTTTAAAGACAACACAGTTACCTATTTTGAATTAAATATCACCTAAAATACTAGTTAACATTAATGCAAGAAGTGTAACTGCTACTTAAGTCCAATCTGCTAGCTCAGTTCTAAGAAGTTTTCTTACTACAGAGTTGCTGCCAAGTTATAACAGGCTGGAAGAATGGTCTAAGAGGGATTTAGACCATTTCTTTTTCTTTTTCTTTTTACTTAAGTAAACTCTACACCCAATGTGGGGCTCAAACTCATGACCCCAAGACCAAGAGTCTGACCAACTGTTAGGGATTTAAAACATGTAAAGTGTAAAAAGAAGGTTTAGTCTTGTCTTAAAAAATCTAACTCTTAAAATGTCTTTATCTTTTTAAGAACACAGATGGTAATAGAAGAGGCCAGCATTCTTCTCTACTTTGCAAACATAAATCTTTACTTTTAAGGATGATAAAAAGCATCAAAGCAATTTAAAAAAAAGAAAAAAACCTTAATACTGATTCTCTTTAACTTTACAACTAAGCCTTGCTGTGTGGCCGTGAGTTTGGAGTTCTTCAATATGGTTAAATGAAACCATTTTTAGAACTTCCTTAATAAAATCTACAGCTTGGCATGAAAAAAAGAAAAGGAAACAGGAGCACATAATTTCATTTCTCAGAAAATGTAAGAGATAACTTTAATACATCATTTTTAGTCCTCAACTTCTTTGCAATGAATTTTATGCTTAGGAAGTAATGAAGGATCAATAGATTGTGATGGCATCATTAGATTTAGTTCTTTTAAGGAAACAAAACCTCAGAAGGTGGGGCATCACAACTATCTACCTATTGATAACCACTATGTATTAATAACTTCAAGTCACCATTACAAGATAGGATTAGATTTGGAGCTATAATTATTAACCCTGCCAAATAGATTGTGAGGTTGTACCAAATGCATTCCAGATGTTCTCCAAAAGGAATATTTTTATCAAGTCTTAATCCAGATTCCTCAGGATTGCCAGCCATGTGAACTTAATGTTTGAAGGAACTACTGGATTATTACTCAAATAAAATTTCGTAAGCCCTCCCAGACAGGTATCAATCAGAACAGCTAGCGTTCTATGAGCTACACATTTTCTGAAGTCTCAGGACTGGTTACAAAAACAACAGGGCAAGACCTAGTATAGAGTAAGGGGATAAAAAAGGGAGCATTTTGTCTGAAATGGCATTAGTGCTAACTACTCAGAACTTATTCTTCAAAAATTACAGCATGTACTCACCTGCTTAAATAGCAATATAATTGTCAATTTAGCTGAGGGGCTTTTATATAACTTATAACATAATCAACAAAATGTGTTTGAGTCTGCAACTTCAAAAATACCATCTCTGGTGTTAAGTGAAATCTTTCAAAATAAAGGACACAAATATAAATGATGTTCAGCCAGATCTGATCCCCTAACTCACATCATACTCCATTACACAGTTCCTAATCTTCTTAGATTTCCTGGATATGCTGATATAATCTGCTTTCCTGGGAAAAATAAAATTACTGCTACTCTTCGGACTTACACTTTCCAATTAATTATAATGGGCTGGAAGAATTTGAAATTGAAGAACTTCTTCTCCCTCTCCCCTTTTTCTTCAAGGTCATAATCTCAAAGTAGGTAAGGGTTTTCTTAATTGAGGGTCCCCCAAACAAAACAGCCCCAAGAGTGGGTTCAATTGGTTTTCAGCTTTAACTACAAGGTAAGGGTTATTAAGGCAGGATAAAATATGGAAAAATACTACCCATCACCTTGTTCTAATTTAAACTATAAAAAATGGTACATTGTGGACAGTTCACATAGAATCTCTTTAATACTGCAGGTCTAAGAATTGAATTTAACTATCAATCTTTTAGTTTAATCATCTATCCAAATGGCTTATTTTTGCTATTTGGAAAGTTACTTTTTCTAATATTTTACTTTGGTTAGGTTATACTGCCAAGTGAAAAGCAACTATGTTTCACTCTAGTGGTTTTTCTCTTGAAAAGCATTTTAGAAAAGTAGAATAAACTCACACATTGTGTACTTACTTTGCCTGTTAAACATGTGTCTCCACTCAAATCTAAAATGGGGTTATATCTTAAAGATCTCTTAAACAAGTATTATATTGTATCAAGTAAATGAGATCACATGCAAACTATGTTTTCAAAGGCTATTCCCATAGTGATTATGGAAGCTCTTAGTACTGATTCCCTTCAAGGCACAGAAAGTATGTAGTATAGCAAGCAGGGTGCAGGCTCACTAAATGCTTCTTCCCTTTCCTTTGGCTGGTAACAGCAATTTCCAAACTGTATTTCATTGCTATATTTCTAAATATTACCAAGTCCATTACCAGCCAGCCTTATCTTCTAATAAGATACTACTGTATAGTCTCCCATAAGCGAATGGAAGAACATGTTGATTTATATTAATGTAAATGAACTTGGCATTCTCTTATAGGAGTGGTGCTACATCTAAATGTAATGTTAGGACAACAGCTCAATCTCTTGCTTGGCTGGAAGTATTTTGGGCTTAGCTGAAGAGGGAGTCAGGTCTGCCTTAACTATTGCTATTACAGCAGTTCCACGAACTGTAAATTATTTGCACGGTAGAAAATCCCAGATGCAATCACGATGACACTTTCAAAAGAGACAAGTAAACCTTGGCTACGATACTTAAACCACAGTGTCTTTCCTACACCACATCAATAATTTCTGAGAGAAGAAGAGACTTAGTAGGGTTGCCCTCCTTTCCCTTTTAGAAACTGGCAAATTTAAGAGTTATTTTGCAGCTGGGGAAAGTAAACCAATGCCAGGAGAGGCTAAGTAACTCCAAGAGGAGGAACCAGGATTTGAACTCCTTGGTTCTTCTAGTTTCAAAGACTGTACCCTCAACCACTGCTCACAGATCCTGTTCAGCTTCTGTATTAAGTAGGACATAAAAGGGAATGGTAGTTAACAGGAATGTAAAAAAAGAACTGAGTAACTGTTTAATTAAAGTCACTGATGGTGCCTGCTGGAGCCTCCCTTGGAGACTTACCTGCCTCTTAAGAATCTTACACTAACCCTGCCTCCACCATCCCAGCCCTGGAGGCCACACATCTCCTCGATTCTTGGGCCCTGATCCATCTGTTCCTAGGGAAAGAGTTGGTGCCGAGAGATTTCCTTTCATCCCGCATCCTTCGTATAATAGCACTTCAACCAGTATTAAGGGTTAAATTGTTTCAGGCTTATTCTGACCTAAGTCCCTTGATCTGTAGCAGACCCGACTGACTTTCTCTGATATTTGCAGACCACTGGCCTTGAGGAGTGAAGGACCAAACTTTCGCAGAAGATAAGGTCTGACTACATTTGAAAGCAGTTATTGCTGCTGCCAGCAATTCTGTTCACACTCATGTCAACAGAGGAGTGGCTGCCTGGGCACCTGCTTCTCTTGCATATATCCCCCTCCCTTTTCCTGTGCATTCCCTTTTAAAACCTTCTGGCTTCCCCTGGATGGGGCAGATGGTCTTTGAGATATTAGTCCACCATCTTCCCATGTTGCCCGCTTCCTGAATAAAGCAACCTTTCCTTTCCCAACATCACCTGTCTCTCCACTATTGACTTTTGAGCAGCAAGGAACCAAATCTAAGATTGGAACAAGTTCTCTTGTCTAGTAACACTTCCAAATTTCCATTCTAAGATTTCAGTCACTGCTCTATCTTCCAACAGGGGGCATCCTGCAAAATTTCAGTCAACCACTGCCAATGTTTCTCAATAAGACTGCGATTGGCATATGGGACACAGTTCTTGGTTGTTAAGGCTGTCCAGTGTCCTGAAGAATCACTGGCCCCTTGGCAATAAATGCCAATACCACCACCCCATAGCCTAATCTGTGACAACCAAAAATGCCCCTAGATTTTTCCAAATATGTCTTAGGAAGGCAGCACTGCTCCTGGTTAGTTGAGAGCCATAACTGGCCCTAACGTTCTTTCTTCATAGGAACCATGGGTTTCTCTTCTCTTTACCCTTAAACTTGAGTTGGAGACACATTAGCTATATGATCTTGGGTATGTTTTTACCTCCCCTAGATTCAATTACGATATTACCAATTATGTAGAGGAAGATATAAATGTGGAGCAATCTGGTATATTTAAAGTGTAAAACCACACATGGGAAAACCCAATGTAAAATATGAGCTAAATGATTAGCAGTACATTAAAACACAATACTTTATGATTAGGTAGGGCTTTTTTTCAGCAGACCCTTTTCTTACCTTTCTGGAATTTTATTTCTATTCCATTACTTTGACTGTTACAAATTATTACAGTTTATATAATAAATTGTACTCCCCCATTACTCTACTCTTTTTCAGTTCTCCTCCTTTTATTAAGATATAATTCACATCCTGTAACATTCACCCTTTTAAAAATGTACAACTCAATGGTTTTTAGCATATTCAAAGTTGTGCAGCCATCACTAGTATGTAATTCATCTCTCCCAAAAGAAACTCCTTACCCGTTAACAGTCATTCCCCATTTCCCTCTCCCCACTGCCCTGAGCAACCGTTGATCTACTTCCTGTCTCTATGATTTGCCTATTCTGGACATTTCATATAAATGGAATCATATTTTATGTGGCCTTTTGTATCTTAATTCTTTCACTTAATGTTTTCAAGGTTCATCCATGTTATAACATGTATCAGTCCTTCATTCTTTTTTAAGAATTATTTTTTAATCCATTCTTTTTTAATGGAATTTTGTTTATCTACTCATCAGTTGATGCACACTGGTTGTTTCTACTTTTTGGCTACTGTGAATAATGCTGCGTATGTTTTCAATTTGATTGGGAATATACTTAGGAAGAGAATTTCTGGGTAAAGTGGTAACTCTTTGGTGTCTGCTTTTTGAGGAACTGGAACTGTTTTCTAAAGTGGCTGGGACATTTTACATTCCCACCAGTAATATGGGAACACACCATTCCAATTGCTTAGATCCTCACCAACATTACTGTCTTTTTTATTTAAGCCATACCAATGAGAGTACAGTGGTATCTTGTGATTTTCATTTGCAAATCCCTAACGTCTAACAGGTTTAAATACCTTTTTTTCTGTGTTTATTGGCCATTTATCTTTTTTGGAGAAATACCTATTTGTATCCTTTGCACATTTTTAATTGGGTTGTTTAGTTTGAGTTATAAAAGTTCTTTCTATATTCTGGATACTAGAGTCTTATCAGACATGATTTGCAAAACTTCCTCCCATTCTGAGGGTTGTATTTTCACTTTCTGGATGGGCTGTCTTCCAAAGAACAAAAGCTTGTAATTCTGATGAAGTACAATATATGTTTTTTGGTTGCTTATTCTTTTGGTGTCATAACTAAGAAAGCACTGCCTAATCCCACAGTCATGAAGACGTACATCTACATTTTCTTCTAAGAGTTTGGTAAATTTGGCTCTTACACTTAGGCTTTTGATCCATTTTGAGTTATTTTTGTACATGGTGGGAGGTAGGGGTCCAACTTCATGCTTTTGTATGCGGATATCTAATTGTCTCAGAATCATTTGTTAAGAGAGACTATTCTTTTCCATTGGATTGTCTTATTGAATACCAACTAATCCTAAATTAAAAGTTTACTTCTGGACTCTCGTTTGTATTTCATGGTCTGTCTATCTATACTTATGCCAGTTTGACACTATCTTGATACCACAGCTTCGGGACATGTGACTCCTCTTTGTTCTTTTTCAAGTTGGACTATTCTGGATCTCTTGTCTCTTGCATTTCCAAATGAATATGAGGATCCACTTGCCAACTTCTACAAAAAAGGCAGCTGGGATTCTGATGGGGATATTGTTGAATCTGTAGATCAACTTGGGAAGTACTGTTGTCTTAACAATACCAAGTCCTCCAATCCATGAGCACAGGAATCTTTCTATTTGTTTAGGTCTTCTTCCTGTTTGTTTCTGTACATTTTTTTTCCTTTGGATGGAATGTAGTAAATATTCTCAAAATATTGAGTTGGGTTGAGAAGGTAAGGCAAAGGGAGAAACGAATAAACATATTAAATACAACATGATACAGGTCCTAATTTGCGTTAACAATAAATGTCTCTTCTTTTTTCCACTTCCCTCTCTGATTTCCCCTAATGAAAATGTGTCTTTAAATGCATTAAAATATGTTGGAGAGGCTCTAGCAAATGCTGACAAAAATATGAAACCTCTCATACGTTGCTAGTGAGATGGCAAACTGGGACTTTGTAAAAATGACAATATATGCAGGGTGGTCTCAGGCGGTCTCCTGTCAGCCTTTGTTAGTTAAGACAAACCTGGAAAAATAATGAAATTTGCTAGGTGTTCCAGGAATTTGTAAGACAAGGAAAGTGTTATGAAAAGCTTACTTTGGAGTTAAAACCCTTGCCCCGAGGCAGGAAATGAAAGCATAAAGGGGCTGGCCCTTCCTCTTTTTCCTCCTTTCTTTTTTAAATGATATGAACAAATGCACAAATCAGACAATACTGGCCATAAAAATATTTATCTTCCACCTGTGGATCTGCTTTCATTCTCAAAGTCATTTTTCCCTAGATGTTTTAGTATTAGGTTTTTTGTCTACATAGTTCGCAAGGGGGAGTAGCTGATGAAAGGTTGGCACAAGTATTGTTAACGAATCTGGTTCCAACTGCCCTACTGGATGAAGGCCTTTTAGGAGAGCTGCAGAGCATTATCACCGGGATTATCAACCTGCAATGGGCACAGAACTAATCAGATTCGCAAAGGAAAAGTTAAAATGACGCCAATCTCTCAGTAAGCACAATATATTACCGATGTACAAAAATGGGTTCTCTTGAGATTGTGCTTTCTAAGGAAGACTCAAATCTGAAATTCTGACATCAAATATGGCAATGGCAAAATATTAATTTCTTAGGACTAATGCTTTTGCTAAATTACAATAGAAGGATGGGTTCTTTTGGAAAGGAGTAGAGTTTGATTTCCATTTTAAAAGGTAGAACTGAGCAGAGGGTGTAGATGTAGACAGACAGTTTAGGGAAGGCTGGACTTGTCCCAGGGTTTAAGATATTCCTGAACTAAATAAACCCTAGGTAAACAGAACATTCCTTACATGTGCAAGCATATCCTTTAATAGGGAGAATTGCTGGGATTCCTGACTCCACTTAATCAGGAAATCAGGTCTAAAAATAACTTTTACTTCTTCCAAGAAAGAGGAAGTGGGTTGGCAAGTGAACATTTAGATTTGATAATCAACAGTAATGAAAAACATTCTTAAGTCTCTGGGGTTTTCAAGAGCCTAAAGGAAAACAGCTGAATGTTGAATCCCCATTAAAACTGCTACTTATGTAAAAAAAAATTTTTTCTTGTACATTTACAGAAGTCTCAATAGAATGTGTAAGTTTGTTTCATACAAATTATTTACTCCATGTAAATGATGAACCACTTAATCAAATTCAATAGAGTCAATTAAAACAAAAGTGCTCATAGGGCACCTGGGTGGCTCAGTCAATTAAGCGCCTGTCTTTGGCTTAGGTCATGATCTCACGGTTCGTGAGTTTGAGCCCCACGTAAGGCTCTGTGCTGACAGCTCAGAGCCTGGAGCCTGCTTTGGATTGTGTCTCCCTCTCTTCTGCTCCTCCCCTGGTCATTCTCTCTCTCTCTCTCTCTCTCAAATAAACATTAAAAAAACTTTTTAAAAAGTGCTCAGATTTGAGAAAAATGACCAATTTATATTAAGGTCACCAAATGAAAGAAACAGTGCATATACAGTAGTTGTGAATATGCTTCAGGATTTCTGTTGTTGTTTTTTTTTTTTTTTAAGTCTGCTAAAATACAATTGGGATGCTTATTACTTTTTCTATCGGAATCAATGAAAAAAAGCACTAGAAATCATATTTTTGTCTTTTTCAAATAATCTGCATTCAGTGTCAAAATCCTCAAAACGTTTAGATATCAAAGACAAATACTGATTTTTTTCATTAATGATGAGAAACAAGAGATCCAGTTTAATCAAGATCTGACATTTATAAATTTTAAGCATGCAAGTGAGCTAAAAGATTAAGAGATTAATTACAAATAACAACTACAGGAAGAGATGATCATTTGTGCGATTTCTAGGTTCATTAGGATAGTATACATCCAGAGAACCAACAGAAGTTCTCAGATCCGATGTCGAATAATGGAATGTGGGCAAGCACTCTTAAATGACCTTTATTATTTTTTTAAAATTTTTTTGTTTTATTTATTTTTTGAGACAGAGACAGAGCATGAGCAGGGGAGGGGCAGAGAGAGAGGGAGACACAGAATCATAAGCAGGCTCCAGGCTCTGAGCTGTCAGCACAGAGCCTGACGCGGGGATGGAACCCACGGACTGTGAGATCATGACCTGAGCCGAAGTCGGCCGCTTAACTGACTGAGCCACAGGCGCCCCAAATGACCTTTATTTACTATGCACTACATGCATACTGTATGCTGCAAGCAGAGAAAGAATCCATGCGTTAAAGACAGATTGGTACTATTGCCAAACTATACACGTGCTATCAAGGTGAGTCAACTAGGATGTTGTTCAAAGCTCTTTATACTTAATGGTTTCCATGAAAATAAGTGCAGAAGCAGAAATGCGTACACATCCCAAAGTGTCTTCTTCATTGTTTCCAGTGCTTTCTTTGCGTTGTTTTTCTTTTGCCTTTTCTACTAGTGGCATTAACTGCTAGTGTTCTGCTAAGATCTTTAAAAATTCCATAATGAAAGGCAGATAATTATGCTGCCCTCTGATATTTTTGATCTCTTATCTTTTTAGTTTCTGTACTATTTCTTCAATAAGCATCTGAGTTTTGGCAACCTCTGACTGAACAGCACTTAACATATTATTATCCTGATCTGCATCCAAGAGTTCCTCAGCAAGTTGTCTTGTAACTGCTATCTGTTCATGTCTCATTTTTCTGTCAGACACAATGGCCATCAACTTAAATCAAATTTCACTGTGCTTTTGTATCCGTTTTTCTATGACTGCTTCATTGTGCTGTCATCTTGATCTCATGCATCTAAACCAGTCGGTCCTTCTCTTAATCCATCTAATTCATACAATCTTCTGTCCACAGGAACATAACTGACAGAGTGAAAAGCATCTTCTTCTTTTGCTGATGTCTTTGCATCAAATGCAAACATCTGCTGTCTGGACAAGCTATTGTGGACTTGTCGAATCACACCTGGATTGCTCAATGCAAATCTTTCATAGCTGCATCAAAGCTTTGCGAACGTTCTTTAAACTCTGATAATGTCTCTTCTAAATGGACACCTTGATGGGTACAATTCAATAACACACTTACTGTGGCTTGACTAGCACAAACATTATTAATTTTCTGCTTGGCAAAAAATATCATGTCAAGTCTGGAGTCCTGAACTAAAGATACAGAGGGTGCTGATTCTTTTCCTGGCTGCCACTTGAAAAACAAAAAAAATTAGCCCATGAACTGGCTTTAACTTTTCAAAATTCTTAGGCTCTAAACTCCGTATTTCTTCTACTTGGGCTCCTCAGCAACCAAATCCTTTAATGAGCTCAGTGAAGAGACCAGGGTCGTTTTCCATGAAGCACCATTCCCCAGCATTGGCTGTCATGGCCTAGGCCACACACTACCCCTGCTGCCACCTAGGCTCTGCCCACCCCTCATCCCACCCGGTACCAGCTGCCACTGGCCACTGAGCTCGTTGATCTCAGCAACGCTGCTGCGGAGTTCATCAACCCAGGTCACCCCACCTACTTCCGCCGACAGCCTGCTTCAGAATTTCTTACAGAAACTTAAAAGCAAACATTAAAGAAGTTGATTTGGGGGGCTACTAACATTTTTGAAGCCTCATCTACTTTTAAGACACAAAACTGTGAAGAAAAATAAATCTAGCACATAAAAATAAATAATAAAGATGTCATTTATTTCAGCATATATTTGCTAGAAATAGAGGAGATACAAAAGTAGCATCATCGTCACTACACCAAAGACAAAAATCTCACCAGGAAGGCTACACAGAAAAGGAAGAATGTACTATGTGCTAGGCAAGCAGACGTTAAATAAATACACCCTGAGTACCTGTCTAGTGTGTCTGTCAGACATCTAGGCCCTGGATACACTGCATGGAATAAAAGAAGCAAAGTTCATCCAATGTGGGAAATGGACAACAAAAAAGGTAAATGTCTCACTCAAGTGATGTCTGAGAAATGACCTGGATGAGCAAGCACTATCTCCATAAAGCACCAAGGCCCAGAAGCAAAAGCACCTGTGGCATTTCCTAGGGTGGAGTGAACCAGCAAGGTTGGAACTGAGCCAGTAAAGGGAGTGTGTGATACAGGCGATCTATAGAGGGCCAATCCACAGGGGACTCACAGGTCTTCACTGTAAGAAAGACTCTGATTTTGACTTTGAGAGGTGGGAGAAGCCCCACAAGGGTTCTCAAACAGAAGATTGATAAGATCTCCTGTTTCAACAGGGTTACCTAAGTGCTGCATTTAAACAGGTGAAGAGAGAAGCAGACAGGGGGCGTGGGCGACGATGGCTTGTACTAGGGTGACAGAAATGTGTATGAAAAGTGGATAGGACATGTATTTTGAAGGTGGACAGAGTGTTACAAACTGTTAAAGCACACAGAAGATACAAAATAAATATTTGATGAATGAATGAATCTTGGATAGGAAGGAGAACCAATGTGGACTAGAGTACTCAGGAAAGGCATCAGACTTATCACGTTTCGCTTGAACTCTCTGCGTGGATGCCTCCTATTCCTTATTATAAGCATGTTTATTTATCTTAATTCTTGGAAATTATTTTTGCTCGACTGATCCTTCTAGGACTATTAAATCCAAGTGAAAGTAGACAGAAGTCTAAGTAAATAACAGTGGCAATAGAGTAGTGGACAGATTCAAAGATATTAAGGAGGCACAATCTAAAGGCTCTGGTGATTAAATACATGGAATAAAGAAGCAGAGAAAATATAATAGGGGTTTCTTATTTGGACAACTTGCCGTTATCTGAAGGAACACGAAAGAAAAAGCATGTTTGAGGGGGAAACAAATGGAAAAGGCTAAAAATTTTAGAGAAACAAAACTCAATTTGGGGGTAGCAAGTATTTTTAAAGTCTAAAGGTTTAAAATTAAGTAAGTCAAGACTACTGCTTCCAAACTCGGATTGGCATATTAAAAGTTAATTACTGTTTGGAATGATGAGAGGATTCTGGAAATGGACAGTGGTAATTGTTACACAACATTCTATAATGTATTTAATGCCAGTGGATTGTACACCTAAAATTAGTTAAAATGTTACCTTTTATGTTATGTATATTTTACCACTATGTTCACTCACTAGAGGTCAAGTGGTTTTGTTTGTTTGTTTGTTTTTTTAACGTTTTTTCCTTTTCAAGAAACAGAGACAGAGTGCAAGTGGGGGAGAGGCATAGAGAGAGGGAGACACAGAATCTGAAGCAGGCTCCAGGCTCTGAGCTGTCAGCACACAGCCTGATGCGGGGCTCAAACTCATGAACTGCTCGTGATCATGACTTGAGCTAAAATCAGTTGCTTAACCAACTGAGCCACCCAGGTGCCCTGAGGTCATTTTTTTAAATGAGATATAATTCACATTCCCATTTAAAGTGTTCAATTCCAAGTTTTCTAGTGTAACTATAGAACTGTGTAACCATCACAGTAATTAATTATAGAACATTTTCACTGCTCCCCAAAAGAAACTGGCATGTATCACAGTCAATCATTCCCACTTCACCCCAATCTTCCAGCCTATATGTCAGGTGTAAGCAATACTTTTTGTTCGTTTGTTTGTTGAGGAATAATTTATCCCAAAGTCGCGTTTTTCTACATAAACAAGAGACTTAGGGGGATAACTTCTGAACAAAGCCCACACATCTTTCTCCATTGTTAGCTTGGTGGTAAATACACAGCTCTACTAACAAAAATTCCTGTGGACAATTTTTTTCCAGTAGGTGAAAATCATACAAATCAGTTAAATATAAGCAATTTGTTTTCTCATTTTCATTTTGTTTTTGTTATTTTCTACCCATGTTTATATAGTTCTAAGTTTTTGAAAAACCTCAAAGGAACCAATAGCATTATGAAAGACAAAGGACAGAAGTAAAAAATTAGGTTGTGGAAAAATTCCTGGTACCCTTTAAGACATGCCTCTACTTTGCATGTCATTAATTTGCTCTTTTTATAAGTTCCTGTTTCTGTTCTTACACCTTTGATGTGTGGCCTCCTGTCCTCAAAACAAACTGCAAACTCTGAGGGCAAATAAGGTTTTCTCCCCCAGCACCTCCCCACCAAGAATATACAAACATTCAAGTTGAAATATTCTGAGAAAATGGAAACCTTTTTTGTGTGTTCAAACTAATTTGAGTTCCACAGAATTACCTAATTCAATTACACACACACACACACACAAATACAAATAATAATGAAATATGAAATAGCTCATACACAAAAAGCATCCTCACACTGGACACCAGGTTCAAATTCTGGCTCTTCCAGTTAGTTAATTCTGTGACCTTGGGTAAGCAACTTAACCTCTCGTCTGTCTCATTTTCTAAAAGAAGGAAAATCATGTCTAATACATATTCTGAGAATTTATTTAAAAATTTTGAGCAGTGCTCAGTACATAGTAAACAGAATACATGTCCACTTTATTATTCTCTGCCACCTGTGTATTTTTCCCTTAAAATTATGCCATTTACATCTTCCACAACATGACATGATCTGGCTTTAGCTTAGCCTTAGCTTCTAAAGATGAAATAAAGTACCCTCTTGCTTTCCCTCACTGTTTCTAGTTCCCCACTTTTTAATTCTTTAGTATACTCTTAACACATAACATAGGACACAGCTGACATTACTAACATATAAACACATAACATATAAAGGTTTACAACTTATAAATATGCCTCAACTATCATACCATCATACTATATTATCAACTTTCCAAAGCTAGTTTTAGCCAATGTTCCCTTACTCACCAATTTAGACAATCTCTGCCATCACATTATCCATTAATTACCATTCAGATGAGGCAAATTACCTTTGCAGTTGGGAGTATTCAAGATGGCAAGCAGACACCCTTATTTTCTGAAAACCGCTCCTCACCTTAACAGGGATGGGACCTGGTCCCTACCTGGGCTAAACTGATTCTTCCACCTAATCCAGAAGAGGCATGCAGACATGCTTGCACTAAGGATGTTTTTCTATTCTATTCTATTCTATTCTATTCTATTCTATTCTATTCTATTCTATTCTATTTTATTTTATTTTATTTTTAAGCAGGCTTAAAAGTCCCCAACAAGGTACTTGACCTCATTACCCTGAGATCAAGACCCAGAGGAGATCAAGAGTCAGATGCTTCACTGACTGACCCACCCAGGTGCCCCCACTGAGGACATTTTAAAACCTGAAACCATCAGACAACCATTTTTAAGTAATACATCAAAGCAGTAAAAGCAGGTCTGAGAAAGAAAGGAACTAGTAATTCTACTGTCTTCCTAAATTTTACTCATGAGCTTTAGTTTGGTTCTTTGGTGGCACATACCCTTCTGAAGTCAGGCTATCTGGGTTTGTATTCTGGCTCCATCATCTACCAGCTGTAAGGTTTTGGCTAGGTCACTTAATCTCTCTGAGCTTGTTTCCTCATCTGCAAAATGGAATTGATAATGATGATTTCACCTACTTTGTAAGGCTGTTTGAAGGATGAAGTGAAATAATACATGTAAAGTGCTTAATAAAATGCCTCACATTTGGTACATAAAAATTCATTAATTATATAAGAATTTATTATTTTACCTATAACAATGTGTTGAGGCATTATTCTCCTTTCTTCCAATCAGAAAAAAGCCAGAATAGATGACTATATATACTTTGTCTTAATAAGGAGATATTAAATATCTTGAGCAAAAAGAGAAAAAGCCAACTGACTCTTCTAACTCTAAAGCCTAATAAGACACCAAAAACAAGAGAATAAAAATTAATAAAATAAAACACACAAGGGGTTAGGAGGTATTAAGAAATACTAGGAAAATGTTGCTTATTTTGAGAATTCAAAAAACTGAATTTTTTGCATTAAGAAGTTTTTGAAGATACTATGTCATTTTCCATAGCTGGCACACAGTAGTCAAAAACTGACTGCTGAGTGAATGAGGTCTTACTGTGGCTTAAACTAAAAAAATAACATAACATTACATAACATGACACAAAATTTTTAAAAAGCCAAAACCAAATAGACGAGATAGTAAGCAGCTCCCTCTGGATGTTTTATATAAACATCTGGATGATATCAATAAAAGGAATAATATGCTTTAAAAAGACTAAAAAATATAAAAATGTAACAAGATACAGTTCTTATCTGCTACTAAAATAAATTTAACAACATATTCTCAATTAACTGTGCAGATGGGAGAGGGGTGAGGTACAGCAGCAAGGGTGCTCAGATAACCAAAAAAGTCTCCATTTGAATTTGAAATATATTTTGTTACCTTAAAAGCAGACTTCCTTAATTGCTAACATTTAATTCTGGCCTAAGTCCACATATGGCAGTTCCACTGAGAAGGGAACTAACACATAGTTAGGGGAAATGATACATTTAGTTGCAGAGGTGGATTATGAGAACAAATGTGCCATAGATAATGTGTTTGCAAAACCAAAAATATATGAAACATGCAAAATCCAAGAACATGCAAAAATTAACTATACGAAGAAGGTCTGTTTGCAATCATTTTATTTTTTTATTTTAATTATTTTTGAGGGGGGGGGAAGGGGGAGAGGGAGAGAGGGAGAGAGGGAGAGAGGGAGAGAGGGAGAGAGGGAGAGAGAGAGAGAGAGAGAGAGAGAGAGAGAGAGAGAAGATGCACAGGTGTGCATAAGCCGGGAAGGCGCAGAGGGAGAGGGAAAGAGAAACCCATAAGAAGGCTCCGCGCTGGGCATGGATCTCATGATCCTGGATCATGACCTGAGCCGAAATCAAGAGTTGGACACTCAACCTACTGAGCCACCCAGGTGCTCCTGCAATCGTTTAAACTATACAGAAGAACAAACCAGTTCAACTGAAAGCAGCACATTCATCGATCAAAGAAACTTTTCCCAAGCAAAGTCTTATCATGGCCTATTTTCATTTCAATTTACTGTTTTCAGCTTAGAAATGCAAAGATTCTAGGTACACAGACTGCATTATCTGGACATACACATAACCCCGTTTAGGAGAGGTGTGGGATCTGTAAGGAAATGTGTTTGAGCATAATCCTACAGAGATGTACTTTCAACAGGAACAGAGGAAGCCGCTTCTTGGCATCCTCTGTAATTATGGCAGGCTTCTGGTAACTCCACTGTTTACTATCCTCACCATTACTGGTCAATACTCGCAGGCTGCAGGGACATCTGTGATGCTTTACAGTATCAAAGGCCTTAACTAACTAATCCTATTTTTTTTCTTTTTTTTTTTTTTTTTGCCGATCATTACTAGCTGAGTCCTCAACCATTTCCCTGAAGAAACATCCAGAAGCCATGAAATGTGTATTTGAACACCTGGCATAATCCATTCCTCATTTGCATGATAGCTCTATCACTTGCACACATTTGTCAGTCATGACACACAGGTCAAAACTGTTTGTCAGAATACAAAATACACTGGGAATGCAAGCTGGTGCGGCCACTCTGGAAAACAGTATGGAGGTTCTTCAAAAAACTAAAAATAGAACTACCCTATGACCCAGCAATCACACTACTAGGCATTTATCCAAGGGATACAGGTGTGCTGTTTCAAAGGGACACATGCACCCCCATGTTTATAGCAGCACTATCCACAATAGCCAAAGTATGGAAACAGCCCAAATGTCCATCGATGGATGAATGGATAAAGAAGATGTGGTAAATACATACAATGGAATATTACTCAGCGATCAAAAAGAATGAAATCTTGCCATTTGCAACTACGTGGATGGAACTGGAGGGTATTATGCTAAGTGAAATTTGTCAGAGAAAGATAAAAATCATATGACTTTACTCATATGAGGACTTTAAGAGACAAAACAGATGAACATAAGGGAAGGGAAACAAAAATAATATAAAAACAGGGAGGGGGACAACACAGAAGAGCCTCATAAATATGGAGAACAAACTGAGGGTTACTGGAGGGTTGTGGGAGGGGGGATGGGCTAAATGGGTAAGGGGTACTAAGGAATCTACTCCTGAAATCACTGTTGCACTATATGCTAACTAATTTGGATGTAAATTTTAAAAAATAAAAAATAAAACTTAAAAAAAAAAAAAAGAATACAAAATAACAACAGCAAAAGAAGACACCAACATGCTCAAGTCAAGACAGAGAAAGAGCTTCCTGCACAAGAGTATCTGTGTTCTGCCAGGGCAATTCTCACTGGTCTAAGGTGAGGAGAGCAATTGGCTAGACTCACCTCTCACCAACTCTTATTAACAACTGACAGTAACATGGCTTATTTTGTTTCATTTTTTTAACACTTCAGAGAGAATTAACATTGTAATACATTAGCCTTATGTGGGGTGCTCTCTCACAAGAAATGCTGAAACAATTTCTTGCTGCACAAGAAATGCTGAAACAATACAGACAATTCGGCTTACCATAAGGATAAGATTCTGACCTTCAAGCCGACTTGGATATTATCACTTGCTTAGGCGTTGTTAATGCCCCCATTTATGGAGAATTCACAAGCTGACAGCCCTCTCACAATGTGATTTCTTTCTCTTCTGTAATACTTAAGTACTATTAAACACAGACGGTACAGGAGGTATCCCAGCAGAACTCATCTGTTTTTTGTTCTTGCCAAAATTACGAAGTGTAATAATCCTAGAACAAAACTGTCCCCAGCAACGGTTAAAAAAACAATAAATATTCTCATTTTCTTCCTTCCCGTGACTACCAGTCAAACTCTTCTAATCAAGTGGTTTTATTTACACGCCATTGCTAAAAAGGAGTAACCGTGATAAAAATTACTATTTGTATAGAAGGGCATGTAAAATCAGAAATCTGCAGACTATATGCCAAACAACTGACATGAGTTATCCCAAGACATAAGATCATAGAGACTGTTTACTTTCTGTAATATTTGGGTTTGAAAATAAGCATGTTATTAGTTTTATAAACAAAATAAAGAATGAATAGATGGATACATTTAAATTGGTATTAAAAATCCTGTACTTTGGATCCTTAACAGACTGATTCCTGAGCTGCATATACTCATCATGTTACTGATGTTACTTTACAGCAAATTCCCCAGAGTTTGAACATTATTAATGAAACCAACTAAAAATCAACTAATAAACTAAAATATAAAGTTAACAAACAATATTATAAAAACTGTTTACATTTGAAGAGAACCAGAGTTTAGAACCCAAAGCCGGTTCTTCACTGCCAAGCCCACTACAGAGGGAGACAAAAGTGACAGGCCTAGAACAGAGTTTATTCACATATTTACTTCTAGTGAACCTGGAAAACTTTGCAGGCAAATTTTAGTGTTCAAAAACAAGAGGGGTGGGGTGCTGGGTGGGTGAGTCGGTTAAGCATCTGACTCTTGATTTCAGCTCAGGTCTTGATCTCGCGGTTCGTGAGTCTGAGCCCCTGTTGGGCCCTTGCTGACAATGTGGAGCCTGCTTGGGATTCTCTCTCCCCCTCGCTCTGTCTCCCCCTGCCCCCAGCTTGTGCACTTGCACACATACACATTTTCTCTCTCTCTCTCTCTCTCAATAAATAAACATTTTTTTAAAAAGAGAGCACTAATCAACAGAGAAAGCTGTGATGGCTAATTTTATGTGTTGTCTTCACTGGGCCACAGAGTGTCTGATGTTTGGTCAGACATAATTTGGCTGTGCTTGTGAGGATGTTTTGGATGAGATTAACATTTGAATAACTGAGTAAAGGCTGTCCTCCTTAATGTGGGTGGGCCTCATCCAGTTGGTTGAAGGCCTCACAAGAATAAATGGGCCTTCCTGAATAAGAAGGAATTTCTCCTGCCTGCCTGTCGTGCTGGCACATCAGGTTTTTTCTGCCTTCAGACTTGAATTGAAGCATCAGCTTTTCCTGGGTCTCAAGACTAACGGCATTTGGACTAGAACTACATCAGCTCTTCTGGGCCCCCAGCTTGCCAAATGCAGATCTGCAGACTTGTCAGCCTCCACAACTATGTGAGCCAATTTCTTATAATACCTCTCTTGCCCACTCTCCCTCTTCCTCTCTATAAAAACACTGCACAGGAAAAGTCCAGCAAATGCTTTATGATGATGATTGCAGCTTTGATGCCTCAGAAAGCTTCAGATCCTCTCCAAGAAATGGCCATTTATTCATCTAACCAACTTATCCCAAGCCCAATGGGACTAAGATGATACTTAATAGAACATTTTCTTGAATAATGGCCACACTCTTACTTAGATGTTAAAAATAATCTCCAACTGCTGTTAAAGCCAGTCATTTTCTACCATCTTCTTTCTACTTCTCTCCCCAAATGGTCACCATCCCCACTGCGACCAGTATCTGAAGAACAAGCACAGAATTGGAAAGAGTACTAACCCATATAATTACTGTACTTCATCTAAATAGTTTTGATTATGAGAGAGAAGAACCCCCCTTCCCATACCAAATATAAAAATAGCCAGGTACTTCCTTTGCTCTCTATCAATGGGCAAAAAACAGTACTCTAGGTCTCTAGGGAAGACAACATCCTATCATTAATGGGGTGTTTTTTAGGAATCATTGAATGGTACACATTACTCAAAATCACATACAGTAGCAAGCATCTTAGAGCAAAAAATCTTGCAGCCACACTCTCTGCACATTCCTCCAAGAATCAGGGTATGCTAACGAATTAAAACTGAATGGTAAGTTCAGAAAAGGTGAAGATCCATTAATGGAAAACAGAAAACCTTTCTGGCAGTAGTGGCAAACCCTTGGTACTTGTTGAAATTTCTTAAACTTTTGTTTATCTTAAGAATCTTATGAGTGCTTAAGTACCAAAGCTGATTTCCCTGCCAACAGAAATATATCGAGAATTAACAAGGTTACACTACAAAGGAACTTCCACTCCATATTATTATTTTTATTATTTCACATGTAGATGATACCTTAGCATAGGGGCTGGGCAGAACAGGGATGAATTCTTAACAAAGTCATCCAGTTTCTTTCCTAAAGAAGCAGCAGTCTCTCCTCACTCATCTTTCTTAATTACCAATGGTCACCTTCTATGGACAGCTCTAAAGTGGGTGGAGAAGGCAGCAGACAACACTTTCCACTCATCAGAGAACTTTCTAGATCAATAAACTGTACATGTGTCACAAGCACCCAGTCGGGATATACCAGGGGAGTAGGATCTCATGGTTTACTGGAAAGGAGGGACAAAAGAATGCCTAAACACACAAATCAACTGACCTATGAGGTCATCCTTTGTTCTTTAACTTCTGCATGAACACCTGAAAATTTCAATCTGTAAATGAAATTAAGATCACTATACCTAAAAATATCTTTAAGTACCAAACAGGACTAGAGCAGGAAACAGCAGTGGGAGAGAGAGGAGACCATGGGATGTAAAGAAAAAACATTAGCAAAACCACACTATGTTGGAATTTGAATGTATGAGTTCAGGTTTTTCACATGATTTCAGAGAAAGAAGGATAAAGTATCTTATCCGGAAATATTACTTAAGACAAAAATAAAAGATATATTAGCTAAACGGCAGGGCAGACTGATTTGAATACCATGTTCCCCTTAAGTACCAGCTAAATTGCCCTAGAAAATCTTTCCGTTTGAAGGTCCTTATGTCTCTTATAAGGACATAAAATAAATAAAATAAAAATAGCTTGTTAAGAGTGGGTTGGATAGGACAATAAATGTACCTCCAACCCACTCTTAACAAGCTGTTTTTGTGCTCCAGCGAACAGTCTTATAAAAGAGATATTTATAAGGCACTTCCAGAAAGCAAGAGTTCAGTAACTTTAACACTGAAACAAAAGGAGTAGGAACTAGTTTCACCATCTCCTAGAAGCAGCCCCTCTATTTTGCCAGACTGGCAACAAATAAAGCGCTCAGTTTGGGCAATTGTCAAACTAATGAACATCGAACCAGACAGCCTGCCTCTTCCTCCCCTAGGGACGCTACTGTTCCAAAGTGGACTTTGGCGTTTTGTCTCCCTACAAGAATGCAGCCAAGTTATCTGAGTCTACTCTCCCACATTACTGTTGCTCTTTCTCTCATCCGCAACTAGAGCAGCTTCTGCTAACACCAAGCACTGCACAGTAAATGACTCTCTCAAGTACTGCTTATCACTCCCCAACCGTAGTTTAATCTCTTAATTAGTTTCAATGCCAAAAATTAGGATTTCCTGAGGACTGCCACAGGATGTGCACCAGGCTGCAGGGGCCAAGGCTTAAAGTTGTTGATTCAATGCAATCAAGAGTTTAAAAGCATGGTTGCTATTGCACAGCCAGAAACAGAGGGCCCTAAACAAAAGGAAGAAAGGAGGCCAAGTGCTTTCGAAAAATTAAGGAACTGAGTTTAAAGGGTGCCAGCTCACAGTCAGGACAGAAAGTCTTAATTTGTCCAAAGACTATGCTTTGGGGCTGGAATACATTTAGGCAGAACTAAAGGGATGTACTGCCCTCAAGCATCCACCCTCAGATGAGGAGGGCCAGGAAATAAGACACTTGCTGGTAAGGCTAGGCTTGGAATTAAATTAATAGTTACCAGGGGTGGAAGACAAGCAATAATAAGTTTCACAAGCTAATTAGTATTGAACTTTTTAAAGTTTATAGCAGGGAAAGCCATTCGTAGGTTATGTACTAGAAAAATCTGATTCTGAATTAATAGGCCATTAAAAAAAAAAGAGCGAAACAAAAGTAATTCTAACCAGACTTAAGAAGCATGATCATGGGTCTCTGAATTCTTACTTCTCTTTCTCCTTTCCTAGTTGGTTTTTGACTTCTCCACCTGTGTCAATGATTCATTCAGGAAGGATCATCAGCTCTTTAGAAGAAAGCATCAAGGCATCCAGAGTTCCAAAAACAATTAAAATTGGCAACTCAGTTTTACCACCAAACTCCTGTTCCACAAGCCAACATGTCCCTTTATTTTTCTTTCAAAAGAAAGAGGTTATATATCATGCCTTCCAGACACCTACCAGTAGAATAGCTCTTGGTTCTCTTTGAAGTAAATAAGCAGAAGAAAGAAAGAAAGAAAGAAAGAAAGAAAGAAAGAAAGAAAGAAAGAAAGAAAGAAAAGAAAAGAAAAGAAAAGAAAAGGAGGGAGGGAGGAAGGGAGAAGAAAAAGAAAAAAATAACCCTTAAATTCCTTAAAAACTAGTTTGCATTATTAACTGAGGTTTTCTTTAAAATAAACATTCTAGGGACAGCTGGGTGGCTCAGTCGGTTAAACACCTGACTTCGGCTTAGGTCACGATCTCACAATTTGTGGGTTTGAGCCCCACGTCGGGCTCTGTGCTGACAGCTGGGAGCCTGGAGCCTGCTTCAGATTCTGTGTCTCCCTCTCTCTCTGCCCCTCCCCTCTCTCCCTCTCTCTCTGCCCTCCCTCTCTCTCTCTCTCTCTCTGCCCCCTCCCTCTCTGCCTCTCTCTGCTCGCTCACACTCTGTCTCTCTCTCAAAAATAAATAAACATTAAAAAAAATTTTTTTTTTTTTTTTTTTTGCACATTCTAGGGCCTTGTCCACCAAGACTCAGTGGTCTGGTAGAATGGATTAGAATCCTCATTTCTAACAAGCTCTACAACACTGGTGCTCAAGTTCGAGGTGCTTTTAAATAACACACTGCAGGGGTCTTACCCCCAGATACTCACAGGGTCTGCAAGGGACCCTGACATCAGCATTATTACTAACTTTAAAGCCTTCCTTTGTGTGAGCAAGTTAAGAACCACTTCACTAAAAGTGCCTTTGATGCCCAGGGTCCATGGACAAAGCTTGAGAACAGAGGCTTACAACAGTGTATCTTAATGAGGTCCTTCTGAACCTTACTTCACCACCGGAGCAGATGGCAGGCAGATTAAAATATTTAGATAATTAGAAAAACCATAGGTGACTTTTTGTTTGTTTCCTTAAATCAATTCCTCTTCAAAAAGCTCTCAAATGTGGCAAGGCTTCAGAAGGATATCTGGTTCTTAATTGAGAACAGAGTCCATACACCCTCTCCTTTTTTTTAAATATGTAGCAAAATTGGTGAAAAACTAGGATCAAGTCTCCTAGACAAAGTCCTCAGAAATAATTCTGGGGGCAGGGGGGAAGCAATTCTAATCATGCTAAGGTTTAGAAAGTTCTTCTCCAACAAACAAAACAGAGCCTGGGTTATAAAGGTTCACAAATTAGAAATGATAAGAACAGGCTTAAGGAATGGTCATAAGGCTCAGCTAAACAGTAACTGAATAAATCAAACTGTGGGGAAAAAAATCTTCAAAATAAACTTGTTTTTAATTTTTTTAATGTTTTATTATTTATATTTGACAGAGAGAGAGCATGAGCAGGGAGGGGCAGAGAGAAAGGGAGACACAGAATCTGAAGCAGGCTCCAGGCTCTGAGCTGTCAGCACAGAGCCCGACACGGGGCTTGAACTCACAAACCGCAAGATCATGACCTGAGCCAAAGTCAGACGCTTAACTGACTGAGCTATCCAGGCGCCCCTAAAATAAATTTGATTATGTAATAAAACTAAGGTAATTCACCCAGTTTCATCTTAAAAAACAAAATGACCCTGTACTGACTCACAGTGCTTTAATTAAGAATTAACTTCCTTATATCATCTTACTACATCTCCCAAAGGAGGAACATCCAGTGCAGGCTCCTTTCCTGTCCCATGGGAACCTCCAACTCCTTATTTATGTTTTGCATTAAGAACCATATTCTACGAACTGAACAAGTCTACATTTGTTCAAAGGTTAGCTCCCAGCCTGCTGCCTGTGGGCATCTTAATAGCTAGTTTCAAACAAACTCTGAAGCAAGACACAAAGGGAGAGACCACTCTTGTGGTGAGACACTTTTATTAGCATTTGGATGTGGAAGAAAGAGATGGGAGTGGAAGAAGAAACAGACTGTGCAACAGAGCTCTGGAGTATTCTGAACAGATTCCTAAAACAGAGAAGGAGGCTTAAGGGGTTATTGATCCATGGAGAGGAAATAGGTAGATAAATACCCCAAAGGACTTTCATTTGCAGGGCTAATTACTCACAAATAAATTTAGGTTTTTTGGAATACTAGCATACCAGAAATCAGAAAATTAGAATGAGGTTATAAAGGTCTATTTTAATAAAATGTTAAATACCATTAATGCAACTTCAGAAGAAACGGAGTTCAAGAAAGTCACGTTCTTTCAATTTAGAGACAAGATATTGAGAAAACTTGCACCATTTGTGGGCTGAAATTTCTCCACTCATGAAGCGGTCATATTGCTTGCGATTTTTTTTTATTTTTTTTTAAATGTTTATTTTTGAAAGAGAGAGAGCACAAGCAGAGGAGTGGCAGAGAGAGAAGGACAGAATCCAAAGCAGGCTCCAGGCTCTGAGCTGTCAGCACAGAGCCCAACGTGGGGCTTGAACCCACAAACTGTGAGATCATAACTTGAGCCGAAGTTGGATATTTAACCAACTGAGCCCCAGGCACCCCTGAAGTGGTCATATTGCTTGCCGATTTTAGAAGGCTTAAGCTATTGGTTAAAAAGCCCTTTAGGCTACATAATGATGAAGTTAATTTACAAAAGGAAAATCTTTCTTTTTCTTTAATTGCTGGTAATTTACTAGAGTGAAAGCTTCTATAGAAAAAAAATCCACTTAGATGGGCCACCTGGGTGGCTCTGTCAGTTAAGGGTCTTGACTCTTGATTTGGGCTCAGGTCATGATCTCACAGTTTGTGAGCCTGCGGTGGGCACTGTGTGGACAGTACGAAACCCACTTGGGATTCTCAATCTCTCTCTCTCTCTCTCTCTGTCTCTCCCCATCCCTCCCTCTCTCTCTCCTCCGCCTGCTTAAGTACACTCTAAAAATAAACATTAAAAAAAAGGGAAAAATCCATTTAGAAAAATTAAAGGAACATAAGATTAATAAAATCTGAGTTTGCCTCAAATAATTAGCTAGCTTCAAGGAAGTTTAAGATTTTGGGGGGATGATGGTGAGGAAGGAGCTTTTGGGGGAGGAGACAGAAGGAGGAACCTGAGAAAAGAGGAAGCTGAAAAAAGGAAGAATTTACCTGTGGCTCTGAGACCAGGTCTTTTCTGGAATCCTATCCCTAGCACTAGACAGTAAGATTTTTCAAAGGCAAGTATCATGTTTGAAACCTACCACAGGATACACAGTAGATGCTTGATAAAGCCAGTATCTTTTTTAACGGTGTTCAAGGAAGTCAGTTATAAGAAAGGAGGTAATCTGGTTTGATTCGCGATGTCAGATATACTGCTAAGCTATACTAAGAAGAAAACTGTTTATTAGAAAACTTGATTTTTATTTACATGAATTTCTAATATTGAATTAAACACTTAGGTAAAAGCAGATAAATAATGACAACGAAAAAAGTGGAATCCAATAACAGTCCTGCGCGCAGAAAGCTCAGCACTTACAGAAGGGTGCCCAGGCTTAGCCTGTCCACCTAACGTAACAAATGGATGGAAAAGCTGCAGCCTCCTGCAGAAAAGCAGGAGATTCTCCTTATGCCTACCTCTCCTCCCAAAAAGATTGTTTTCTTTTCTTTTCTTTTCTAAATATTTTTTTAACATGTATTCACTTTTGAGAGACAGACAAAAAGTAGGAGAGGGGCAGAGAAAGAGGGAGACACAGAATCCAAAACAGGCCCCAGGTTCTGAGCTGTCAGCACAGAGCCCGATGTGGGGCTCAAACTCATGAACTGTGAGATCACGACCTGAGCCCGAAGTCAGATGCTTAACTGACTGAGCCACCCCGGTGCCCCAAGATTCTGTTTTCTTTAAAACAGCCTCCTCAGCATGGGACTCCTGGAATGCTTTTTAAAATTATTTTTTTAAGTTTCTCAGTTCTCCTAAATTAACTTTTGACAGTTCCTGGGATTCTCAAGATGATCATTTAACACCTCATTAACAAGTCTATTATAGGAATTAATTCAAATGAGCCCAAACTAATTTTAATTAAACCTCAATCTGCCCAAGGTATTCCTTTTTTCTCCTATACAATAACCGCCTACATAGGCTCAGTTCTTTCAAAACTAAGAAGTACAAAAAGTGCAGTTTTCCGGAAAATTACTTGTCATCGTTTTTAAATTTACCTAGTAAAATGTACCTATCTATTTAATTTGTTCCATGATTTGGCCATTTCGTTTAACATTCATCTACTTAAGCAATACACTTTAAGAACCCACTCATTTTCTAATAGTTATGGATGTGTGCATTCATTCATTCAGCAAATTTATCAAAAGGCTACTACTAGATGCCAGACACTAAGCTGGGTGCTACGCATGTTATTAACTACATCTCTAGCCAGAAATAAAATACAGCCAAGCACAGCTCCAGAAAATGAAAAAGCACAATTTTAGTTGCTTTTGGTCAGTCATGTTTTGCCTGGACTCGTGAATAGATCTTACAGCTAAATTTCCATTACTGGAGGTGTGCTAAGTAAAAGTTAGAATTTCAAATGTCTGGCGGAATCTGTCAGAATTTCCTAGCTGTCAGTTTTTCTAGCTGGCCTGTTCTAACTCCGTGTGTCCACTCAAAGCACGAGCCCCCCTCCTCCCCGCACACTTCCCACCCACTCTTCTCTGGCTTCGGTTCAACAGCTCCTCATCAATCCAGTCACATGACCCTCTCTTCTTTGGGAAAAGGAGAGGAACTGGAAGGAGAAAGGGGTAGAAAGGGGGAGAAAGGGAAGGAGGGAAGGAGGGAGGGGAGGAGGGCTTACAAAGTAGGGGAGTGGGTGGATCTCAACCTCCCCTGCGCCATTGCGGCTTCTCTGAAGGCTCCATACTCTTATCACCACAGAGCAATACATCTTCCCACAAAAAAGATGAGAACATTTCTTAACAATCAACCATGTAATATCTGTGTATATGTTTAAGCCTTACTTTCATATTTTAGGCAGGATTTATTTCCATGTAGGTTATCCATGTAGTCTGGCATCTGATAACAAAACAGTTGTACTCACAAAAGTGACATACACATAGGATAAAAGTCTAGTAGTACCGAATATTAAATACAAAGTACAGAAGTGCCCCCTGCCCACCTCCAACCAGCCACCTCCATTCCCATCCCAGGAAGCGGGGCCGGGTTCTCCATCCAGCTTGTTGGCAGCTAGCACCACAGTGCTGATTAACACGCTCACACCCCTGCTTCTGTTCCAGCAGCGTTGCAGGGTGGTGGTGGTGGTGGTGGTGGTGGTGGTGGTGGTGGTGGCGGCGGCGTGCCAAGACAGCCGTGCTTCCGCTACTAATCACCGCCCAGTTTTGTCGTATGACTGTTTTTAATTCTAGTGGCCAGCACCGTCATAAATTTGAAGACGATTCCTTTACTTTAAAATACTTTATTAACTTAAAATAGTATTTACTGACTCTCCACCAAGTACATAACAGAAGCTGATACACCTTCATGTCCCTCACCTTCCTTTACCCCTTTCGACACCTTCTGTCTTCCGTCTGCTACTGTTTACAATGCCGAGGTTTTTGTTATTTACATTTGGTTTATAACCACTGCTAAACTTTCCATCCTTTACCTGTAACTGATCCTATAAACTAGAAATTAATTAAGAGCAATAATATTATGATTATTTCACCACACTTGTGTGAAACAAAAGAAAGTCTTCCAAGTGTCAAAACTAAGTGATTTTTTTTAACACCCAACAATTCAAGTCACATTTTAGTTTTGATTTCATCTTTTTTTCTTAATTGTTTTTAATGTTTATTTGTGAGAGAGACAGAGCATGAACAGGGGAAGGGCAGGGAGAGAGGGAGACACAGAATCTGAAGCAGGCTCCAGGTTCTGAGCTGTCAGCACAGAGCCCAATGTGGGGCTCGAACTCACGAACTGCAAGATCATGACCTGAGCCAAAGTCGGACCCTTAACCGACTGAGCCACCCAGACACCCAATTTCATCTTAAATGAAGAAGAGTTGTTCACTATTTCATAGCTCATCATATTATCATTATTTTTTTTAAGTTTATTTATTTTGAGAGAGAGAGTGAGCATGCTCGTGAGCAGGGAAGGGGCAGAGAGAGAGGGAGAGAGAATCCCAAGCAGGCACCATGCTGTCAATGAAGAGCCCAACACAGGGCTCGATCTCACAAACCACCATGAGATCATGACCTGAGCCAAAATCAAGAGTCAGAAGCTTAACCAACTGAGCCACACAGGCACCCCCATGTTATCATTATGAAACAACTATTTCAGATCCACTAACTCTGGCTTTGGGGAGGGGCAGGGAGAAAAATCATACTAAGCACATAACTGGAGAGAGAACAGTAGCTCCTGTGAAAACAACGAGTGCCGTAAATCCCACATTCTGACGCAGGTCATATCTTTGCTTAGAATAGATGTTCAGGGACAACCCTAAAGCTCAACTAGAATATTTAATGACAAACAAGTATTTATATTATAATCCAAGTCTTATCTGTTTTACAGTTACCTATAAATCCTATTTATATGAAACTAGGTTCAGTGTCTCTATCCTAATCTAATTCATAACATTTCTCCAACAATTCTTAGGCTCCATTTCTTTATCACTGATGAGATACACCTGCCAGTGAGAATGGAGCAAATGTTTCTCAGGCTCAGAAAGCCAGCTTACAAATGGTTGCTACGTTACAAGTGGACCTGGTTAGGGACAGCAAAGGTCAAATCACCTGTATCATCAAAGTTTGAGGATTTATCCCACTAAGGGAAAATCAGTAACAACATCAAATCAAAGATACATTTATATTTTAAAAACCAAATTATTAAACTTAAGTCTCTTGTATGTTTCTTCCTAAATCCTATAATTCTAGGAACATTGGTCAGTATACATACATGAGGTTTCAATGCAGGAATAATACTATATGAGTGAATGAATGATCTTTTCCTCTTAGGTGCATAGCTTTATCAAGTCCTCAGCATTTAAGAGCACAAAGAATATAAGGGACTAAATCGTAGGTCATTAACTCTTAATAATGCCTCTCTTCAAGGCACCAAAGTATTCATTTAATCATCCCCCAAGTATTTACTGCATGCTTACTATGTGCCAAACACAGTTCTAAACAGAAAGAATCAAATGAACAGGATGGCCAAAACTCCATGATTTTGTGGAGTTTATATTCTACTTTGGGAAGATATAGGTAACAATTATGAGAATAATCAAGTCAAACAATTATTGACTCTAAGTTCCTGATACAGGCACTATTTAAGGTGCGAAGGAGGAACAAGACAAGGATCTTAACAGGGGAGGTGACATACATACAGAAACATTACAGCCAAGGGTTAGGGAACTTCAATACATTATACAGTGAAATCTCCACACTACTGGTCTAGCTCCAGCACCTGACCAACAAGCTTTTCAAGTTACTACCCACTAATACTGCCATAACTGAACGTTCATTTTTGGAAAAGTTTCTGTCTTTCTATAACAGCATTATTCTATGACAGTTCATCCTTGTATTATCAAAAATATTAGCTAAAGGGAAAAAATAAAGTGTGAATACTAACACAGGACTCAGAAACTTAATTCATCTGAGACAAAACCAAAAATTATTAGACTCGCTGAATATGACAATAATAAACTTTATATGCTCATTGGAATTGTACTGTAGCTACACAATCAGTTATGAAGAAAAAAACCCAAAAGCAAGTAACATAAAATACTTTAAAATACTTAAAACAGTCAAAATTACAATGAAAAGGTAAAGTTTAGAGATTTCATCACATATTTGGTGTTTTAGGACTGGACACCAATTTTAACATCTAGCAGTTAAGTCTACGAACTGACTTACATACACACTTTAGACAAAACACTGTGTTCAAACATTAAACACCAACCCTGTGAGACAAAATTATAAGTCTGTGATACTATAAAGTTGTGAAAAAAGGCTTTTGAGAGAAAAAGGGTATTAGCACAAAGGTGTTGTAAAAGAGCCTTTCAGTTGGCCCTGAAGAATGAACAGAATTTGGGGGATAGGAGGATAAGCATTCCGGCAGAGGGACCAAGCTGGTTTAAATAAGGATATGTGAGAGGATACAGAAAAAGATGGGTTAAGCTACTGTTAAATGTAGATGACCTTGAGCATCGTATAAATTATTTGGACTTTATTCTGCGAGCAACTAGTAGATACTGAAGACTGCTATTTTCTATTTCTGCATCTTTAAGCAGATGCTGACAAACAGCTGTCTGTTAGGAAGAGCAACAGGTGGCTGTGTTCAGGAAAGATTGCAGCAAGAAAAAGGCAGTTATAGACTGGGGCAATAGTTTGGGCAATAGGTAATCAGGGCCTGAAATAGAAATGTGGCAATGGGAGTAAGCAGAAGTGAGAGGCAGAATCAACAAAATCTGACTTAGATATGGGGGAAGTTGACCAAGATTTCAGGCCTGAATAACCTGAAGATAGAAAACCGCAGTGTAACTTCTGTGCTGTTCCTGTTCAAGATACATTCCTGAGTCTTAATCATGAGGAAAACACTGGGTGAACCCAAACTGAGGAATATTCTATAGCATAAGTGGCCTGTAATCGTTCGTGGTGTCAAAGTCATGGAAGTCAAAGAAAGAGTGGGAACTGTGGCGGCAGAAGACTAGAGACGGGGACCATTAAATGCAACATGTGATTCTGAACCACACCTGCATCACTCGGACGGACACTGGCCAAACTTAAAAGGGGTCTGTGGAATAGACAGTAATAACGTTTCAGTATTAGTTACTGAAATAACATCATGCCATACTGTTTAGTTAATTGTTAACTGTTTCAGTGTCAATTTCTGGCTTTGTATGGTTGTATTGTGGTTATGAAGGAAAATGTAGGAAGTACTCACTAAAGCATATGGGATGATGAAGCTTCTCATCAGCAGCTTGTTTTCAACTGGTTCAGGAAAAAAAAGTCTTTTGTGCTTTATTTCCAACTTTTCTGTGTGATTGTTTTAAATAAGAAAATGATTTAAAAATACTATGCTCAGAAATACTGACTCTACCATATGGCTATAGCTAGCTCTACATCATGGAATTTTGAAATATTTGAATAATATTTCAAATTATTGTGATTTTTTTCCCACAGTTTTTAGTTGTCTTCCCCTGCCCCAGTCTCTTAAAGCCAACAGGAAAAGCCAAGAACACGGAGCAAGATTAGAATGCTCAAATTTCACATCCAGATGGCCAACTGACACACTCATCATCACTCATCATCAGGGAAATACAAATCAAAACCACAATGAGATACCACCTCACGCCTGTCAGAATGGCTAACATTATCAACTCAGGCAACAACAGATGTTGGTGAGAATGTGGAGAAAGAGGATCTCTTTTGCACTGCTGGTGGGATTGCAAGTTGGTGCCGCCACTCTGGAAAACAGTATGGAGGTTCCTCAAAAAACTAAAAATAGAACTACCCTATGACCCAGCAATTGCACTACTAGGTATTTACCCAAGGGATACAGGCATGCTATTTCAAAGGGGCACGTGCACCCCAGTGTTTATAGCAGCACTATCAACAATAGCCAAAGTATGGAAAGAGCCCAAATGTCCATCAATGGATGAATGGATAAAGAAGATGTGGTATATACACACAATGGAGTATTACTTGGCAATCAAAAAGAATGAAATCTTGCCATTTGCAACTACGTGGATGGAACTAAAGGGTATTATGCTAAGCGAAATCAGTCAGAGAAAGACAAATCTCATATGACTTCACTCATATGAGGACTTTAAGATACAAAACAGACAAACATAAGGGAAGGGAAGCAAAAATAAGATAAAAACAGGGAGGGGGACAAAACATAAGAGACTCTTAAAATGGAGAACAGAGGGTTACTGGAGGAGTTGTTGGGGGGGGGATGGCCTAAATGGGTAAGGGGCATTAAGGAATCTACTCCTGAAATCACTGTTGCACTATATGCTAACGAACTTAGAGGTAAATTAAAAAGAAAAAAAATGCTCAAATTTCTCCCTACATTTTCTATTTTCTTCCAGAAGCTGCAAAGTTTCCAAAAATGAAACCTGCACACTTAAAAATAAAAGACATAAGAAAGATGATCTTTGTATGGCAACAAGAAACTTGTGCTGCAAATCAACAGGGGTCCATACTTGGCCAGGAAAGAAGAAAATAAAAACTACCTTAGCACAGGTAATACATGAACTTCCTAAATCAGTCTCAAAATTGACATTCTGAATAAAAGCCTCAAATTTATGACCACATATAAAATGCTAAAAACTCGAATAATAGATTATCTTAAAGAAAAGATACATAATCAGGGTGCCTGGGTGGCTCAGTCGGTTGAGTGTCTGGCTTCGGCTCAGGTCATGATCTCATGGTCCGTGAGTTCGAGCCCCGCATCGGGCTCTGTGCTGACAGTTCAGAGCCTAGAGCCTGCTTCAGATTCTGTGTCTCCCTCTCTCTGCCCCTCCCCCACTCATGCTCTGTCTCTCTCTCTGTCAAAAATAAACTTTAAAAAAAAAAAGAAAGAAAAGATATATAATAAATTCATGATCTTAAAAACAGAAAACTAAAACACATCTATCAAATACAGCATGTTCAGAAAAGTGAATCTGAGTGCCAAATAGGGTAGAGTGTGTGGTAATAAGGGTAGATTCAATTATATGGCACTGCAAGTGGTCAAGTGTAAACACAAAAACAAAACAAACAAATCCCATGCTAATAACTGCAGCTTATTTAAAGCATCTAGCTATAATTCTTTGAATTATCTGAAACTGACATGAGAGAGAGAGAGAGAGAGAAAAAGAAAGAAAGAAAGAAAGAAAGAAAGAAAGAAAGAAAGAAAAGAAAAAGGAAGGGAGGGAGGGAGGAAGAAGAGAGAGAAAGAGGGAAAGAGAGAAAGGAAGGAAGGAAGGAAGGAAGGGAGGGAGGGAGGGAGGGAGGGAGGGAATCAAGTTCCCAGTGACTTCACTGCCTTCAGCCCCACCTGCAACAGAACTCCATTGGGTTAGCATCCTGTTTGAAGTGGTCCTACAGCAAGGACTATTTATGGTGAAATAACTTTACACAACACAGAGATTGAAAACGTGCAAGTAAACAGAAACTGTCATATCTTATAAAAAGGAGAAAATAGTATGTCAAAAATGAACTTATTCAAAATAATGCTTGATATTTTATATCCAATAACAGAAATCAGAAAATTAGAGGGTAAGGCATGAAAAGAAAGAAAGCCAGCTTCTTAGTCCAACATTCCCTAAAACTAAAATCAAAGTCAGGACCAAGCACTTACATTACGTGACCTTTTCTCCCTCCTTCCTATACAGAAATTAAACATGAGATATCTGACACAAGGTAGAGAAAAGGCTCTTCACTTTGCAAGTTCACTGTCATGATGTAAAAGTGTCTTCAGCTCACTTATGGGTTATCTTTAGCTCTCCCCATTTCCAATTCACAGCACTGTGGAAATTCAATGAAAGAAATACTGGTGCAGCTCTTATGTAAATCTGATTCCTTCCAGATAAACTTCTTCAACATATAAAAAGTGAAAAACAGTACAATATTAAAATGCATGGTTCTAGAAAGCCTAGATAACCCAAGATGAAACTGAAAAATGCCCCTAAAATAAGCCATGCACATACATATATAACCATAAAGACATACTACAAATTAATACAAAACAGAAGAAAGCAATAAACACTTACAGAAGATATATTTGACTCAGACTAAAGAAAAGATTGTTTAAGGCACAAAAACATTGTCCACATGGGAAAAGAATCATAAATTCTATCACATTAAGAATGAAAACTTTTGTGAAAGTTTTGTGAAATTATTAACAAGATTTAAAGAAAAGCCATGTCTCTCAGGTTGAGAGACAATAGTGGTAAAGAATTATTATCCAGAATACATGAAGAACTCTTAAAAATACCCATCTAAACAAACAGCCAGGGGCGCCTGGGTGGCTCAGTAACTCTTGATCTCAGCTCAGGTTTTGATCTCAGGGTTGTAAGTTCAAGCCCCACCTTGGGCTCCACACTGGGCGTGGAACCTACTTAAGAAAATAACAAAAACAAACAAACAAAAACCCTCAGCCAATGGGACAAATGATCAGGAAAATAGAAATAAAAACTACAATGAGATTCTGTTTCACGCAGATCCTATGTGCAGGATTAAAGGGACTGACAGTATCTACAAAGACAAGGAAATGGGCACATGATAACTTTCATATACTAGAATGGGAGACTGAACTGCTGTAAGGACTTCTGAAAGCATTTGGCAGCCTCTGAGGATGTCCACCAATATCACTGCAAGATAAAGAATCTCGGCCACACTGTTGCCGCAGCACCATGTAACAACAGCGAAAAAGAGCTGACAACCTAAATGTCCATCAATAGAGCGATGAACACAGAAGCTGTGGTAATACTGCGTGGAACATGTAACGGCAAAAACAAATGAATGAGAACCTCACACTCAACAGAAATAATGCAAACAATATTAAGCAAACAAAATAAATGGCAGAAAAACTTCCCTCATATGACCAACTTATGTAACATTTAAAAACAGAAAATACCATAGACAGTCCTCACTACTGGAATCCAGTCTGTTCCTAAGTGTGTCACACTGTGAATTTTCAGGCGGCAGAGTCTGTATATTACATCATTCAAAAATAAGAAAAATTACATGTTCCTGGCTCATCCAAAGCTCCAAACTGAAACAGTCTTCAATATCTACATAACAGCCTACCAAGAATTTCTATAAAATAGAAGGCACCTAAAATACCAATGACCTATTTTAACCCTCAAACAACTGAAGTACTCTAGCATGCATCATTCAGTGATGCTGCCCAGTACGGAGTCTATTATATTTCTACTTAGGCATTCACTCGTCTCCATGAGCATGAACACTCCCACGTTTTCTTCAAATGCAGGGACATCCATGGGCCTCTTGTGCTCACCTATTTCCTTCATAGGCTTTCCTGCATATCACAGGACATTTTCATTAGTAATACAGGGAAGGTAAGAGATATTGCACAACACATTTTACAACACAAGTGGACAAGGGACCGGGTCCTATCAGGAAAAGAGGAGAAATACAACTGAAGTGCACTCCACAGCTTCTTCCCCAGACTTGTGCACAAGTGAAAACATCTTTGATGGTGTGCACATGATGGGGGTTTTGATTCAGACAGTTAAATTCCATAAGCATTTCTGGAAGTCATCACAGCAAAGAGTGAGCCTTCAAACAGTGGGGGATACTTACATTACATGGATATGGTCATAGTAAAAGCATAAAAGTACAGAAAGATAATTTCAGAATAGTGGTTATCTCTGGGGAATGGGTGAGAGAAACAGAAACAAGAAGGGACATTACAGGGAGTTTTAGCTATCTTTTTCTTTTTAAAAAGTGGATAAATGGGGTGAGATATTAACATCATTAAAATATTAGATCATGGGTACATTATTTTCTGTACCTTTTCATCAAATCTGAAGGACCAATAACATTTTTTTTAATGCTTATTTATTCTTGAGAGAGAGAGAGAAGAATAGAGACAGAGCACAAGCAGGGGAGGGGCAGAGAGAGAGGGAGAGACAGAATCCGAAGCAGGCTCCAGGATCGAAGCTGTCAGCACACAGTCCGATGCAGGGCTCAAACCCATGAACCATGAGATCATGACCTGAGCCAAAGTCAAACACTTAGCCAGCTGAGCCACCCAGGTGCCCCTGAAGGACCAATAACATTTTTAACCTACCTGAAGCATGCCAGAAGCCTGCCAACATTAGTGAGGCCACAGATTCATAAGAATCTGAACTCAATACTAGACAAGAATCTGAATTTGATACTAGGGCAAGAGAACCAGTGTGTCTGGTTTTTTTTTTGTGTCACCCTAATACCCTTAACAAGACAAGTGTGCCTCCTATCAGAACTGCCATCCTCCACACCTCACCTGCAACCCCTCTACCCGTACTATTATGCTCAGGCCACAGTGGACTCCTTGGTCTTCCTGACCACAGAGTTGCCTCCATCTCTAGGCCCTTTTATCCCTGGATTTTTCAGGGCCAAATCCTCACTTCTCTCAAATTCTTGCTAAAATCTTGCCTTCTCAATGACAGCTTTATTTAAAATTGCAAACTGGGTCCCTCAAAACTTCTCTACTTATTCTCCGGAGTACTCACCATTTTCTAGCATACTCCATAATCTGTTTCCCTCACTAGAAACCCCATTAGGCAAAAATTTGGGGGTGTTTCACTCTTGATGAATCACGAGTGCCTAGAAACAGCACCTAGCACACAGCAAGCGCTCAAATATTTGGTAAAATAGTAAAACTTCAATTTTTCTGTTATAGTACTCTCCAAGACTAACACAACAAGCCACTGTCCTCTGCATCTCCAATACTGCCCAAGTATATACTCCACTCAAATGATCTGCTTGTAAGCCCATTTCCTGTGGATTGTGATTCACAGAGCCTAACACATAGTGAGATACTCAGTGTTTGTGGAATGAATGAAATTCAATGTCTCGAACATAAGAGATTAAGTTTTACTCAGGGCAGTCGACTTCTATTATAAAATCACACTCAGGCAATTACTTGCAGACACCTCTTTTTAAAAATCACTTTAAGGCATAGTCAAAGGGCTGCTGCTTGAGTCACACTTTTTTCCTTCTGCAAGGACAACGAAAAGATGCATTCAGTGATACCATAAAAATAAACATTACCTTACACACTCAAATCCAAAAGAAATCAGGTCATATTTAATTAAGACTGGGTAGCTGGATTTAAGAGATACGGAATTTATCTCTACTTTTGGTTTCATTTTTATTATCCTCTATTTTGGCAGAGAAATAATGTAACCAAAAGAAGTTTGTCACTATTAATTAAAAGTTTTAGAGAGTAATTTTTAAAATGTATAAAAGCTGGTAGTGGCAAGTTGTAAAAATGGCCACAAACTCTTGGACCCACTTCCCTTTTGAGACAGTGTCTGATTTCCCCGCCCTGCAATCTGGACTGGCCTTAGTGACCTGCTTGTTAACAACAAATCAGAAAAGGTCATGGGGTTACAGCACATCCTTTGGAAACGCCTGCTCTGAAGCATCCCTCTGGATTCCCAGTCACCGTGCGATAAGGAGCCCAGCCTCGTGGGGAGGGAATGTGAAGGTGCTCTGGTCAACAGCCTCAGCTGAGCCCAGAATTCAAGACACTTGGGCCCAAGTGACATGGGAGGGAAGAAGCCTCCAGATGATCCCAGCCCCCAGCCATCTGAGTCTTCCCCAGCCGTTTGGGTCTTCCAAGCTCAAGCCTTGGATATTACGGAGCAAAGACAAGCCATCCTGCTGTGCCCTGACCGAATTCCTGACCTGCAGAATCTGTGAGCATAATAAGACGGCTCTTATTTCACACCACTACGCATAGGGGGTGGTTAGAGAGGCGAGAAATAAACTGGAAAATGAGTGCTAACCCAACGTCTGTCTATAGCTAATTACCATATTTCATTTTCTCACCGCCAGCAGAGCCTAGATTTCATTATTTGGTATGCATAAGTCATCTATCCAGAGGTCACACATCACACAGATCCATGCTCTAGGACAGGGCAAAAAAATTATCCAAAATTAACTTTGATAGCTGTTGGCCTTTCATTGCAGTCACCTCAGTCCATATACTGGATCAGTAAGGTTGATGGCACCTATGTGAAGGAGGTAGATCACTGCTAGCTATATATGTATATCTCAGATCAGAACACGCTAATTAACACCATAAAGGAAGGGGAGGAGATAACATAGATACTGTTAACAGGGGGTTACTCACAAGGCTCCATACTGTGTTCACAATATGAATGAAGTATTTCCTTCCCCAAGGAATGAATTCATGAAACTGAAAATGACCAACACTTTCAAAATCCATTTCCAAAAATCTCTTACTAGAGATAATAAGGATATCTCACAGATGAGAAAAAATATTAAGGTAAAATTCTGATTTAAGAAAACAGGCTTACATTAATCAAAATCAGACATACTCCTTCCTTCCTGTTCAGTGCAAACCAAATAAGTCTTACCACAAAATATTATATAAATGAAGACAGCTCAAGGCTGATAATGCAGGATCTTTTACAAGAATAAGACTCATTTTAGATGCACTTAAAAAAGCAACAACCAAAGCTAACGTATGTCTCATACACACAATGGAAATAGTTCAGAAGTGAAAAAAACAAAACAAAAATCCCAATTGTTCTACATTTTCTGCAGTCAATACTGCCCTCTAGTGATGCAGAATAAAAGCCAAATAGAAAGTACCACATTTTATTTATTGTTCATTTTAGTATGTTTATGTCAGGGCACCTAGCTTGGACTACAAATCCCACCAAAGACAGAATAAACAAATCCAGGATGACTTTTATTATCCGCTCTTAAATTAGAAACTCTTTTAAAAGGCACTGAATCAAGGACACTAATATATGCAAACAGCAGACTTTAAATACATTGGGAACAGATTCTCACTACACACAGCGAGTTACATCTTCATATAAAACTGTACAATTTGAGAAAGACTCTGGGGCTCATTACCTAAGACTTATGAAGATAGGTAGGATCGTAAGATTAAAGTGTCACCATCTGTAGACAAGAAAATTCAACTGGAAGCAAGCCAGGCTAGTTGTCATGGCATATGTGTACCAAACACACTGAAGAGTGCCCATAGCAACCAAGGCCTCACACATCTGCCAGTTCTGCCCATTAGTAGACCTGGCTCCTCATTTGAGGAAAAAAGTTCAAGAAAAGAGCATGTTTGGTTGCTAAGCATTTACCGAACATAGGAAATTTTCCAAGAAAACAGACTTACCGAGGGTAGTGCCATCCTGCCCCATGATGCACTTCATAGAGGTGACAATCTGCTCCACAACAGGCGGTGACAGCGACGTGGCATACACTGCACTATGGGAATGTGTTCGCAGATAGTCTATCAGCTCCTGCGGAGTTCACAGAAGCAAGTCATTAGAGGTAAAGCTTGAATCCTCGGGCGATGGCACTGCCTTCCTTCCAGGTGAAAGCACTCTTCCTCCCTTCAAGAGCATGGGGATGGGGACACTAATCTGAGATGCAAGATCAACCAGCATCAACGGTCAAAGGACACCACCAGCAACAACTGCATCTGACACATGGCAACAGCCTCAGGCTTTGTTTTGTTTGTTAAATGTGCCACAACATGAAAGAAAGAAAAACTAGTTTTAAAGAAGCCCTCTAAATATGGAGAACATACCACTTAATGTTATAAACGTATCTGCAATGCTGTGTTAATAAACAAGGCATATGGATTCCTTTTACATACAGTAATTTCCTTTTTTTTTTTTTTTTAAGTTTATTTATTTATTTTGAGAACACACACAGGGGAGGGGCAGAGAGAGAGGGAGAGAGAGAGAATTCCAAGCAGGCTCCACACTGTCAGCGACTTGGGGCTCAATCTCACAAACCACGAGATCATGACCCGAGCCGAAACCAAGAATCAGACACTTAACCAAATGAGCCACCTGGGCACCCCACAATAATTTACTTTTAAGTATTACAAAAAATATCATCTACATGCTACCCTATGTCTGCTAAGCCCATCCTTACACTTCTGAGTAAGAGTAAGACCGTTCTCTAGCATCAATTTTAAAGGTATTAAATATCCTCTAGGGGCGCCTGGGTGGCTCAGTTGGTTAAGTGTCCGACTTCACCTCAGGTCATAATCTCATGGTTCCTCAGTTCAAGCACCCCACCAGGCTCTCTGCTGTCAGAGCAGAGTCTGCCTCAGATCCTCTCTGTCCCCTTGTCTCTCTGCCCCCCCAAACATTAAAAAATCTAAATATCCTCCAGATACACAGATTTATAAAACAATATAAATATGGCAGAATAGAAATTCACTGGGTCTTTCATGAGAACATGGAAAGCCATCTCACTGAGTGAAGAAAAACTTTGTATGCCAGTTTCAAGGAGTCCAAAACAATCAGGTCTATGTCCCTATTCTCTCCTTTTAACTTCACTAAATCTTTAAATAAAATGTGCAAAGTAGCTCATGTATCAGAACCCAAAAAGGACACACAGAATAGGACTACAAAAATAGTGTATCACTTCAAAAACACTAAAAACTATTCAAAACCCACAAAAGCAAAGATATACCATACCTAAATGATCTCCCAGAGTATGATTTCAAGTCCTTTGGTTTGGCAATAAATTTTAGCAATCAAACTCTCCAAAGTGAGCCTGGTTCCATTAACAAAAATTTGAGGTAAAACTCTATCAACCTTGACTGAAACCACTAATAATGAGTTTTCTCTAAAAGGCAATCAATTATTAAGAGAAAGTCCATGCTTTAAGCCTCCCAATGTCAAGGTTTAAAAAGGAATTAGAGATATGTATGAGCTCCTACCACATACCTCATACAAATACTAACAAATGATGTGTTTTTTTCTAATACTATGGAGAGTTTTTTTAAATAACAGTTTTACCGAGATGGAATTAACTTTTCTAAAGTATACAATTCAGGTGCTTTCAGTATACTCATAGAGCTGTGCGACTTTCATCACTATCTAATCTTGTTTTATTTATTTTTTTAAAGTAGGCTCTATGCCCAGCATGGGGCTTGAACTCATGACCCTGAGATCAAGAATCACATACTCTACCAACTGAGCGAGCCAGGCCCTACTATCTAATTTTAGGACATTTTATTACCTCAGAAAGAAACCTCATACCCATCAGCAATCACTTGCCGCTTCTCCCATCCCCTCAGCCCTTGGCAATCACGAACCTACATTCTGTCTCTGAATTGGCCTGCTCTGGATATATCATATAAAAGCAATAATACAATGTGACCTTTGTGACTGACTTCTTTAAGTTCATGTAAACTGACTAACGTGAACTTTCAAATTCATCCATGTTGTAACATGGACGTACATTATTTTTTCAACCCTTACTATACAATCTTATAAACTAGGCATATTTATCTCTGTTTTTAGTGATAAGGAAATGGGAAGGTTAAATGCTTTGCCCAAGGTCTCACAAAGTTAGGGAAATATTCAAACCTAGGCCTCCATCTCATGATTCAGCCATTTCCATCACACCGCATTGATTCTCAAAAGCCTCAGATTTCATTACATAATTTTTAAATTGAAAAATACAATGCCTTGTAGTACACCAGAGCAGGCAAAATAATCTTTTTCTTCCTGTCTCTATGCTCACCCAAGATGCATTTGAGGTCAAGGGGAGGGAAACTGGTCTTCTATTCCCACTGGCTCTCATTATAAACTCTACTTTTGAAACTGTGGGCACAACTCAAACCCAGTAGAAGACTGTGGCAAACAGGCAGCACCACTGTGTGTTCTCTCATACAAGAGGGTGTTCTGTATCTCAGACCAGTGTGTAGTTTAGAGCGAAGCTCAAATAAGAAAACAACAAACAATGAACAGAACCCGCCTTTAGTTTATCAGTCACTCCCTAAGCTGAACTGTGAAGCCCAAAGGCACTGTGAGCCTAAGCCACAAACAAATTCAGGGTCTCCACATCGGGGTTCCAGATTCTTATCTGTCACAAGTGAGTTACCAAGTCTAATCACCAGTCCCTTTATCCTCAATTGCTCAATTCACATGGCCCATTTACCTTCTTGCCTCCAATGTATCCTCCAGAAGCACCAAAGCTCTTTGTGAATGTTCCCATCATAACGTCCACATCCTCAGGATCCAGGCCAAAGTAATCTACCACCCCTCGACCTGTAGGGCCCAGAGCCCCAATGCTGTGAGCTTCATCTAGATACAAGTATGCCTTGTATTTCTTCTTAAGAGCAATCACTTCAGGAAGGCGAACAATAGATCCCTCCATGCTGGCAAGACAGGAGAAAATACATACAGAGACTTCTTAACTCAAAATTAGGGGCTGGTCTGTCAACTTACTGTTATTATTAATTTTTTCAGTTTATTGCTTTTTTAAAATAGTTTGACAACTCTGCCTGTGATTTTAATTTTTTTTTTTAACGTTTATTTATTTTTTTTTTTGAGACAGAGAGAGACAGAGCATGAACGGGGGAGGGTCAGAGAGAGGGAGACACAGAATCCGAAACAGGCTCCAGGCTCTGAGCTGTCAGCACAGAGCCCGACGCGGGGCTCGAACTCATGGACCGTGAGATCACAACCTGAGCCGAAGTCGGACACTTAACCGACTGAGCCACCCAGGCGCCCCTCTGCCTGTGATTTTAAACTAGCAAAGTTAGGTGATGCCATGGCCAGGCAGATATCTGGGGGAAAGGAGAGTGGATCTTTTAAAACAAGCGTCAGAACAGAACTGATCTTAATTTACCACAGATGGATAAAGGTCACCAGATTCTTCCAATGCTTGTAATTACAGGCAACATTAGATTTTGTATTACGTTGCATGTGTAATTAAAATAACAGAATAAAATGAAATAAAAGAATTAAAAAAAATAGGACGTAAGAAAGTAAGTGCGAGGACTGCAAATAAACCAGAATAAAATCTTTCTTCAAATGAAATGATGTATGATTTGTTTTGACATATTAGAAAATATATTCCAATTCTTGGCCCTCTGTATAAATTCCCTCTATAAACAGCAGAAAAAGGACCCCAACAGAGGGGTGATCTGGAGACTATGAAGCACAACAGAAAGAATAAAGAAAAGCCAGAGAAAAAGACTTCTGTTCTAGTGCAAACTCTGCTTCCAGGTTTTTGTTTTTTTTTTAACATTTATTTATTTTTGAGACAGAGAGAGACTGAGCATGAACGGAGGAGGGCCAGAGAGAGAGGGAGACACGGAATCTGAAGCAGGCTCCAGGCTCTGAGCTGTCAGCACAGAGCCCGACGCGGGGCTGGAACTCACAGAGCGCGAGATCATGACCTGAGCCGAAGTCGGAAGCTTAACCGACTGAGCCACCCAGGCGCCCCTGCTTCCAGGTATTTTAACAAATCATAAACATTGTTTCCTTAGTTTCCAGAGGGGTCTAGATTACCATTCCCTTCTGCTTAAAAATTCTGTAACTTCATGGAGCCAAATCAGAAAAGATAAGAATAGGAAAGTAGGATTACCTATATATTCCCTCCACAAGGATTAGAATTTTCTTCCAGGGCCTTCGAGTCCGAGGCTGACCATAAACAATGGCATCTTTCAGCAGCTTCTCTAGGCTTTGCATATCTACATCACACAAAAAAGAATTTCAGCACAAAGTACCTTCCTCTTTCTGAACTTTATTTCAGAAATGCAAATACACATTTCTTATTCAGGAAGGGTGTCTCAAATAGCAAAGGACATTAACTTATGGAATCAGAACTGAGCAGAAAAAGGCAAAATGGGTGAGCTACCTCTAGCTTGAATGACAATCTGAAATGTAATAAATGTTCAAAACCACAAAAACTCCACCAAATAACTGTGGCATAGGTGATTCAGAGTTGGTTAGCATGCTTGTGAAATGGCTCATGTTTCATGTTAAATACCGGACCATTCAGTTAGCTTTTTTTTTTTTGTATTCGTAGAATCAACTGTATCTTTAATCCTAGTGAGTCATTCAGAAATACACACATAAAAGACTGAGCAAGAAAGTGCAAATAAACTATTAAAAATACATACACCTCTTAAAAAGCAAATAGGAGGGAAAATTCACGCGCATGCTCCATTTCCTTTCACCCAGGATACACTCAATAACTGCTTGTTAAACAGCTTTAACCTAGTAGTGTGCTAAAAATACGCCAGTGGCATCCATGAGACTATGTGGTAAGAAAGCTTGGCAATCAGTTAGCCTTTTGTTTGACTTGATCAGCTGTCTGTACATTATCTAGCTCTCATGGCTCTGTTGGTCCTTAAGGATGGTTAACAGGCCCAGAAACAGCTTGGCTGGTACTACCATTAATGAGGATCATAATTTTCCTGTTAATGATAAATGCTCTGGGGACACCTGGGTGGCTCGGTCAGCTGAGCATCCGACTCTTGGTTTGTGCTCAGGTCATGATCCCAGGGTGAGGGGTTCGAGCCCCATGTCAAGCATCAGTCTCCACGGAACCCACTTAAGATTCTCTCCCCCACCACAAGCCCTCCCCTGCCTCTCTCGGGGCACCTGGGTGGCTCAGTTGGTTAATTGGCCAACTTCAGCTCAGGTCATGATCTCACCATTCATGAATTCAAGCCCCACATTGGGCTCTGTGCTGACAGCTCAAAGCCTGGAGCCTGCTTCGGATTCTGTGTCTCCCTCTCTCTGCTCCTCCCCTGCTTGCACTCTGTCTCTCTCTCAGAAATAAATACACATTAAAAAAATTTATTTAGAAAAAGTTGAAAGCCAAATAAAAGGAGAATCTTGTATTTTGTACCAAAAGGCTTCCTTTAGCCTCTATTTCTATTCTAATGAGGAAGAGAATAACTTTTTAAAGTTTATTTTTTTTTTAATTTTGTTTTTTTTTAATTTTTTTTTTTTTAATGTTTATTTATTTTTGAGACAGAGAGAGACAGAGCATGAACGGGGGAGGGTCAGAGAGAGAGGGAGATGCAGAATCTGAAATAGGCTTCAGGCTCTAAGCTGTCAGCACAGAGCCTGATGCGGGGCTCGAACTCACGGACCGCAAGATCATGACCTGAGCCGAAGTCGGCCGCTTAACCAACTGAGCCACCCAGGCGCCCCAAGTTTATTTTTTTGAGAGAGAGAGAGAGAGAGAAAGAGAGAGACAGAGAAAGAGAGAGAGAGAGTCCCAGGTAGACTCCACTCTGTCAGCACAGAGCCTGATTAGGGGCTCGAACTCACAAACTATTGATCATGACCTGAGCCGAACCTTAACCAACTGAGCCACCCAGGTGCCCCAAGAATAACTTTTAAAAGACTGGACCAGAAGGACATTTTAAATGTTGCAACATGCGTCATTTAGATTTTCTATTATTAATATAACTAATGGTACCACTTCCACTAACCCAAAAAATATTAAACACTAAAGTCTGAAGTGGATTCCACATCAAACTCACTGTTGTGTTTGAAGATTCGAATGGTTGCTCCCGAGAGTCTGGCTCCTAGAACCAGAGATGCATGGTTTAGTTCGTCACTCAAAATCAGGCAACCCTGCAAAACCACAAGCACAGGAAGGTAAGAAGCTGGAAGGAAAGATGTAGTTACACAAATTATAAAACACTAAAATCATGAATAATGCTATCTTATTAAGGAAAGCTTGTACAACAGCAAAACTATCAATTTCAAGAAGAAGAAAAGTATACATATTTTTGTTTTGCAAAATTAACTTAGAAGTAGATGCAGAATTCCAGCCTTTTAATTTCTTCAGTCCTGTGACTGACTTAAATATTCAGGTATACAACAACAAGCTTTTATTTACATCCAAAGTCTGAATTTCTCTTCTGCCAAGTCTTCGAATCCTTTACTTGCCACTCTTGCATTCCACTGTTACCTTAAAAGGATCCTCCTCCTTTCCCTCCATACAATTTTATTTTCTTCTCTTTCCAGCTCATTTTTTTTTCCTGACAAAATCTGCAACATGGTTTGTTATTTACCTTTTTATGTATTTTTTTTTAAGAGTTTCTTTTTAAGTAATCTCTGCACCCAACGTGGGGCTCGAACTTACAGCTCCGAGATCAAGAGTTGCATGCTCCACGACTGAGCCAGCCAGGAGGCCCTTACCTCCTTTTTAGACATTCTTATTCACCATTTCTGTGTATCAATCTACCATGAACTATCCTTAGTTCAAAAATAAAATAAAATTAAAAGTCAGCAGTTAACAGCTAAGTACTTAATAGGTTCCTGGCATTATGTTAAAGCTTTTAAAGGCATTATTACTTTTAATCCTCATTAAAAAAATCTCTGAGGCAGGTACTATTATTATCCCCACTTTACATATGAGGAAATTCCCTTTCAGAGAAGTTAACAATCCTTGCCCAAGGTCACAAGCATGCTAAGTGATTCATTACAAAGCTTCTGCTACCAGAACACATGCTCTTATTCTACAGTATACTGTTTCCCCCTTCCTTGAAGCTGAATAATCAACAACCTCACATAGAATTTAGTATCAGACTCAAAGAAATATTAAAACTGTATTGGTTCCTGCCTTTAATAGATTAAATGATACTTAATAACATTTCAACTAAAATACTTGATTTGAAAGATAAATCTTTAAGGTAAGACCTTCCGTGTCTGTATATAAGATCTCTAATTCTACATGATTATTAGAGTTTCTGAACATACAGGGAAGAATAGAACAAGATTATTTAACTCTTTACTGTGAAAAATTCTGAGAAATTCCAAGTAAGAATCTCAAGATTTATACTGCTAAAATGTAGGACAGGAATGTATTATAATCAACGTGACGAAGTCAAAGAACCATACATTTAGGTCTTTCAAAGAATGTGTCCACTGTATCTAAGTTGTTGAATTTACTGGCATAAAGTTCTTAAAATGTCCTTATTATCCTTTTAATGTCTATAGGATGTGTAGTGATGTGCCCTCTGTCATTCCTGCCACTGGTAATTTGTGTCTTCTTTTTATCCTCACCAGTCTGGCTAGAGAGTTATCAATTTTATTCATTTTCTCAAAGAACCATCTTTGGTTTCACACATTTTCCCCATTGTCTCCTTTCTAAATCATTGATTTCTGAATTTACCTTTATTTTATCTTTCCTCTGTTTGGACTCTTTGGGACTCTTTAATTTGCTCTTCTTTTTCAAAGTCCTTATTTAGACAGCTGATTCAAAATGTGGTGTTTTTTTTTTTTTATATAAAATTTATCGTCAAATTGGTTTCCATAAAAATTTTTCTTTTTTGGGGTGCCTGGGTGGCTCAGTCAGTTAAGCATCTGACTTTGGCTCAGGTCATGATCTTGCAGTTCGTGAGCTTGAGCCCCACACTGGGCTCTGTGCTGACAGCTCAGAGCCTGGAGCCTGCTTCAGACTCTGTGTCTCCCTCTCTCTCTGCCTCTCCCCTCCTCATACTCTGTCTCTCTCTCCTCCAAAAAAAATGTTTTTCTTTTTTTTTTTAATGTTTATTTTTTTCATTTTGGAGGGAGGAGTGATAGGGACTGAGAGAGAAGGAGAGAGAAAAATCCCAAGCAGGCTCCAAGCTGTCAGCATGGAACACAGGGCTCCATCTCATGAACCATGAGATCACGACCTGAGCTGAAATCAAGAGTCGGACGCTTAACCAAATGAGCTACCCAGGCACCCCAAAACTTTTCTTTTATTAATACAAGCACTTAACACTACATATTCCCTGAGAATTGCTTTTAGCTTTGTCTCACAAATTATAATATGCTTCACTTCCATTTCATTCAAATTATTTTCTATGTTGCCTCTCTGCTTTGACTTATGAGTTATCTGGAAGTATGTTTTTTCAAATATTTGAGCATTTTCCAGGTATCTCTGTGTTACTGATTTTTTTTTTTTTTTAATTTTGTTTTTGAGAGAGAGAGCAGGCAAGTACAAGTTGGGGAGGGGCAAAGGGAGACACAGAATCTGAAGCAGACTCCAGGCTCTGAGCTGTTAACACGGAGCCCAATGTGGGGCTCAAACTCATAAACCGTGATATCATGACCTGAGCCAAAGTCTGACACTTACGGATGCCACCCAGGTGCCCCTTATGTTACTGATTTCTAATTTAATTGCATTAGAATCAGAGAACATACTTTGAATAATTTAAATTTTTAAAATTTTGTTAAGGCTTGTTTAATGGCCCTGAAAATGGCCTATCTTGGTAAATGTTTGCTGTTATTGGGTAAAATGTTTCATAAATGTCAATTAGGTCAAGTTGGTTGATAATGTTTTTCAAGTGTTCTCTAACCTTGCTGATTTTCTGCCTAGTTCTATCAATTACTCAGAGAAGGATATAGAGATCTCTAGTAACAATTATATATTTGTCTATTTCTCCTTTCATCAATTTTTGCTTCATGTACTTTGAAGCTCTATTTAGGTACCGATATATTTTAAATTGTTATCTTTTTAATGAATTAACTCCTGTATCATTATACAATGTTCCACTTTACCCCGAGAAATATTCCTTGCTCTGAAATCTTTGTTTATATTAATATAGTCACTCTAACTTTCTTTTCAATTATTGTTTGCTTGCTGTATCTCCTTTCATCCTTTTACTTTTAACCTGTGTCTTTAAAGTAGGTTTTTGGTAGAAACCTACTTAATTTTATCTAATCTGACAAGCTCTTTTTTCTTTTTGAAAAAATAATTTTTTTAAGTTTATTTATTTTGAGAGAGAGAGCAAGTGTGTGTGGGGAAGGGGCAGAGAGAAGGAGAGAGAGAGACACCCAAGCCAGCTCTGCACCGTCAGTGCACAGCCCAACGTGGGGCTTGATCTCATGAATAGTGAGATCACGACCTGAGCCAAAGTCAGATGCTTAAATGACTGAGCCACCCAGATGCCCCCAACCTCTCTTTTCTAATTGGAATGTATAAGCCATTTATATTTAATATAATATCATATAATATCAATATAATTGGGTTTAAACCTCCTCCCTTGGTATTTGTTCTCTATTTGTTCCATGTGTGCCTTAAAACCATACGTTATAGGGGCGCCTGGGTGGCTCAGTCAGTTAAGTGTCCGACTTCAGCTCAGGTCATGATCTTGCGGTCCGTGAGTTTGAGCCCCGCGTCGGGCTCTGTGCTGACAGCTCAGAGCCTGGAGCCTGTTTCAGATTCTGTGTCTCCCTCTCTCTCTGACCCTCCCCCGTTCATGCTCTGTCTCTCCCTGTCTCAAAAATAAATAAACGTTAAAAAAAAAAAAAATTAAAAAAAAAAAAAAAAAAAAGAAACCATACATTATATAACTGAAAAGGACTTTACAGTTAACCTAGTCCAAGTACCTCATTTTACAAAGCAAAATCTGAGGCTCAGAAAGTCTGTGACGGGGTGCCTGGCTGGCTCAGTCAGAGGAGCAGGCAATTCTAGTGTCTCCCTCCCTCTCTCTGCCTCTCCCCCACTCACACTGTCTCTCTCAAAAAATAAACATTTAAAAAAAAAAAAAAGAAGAGCAGGCCAATTCTTGACGTTGGGAGGTCATGGGTTTGAGCCCCAGGTTTGGGTGTAGAGATATCTTAAATAAATAAAACTTAAAAGGGAAAAAAAAAAAAAAAAAAAAAAAAAAGGAAGGCTGTGACATGCTCACAGTCATAGAGCTAAATTTGAATATACAAAAAAAATAAATAAATAAATTTGAATATATAAGCAACCAAACAAAAACCCAAGTCTTCCAACTCAGTAATCTACCAATTTTTCAATATACAATTCCTAAATATCAATATTAAAAAACCTGGGGCACCTGGCTGGCTCAGTCAGTGGAGCATACAATTCTTGATCTCAGGGTTGTGAGTTCAAGCCCCACATTGAGTGTGGAGCCTACTTAAAATAAAATTTAAAAAATAAATAAAATTCCTTGAGGGCCCTTTCAAGCTGAGAGTGTCAGTCTGCTAAAATGTGATTTACAAAGTCTCTTATCTCTTCTCTCCTTAACTGCCCCCTTACAAACTCTACCCACAAGGGAGCAAAAAATACACACTTCTTAAATTATTATTTTTATTAGTACTACTACTTTTAACCTTCATTATTACTTTTTTTAAGTTTATTTACTTATCTTGAGAGACAGAGAGAGAGTGCAAGCACAGGAGGGCAGAGAGGGAGAAAGAGAATCCCAAGGAGGCTCAACACTGTCAGTGCAGAGCCCGATGCAGGCCTGATCTCATGAACTGTGAGATCATGACCTGAGCCAAAATCAAGAGTTAGCCACTTAACTGACTGAGCCACCCAGGTGCTTCAAACCTTCACTATTATTAACTTATATTCTTACTTTTAACCTATAGTATTACCTTCACTTTACATATATGCCTATAATTTGCCTATATTATCTCTGAGCAACACGCATTATAAGAACAAGTATTAGGGTACCTATGTATTTTCAAATTTTTCTACTTAGGAAAAACCACCTGTTAAACAACCTTCCAAATTAAACATTCTTTCTTTCAAAATTTTAGCATTTTATGAGGTTTTTATCAGAATCCCTTTCAAAACCACATGAATGACGAAGGCAAGAGTCCTCTAATGGAAGAGTAAAGAATCATGAGTTCTAGCAAGAAAGCTTCCACTAAGTCTCCATGTGATATTGTTATTCAAAAATTTGTGACAGAAATATCTTTCGGCAGACCAGGTTTGGTATGAAGTTTACAACAGCCTTTGGCTTGTTCTGAATGCTTTACAACATACTAGAGAGTTTTCATAAATGACAAGTCTTACTTTGCCAACAAGAGCAGGAATGTTCATTGAATTTGTTGCAAATCCCATGCCATATGCCATAGCAGCTTCTACTCCCAAGAAACTTGCCACAAGCTTCTCTAGTTCTTCATGCTTGTCCAGGTTTCCTGTGTGAAGAACTTAGTGAAGTTAACACTGCCAAATCCTGAATTTAAGAGTTACTCATTACTTTATAAAAAGAAATCACAGTCTTCATGTTACAACCTTTTCAGACTAAGCTCTATGGAAGAGTAGTATGAAGAGAAATGGCTAATGAAAGACATCGTGGTCGATACCACTTCAGATCTGAATACCTTCAGATTCAGCACCTGTGATGGAATTTCTGTAAAGAAGATTGCCAACAATTTCTCCCATTCCTGCTGACACTTGATAGTTCTAAGTCTAGGCCTTGAGAGGCCTGGCAACATCTGCTTTTATACTTTTGAAGTCAGCTGCCACACAAAACAGTCTAACTAGCCTGTTGTAAAGAAAAGCCACGGGGAGCAGGAGGGCCTCTGGAGGATAAGAGACTATGGAAGAGGAATGCAGGGCTCAGCCAGCCCTTGACTGATCCCACTACCCAACTGAGGTACCAGACATGTAAGTGAAACCACCCTGGATACTCTATTCTCAGCCATAATGCCCCACCCAACACCACATGGAGCTAAGATAAATATCAAGGCTTCTCCAAATGGCAGAATTATAAGCAAATAAATGTATGTGTCTGTTTTAAGTTGCTAGGTTTTAGAATGATTTGTTATGTAGCAAAAGACAAGTTAAAAAACATCCTCCCTCACTTTGTATTGTGATTTTATGTCAATAATCAAATCTGTAAGGACCGAACAAGACTGATCAAAGCAGAAAAGATGGTGAAAAAAAGGCTGCTGAACTGAGATACTACAAGTCCTCAAAGCTTTAAGCAAGTCATTTAACCTCCCTGGGCTTCAGTTTCATATCTGCTAAATACCAATAATAATATTTGCTCTATCTACCTCATGACATTGTTGTGAGGATCAAAAGAGAGAAAAGGCTCAAGAAATTTAAAAACTACAAAGTGCCATAAAGATGTAAGGTCTGATTACCATATATCGTCATTGCACCATGCTTCCTAAACTATGTCATTAAGGACCTGAGTACAAATGACCCAGCTAAGCTTGCCAATCTTTAGACCTATGAGAAATAATGATGAATTACTGTTTTAATCCACTAAGTTTGAGGGTGATTCATAGTAATAAATATCCAGAAGTTGCCTTTTAACCTTTATAGTTATCAGTTCTCTGGAACAAAACAGAAGAATTAGAAATCGTCCTATGAACAAAAATGAAATTTATTTATATAAATCTATTCACCTTTACATTTTGTAAAGGTACAATAACAAAAAGTTAACATTTACTGAATATTTGCCAAGTCACAAATGCTTTATATGAATTAATTCTTCAATAGCCCTATAAGGTAGTAATTATTCTCACCCCCACTTACCAGCATGGAAACAGATTAAATAACCCTCATATGCCCACAGGGTCAGGCCTAGGAAACAGCACTCTTAACCACTACCATTTGTAAAAGCCAACAAAGTGAACATTAAAGCTGCAAATGAGTTAAATACTTATGGAACTTTTCTAGAGATATTTTGTATTATAATACAATGGAAAAGATAAATATGTCTCAACATGTGTTGAACACATTAAAATCATCCGTTATTTCAGAAACTATATGGCAAAGTATGTATTTGGATGCTTACTATTCTAGCTCTGTATCAGCATTATTCCCTCCTGAGTAGCACAATTAAGAACATTAGCTGGCCAAACAGAGCCTGCACTTACCAATTTCCTGCCGAGTGCTGCACACTCCAACTCCATACTCCTCTAGGACTTTGGCAGCTGCTTCTTGACATGATCCAGTATTCCGTGCAAATCCAAGATAGTTGTAGGAACCCATGTTTATAACACCTTTAATTATATTCCCTGTGTACCTGTATTTCAATACCATAAAAGTTCATGAAACTCATGAGCAAATCAAATATGTACACGTAATAATAAACACACTGATGATATAAAAGGAAGCACCATATACAGAAAGTAGGGATAATATGGCCTAGTAGAAAGGAAGCTCAAACTCACTAAGAAACTAAAATTAAGAAAATGAAAGTTAAAACAAAATAGTAATTTTCACGTATAGATAATGATAAAGATTTAAAAACTGACCATAGCCAGTGTTGGCCAGGACAGTCTCACATACTGTAGATAAGAATATCAGTCAGTAATTTTTTTTTTTTTTTTTGGAGGGCAGTTTGGCAGGACTTCTCCATTAAAAGAAGTACATACTCTTTGACTCAGCAATTTCCACACAGATATGAAAGGATACCTGCATAAAGATCCTTTCAGAGTCACTGCACAATTTATCTACCATGCCCCTTCTCCAGGCACACAGACCAGTGACATTCCATTATGATGGAAGTTCAATCAGCCTGGGCCCACCAGTGAGAATAACATGTTTCAGAGGCTCCACCAACCTAAGGTGGACGGGAAGTGTGGACAAGAAACTGCTGCTGTTTGAACTCTGAAATTTTGGGGTTTTTAACAAAGGATGGTGCAGCCCAACCTGCCATACACTATATACATGTATACTATACGATGCTAAGTAGCCACTGCTAATATTAAGCTGGCTGTGGATACAGACAAGCAGGATATTACCAACATGTTAGCAAGAAAAAAGCAAGATATAAAATGATTTCTATAGTATGGTCCCATTTTTATAAATCAAAAATTACCTGTACGTAACCCCAGTGGATTCACCACATACATACCCCACAGAAAACATCTGGAGGAATCATACACAACAAACTGGTAACAGTGGTCACCTCTGGGGAGTGAAGATTTGTGGAGAAGTGGATTTGCAGAAGGGATAGTGGTTAGTTGTCATGGGGGAATGTTTCATTTATCTGTATTATCTTTTTTTTTTTTAATAGTAACAATGCAACCATGCAATACTTGTGAGATCTAAACAATAAAGTTTTATGAATATGAAAAGTTTTCTAAACTATTCAGCCTATTTAAGTAAAAGCATTGCATATATCCTGGAACCATTCGAGAAATCAAAATATCTAGAAGTATATTCAGACACTTGATTCTGGTAAGTGGCATAACAGAAAGGACAGTTTTTCTTTGGCTTCTTGTTTTTCTTTTTAATTAGTCAAACTTTGTTTTCAGTTATAATCCAACACAGTATCAAATGTAACAGAAAAATATATTTTAAAAATCTGGATAACGATGAACTATATGCAAGGAAACTATGTTGTGCTGTACTCTCAGCTTCGACTCTTGTTTTAACAGAATACTCAATTTGCAATAGAATAAATTCTGAAGTGAAGAAATTCCTTTCTGTTGCTGTCAAGAGATAATTTCCCAACTGAGACTCACTTGAAGGACCAGTTATAATCATGAGACTGCCTCTCCATGATGTCCACCCTGGCTCCAGGCACACTACAGATCGGTCGATTCCAGTTGTCTCTAATCCTCATGTAGAGGTTTCTTGTATAGAAGTTTTCGAAATCCTGATACAATGACACAAAGTCCTGCCAACAAATGGTGAAATACCATGAATTTAACTAAATTGCTTTAGAACATTTTTACAACTTCCCTTTTCATGTTGTAAGAGCAATTAAGAATGAGAGGTCAATTATATTGAATTCGCTGATAAGGAAAACAATCACAAGGCATCAATTCTCTATGTTAAAAACAACTTTAAAACTTTAAAACAACTCTGGGGCACCTGGCTGGCTTAGTAGAGCATGAGACTGTTGACTTCAGGGTTGTAATTTGAGTCCCATGTTGAGTGTGGAGATTACTTTAAAAAAAGGGAGGGGGGGGAAACAACTCTTTTTTTTTTTTTTTTTAGTTTTTTTTATTTGAGAGAGACAGAGACAGAGTGGGGAAGGGCAGAGAGAAACAGGAAGAGAGAGACAATCCCAAGCAAGCTCCGCACTGCCAGCACAGAGCCCCACACGGGCTCGAACTCATGAAACCGTGAGATCATGACCTGAGCTGAAACCAAGAGTCCCATGCTAAACCACTAAGCCACCCAGGCACCTCAAGGTAAAACAACTCTTAATCAGGTAAAAGCCACTTGGCTTTGATGGCTAACCTATATGAAATCGTTGTAAATAATCATCTGACTGCATGAATGTAGAGTCAAAGAACTTAATAGAGTAGGTCTTGGGGCACCTGGGTGGCTCAGTCGAGTTCAGCTCAGGTCATGATCTCACAGTTCAGTTCAAGCCCCGCGTCAGGCTCTGTGCTGACAGCTCAGAGCCTGGAGCCTGCTTCAGATTCTGACTGTCTCTCTCTTTCTCTCAAATATAAATAAAAACATTAAAAAAATTTTTTTTTAAATAAAAACACTAATTTTAAGGACACCTGGGTGGCTTAGTTGGTTAAGCATTCAAAACTCTTGGTTTTGGCTCAGGTCATGATCTCACTGTTCACAGATTTGAACCCCTTGTCTGGCTCTGCGCTGACAGCATGAAGCCTGTTTGGGATTCTCTCTCTCTGCCCCTCCCCTACTCATGCTCTCTCTCTGTCTCTCAAAATAAATTAAACTTAAAAAAAAAACACTGTAATTTCAGTTTTAAACAAAAAATAATAATTCTGAAATTAAAATTCCATCCTCTGTATATTTTTAAAATCAAAGTGAAACATATCCAAAGAAAAATGATAAGCAAGAAAGACTAAAAGTTTGCTTATATAGAAAGACACCTATCTCAGGTTTCTTTCCTTGGATGGGAGTTTGAAAAAAAGATTCTCGTGATGAATTCCCATGATGAGGGACTTAAAGCCCTCCCTTCTTCCCTGAAATAAGATGCACTAAAAATTAAGTCTATAAAAAAATAGTCTGGGTGGAGCTAAAATGAATGCATAATGTTATGACTGATGTGATATGACCACATGATCAGACCACATTAGAGCAACTGGACTCCTGAAGATAAGGGGTAAACCAAATAAAAAGAAAACTATACTACAGTTAGCAAACTGTTGAACTTCTAGCCCCGAGATCTGGACTTGGTGTCAATCTAAATTAATCTGTTAAATAAGCTAATTAGAAACATGCAAAGCTTAAGCCTTATTGTGTAAGATTTTTATTGCTAAAAAAGACTTCATAAAATTTTATAATTAACCTTCTATGACATTGGACTATAAAGTAACTAATAAGTAAGCCTCACAGTAGATAAAATCTTAAATAAAGCTGAGCAGAGTCAGAAAGTACTCTCTGGAATGTGCAGTACCCGATACCATCTCTTTCACAATTGCCCTAACATTTACATTTCCTTGAGAAAATATCCATAAATAATGTGTCTATCATAATTGGAAATTTACTACTTAAATAATGTATCCTTTTTGATAGTCTCTTCTTCCAACAAGAATACTAAGTGAATGAAAACTGGAACAAAGACATCCAAATTCTAATTTGGGACTTTCCCTTGGCTGTCATTCACCATGCATTTATTTCCCAAAGTAGGATTGGGGGAGCAGGGGGAGTTGTTTACAATCTTTGTCCATTCACATCAAATAGGGTAAACAGTACCAACTCTTCTTGATCTCATTTCTTTAAACCCTTTCTAAATACTGCACATTAATGTTAAAGGTATTAATTCAAACACCTGAGAGAAATACTCCATCACAGACAAATTTTTATTAGAAGAAAGAGCACTATTTTTGTTTTACTATATAAACATCAGAAAATGCTTAAGACAGTCTGGTCCCATTTATTGGAAGGGTTACCAAACCCAAAATGGTTGCAGGCTCAAGTGAAGTAGAGCTCTGGGCAGCCAGGGTGTGGCTGGGAGGGCAGAGACTGTCAAGATCAAGGAGCTCACCACTCCTCATTGTTCCGATGAGACAACACCTCAGTCCCTGAGACAGGAACAGACTTACACAGAGTGACAGGAAAGTTGCCACAGTGAGGGATGTTACAGACCAAAAGCTGGTGGGACAGAACGGCAGAAGAGAGGGACTCCTGGCCAGGGTAGAAGCTTGACTACAGTTAGAAGGTTCGGTGAAAAGAACTGAAAGGCCACTAACCAAACTCCCTGCAGCTTAGCAATGAAGCAAGAATGGGGATGGAACAGGGTAACTATTCAGGGTTCCAGTTTAGGCAACAAGAGTGTCTGTTCCCAAAAATATCTCCTACAGTTTAAATATTCTAGGACAGGGTTAAAATAGAGGACTTATCCCTTCCTTCCTTCCTTCCTTCCTTCCTTCCTTCCTTTCCTTCCTTCCTTCCAATGCCTTTTGCTGAATACTTCTGCCAGACTCAGGATATATTAAAAAACAAGACAGTTCTCTCCGCAAACTACAATACCCCCACTACTCCTACCCTCCCCCTCCCCCAGCCTGTCCCCCATCCCCACTCCACATCCTCACCCTCTTCTTCCTCCTCCTTCTTAATTTAGTCACTGTGAAATGACTTTAGTCAGGCCAACCTAATACTTGTTTGCTCAGTCACTGAACAAACATTTACTGAGCTGTCCTTTCCAGGCACTAAGGTAGGCATTAGGAATAAAAATGAGTAAGACACAACCTTTACACTCCTAAGGACCTCTTAGTGGAGTGGAGCGGCACACAAATGAAGTTATAATACAATATAACAAGTACTCTAAAGGGATACTTGCTCAGACAAAAAATACTTAACTGGCAGGTGAGTGGCAATGGTAAAGTACAAACAGCCTTCATGCGCTGTTTGAACTTGATGTTCATGAGTTTGAGCCTCACGTCGGGCTCTGTGCTTGGAGCCTGCTTCAGATTCTGCGTCTCCCTCTCTCTGTTCCTCCCCCACTCGTGCTCTGTCTCTCTCTCTCAAAAATAAATAAAACATTAAAATAATAATAATAATAAAATTAAATTTAAAAAAGCTACACTGTTGCTCCAAACAAAAAAGCCCAAAAGGTGACAGGGAAACTTTTGCAAACCTACTAATGTCACTAGTGCACAAGGATAAGGTGGTAATCTACTACCAAACTCTTTGAAAAGGTTTATCTGGGATACAGCTTGGTACTAGTGAGAAATCCCTAGAATAAATACAAATAGATGACTTCTATACAGTGGAATATGATTCAGCAATAAAAAGAAATGAATATGAAGCATACTACAACATGGATGACCCTCAAAAAACATTACGCCAAGTAAAGAAGGCAGACACAAATAATCACACATTGTATAATCCCATTCATATGAAACATCTAGAAACAGAAAGTAGATCAGTGGTTGCCTAGGGTGATAAGGGAGAGTAATAAGTGACTGCTAACAGCTATGGGGTTTCTTTTTCAGATGATAAAAATGTTCTAAAACTAGATTATGGTGCTGGCTGCTCACTTCTGAAAATACATTTGACCCTTGAACAACAGGGGTTTGAACTCTGCAGGTCCATCTACACGCAGATTTTTTTCTAATAAATACAGTATGGTATTATAAATGTATTTTCTCTTCCTTATAATTTTCTTCATATTTTTTCTCTAGCTTACTTTATTTTAAGAATACAGTATATAAGGGGCACCTGGCTGGCTCAGTTGGTGGAGCAGGTAATCTTGGTCTCAGGGTTGTAAATTCAAGCCCCACCTTGGATGTAGAGATTACTTAAAAAAGAAAATAAAAGGTGGGGGTGCCTGGGTGGCTCGGTCAGTTGAGTGTCCCAGTCACTTGAATGTCCGTCCGACTGTTGGATTTGGCTCAGGTCATCATCTCATGGTTCTTGAGTTCAAGCCTGCATTGGGCTCTGCACTGCCGCTTGGGATCCTCTTTCTTTCTCTTGCTCTCTGCCCCTCCCCTGCTGGTACTCTGTCTCAAAATAAATAAATAAACTTAAAAAAAAAAAAAAAAAAAAAGAATACAGTATGTGATACATATAACTTACAAAATATGTGTTAATCAACTGTTTATGTTATCAGCAAAACTTCAGGTCAACTGAAGAGTATTAGTTAAGTTTTGGGGGAGTCAAAAGTATACATAAATTTTCAACTGCATGTGGGGGGTGCCGGCACCCCTAACCTCCACATTTTTCAAGGGTCAACTGTAATGCTAAAATTAACTGAATTATATGTTTTAAACAGGTGACCTTTATGGTATATAAATTTTATCTCAATGAGGCTATTTAAAAAAAAATAGATGACTGCTGTCCGGGGCTCCACACACACCACAAAACAATGAAAAGTAGAGCTCTTTGTAAGTCCACAGAACTAAAAAAGACAAACCAACTGATAATCCCTCAGCTTAATACATCAAGCAACTATACGCATTAATAGTTTCCAAAGATACTGCTACAATGGCAACCATCAGAATATTCTTAGTAAACTACTTTTTGAGGAAGGTCAAGAATAAAATACTTCCAGGAATTTCTATTAATCTATTTCAAATAATTTTCTTCTTTTGTATCTTGAAAATTAAACATATCAGGATGTGGATAAATAATGTCCCTTCCCAATATCCTATCCTTTCCATTTTTGAATATTTGATCATAAACCGTAGAGGCAAAAATTAAGTTTGGTAAGTTGTATGGGAACTACCTACCATGATCTGATCCTTAAATTTCTTAGGTATTTCTTGTCTAGATACTGGAATGTTTTAAATTCAACCTTTTGCTATATCTAATCACATACATGTTTCTAGAGGACTAGTAGCTTCATCTCACATAAAAAAGAAACAGACTATAGACTGGGAAAAACAACACTCTCCTCCAAAATAACACTAATAGGAGAGGATCAAGCAGTAAAGAATTCAAAGAATTTTTTTTTTTTTTTTTTTTACAATTTACATAGAATAGAACAAAGTCATGCTAACTCATTAGTTGGGGCCATGGGATTCAGTTCTACCCAAAGCAACACATAAAGAACTAGCATAAATAGTTAAAATGGGCTCTCTTTTATAATGGAATGGGGAAGAAAGTAAGGAGGCAGTTATAAACACCATTCACTCAGTGAAATGAGGAAGTGGCAACATTAGATTTGCATTTTATGATCCCAAGCACTTTCCCTCACTTCTTCCAATGTAACACTTAAAACTCTGCATATCCCTCTCACTACATCTAATCCAGTATCCGAAAATAAACATGCTCTACCATAGGGCTGAATGATCTTCCTTTCCCTCTAAAAGCTAAACTTTGATAAGAAAATGGCAGAATTCAGGGCGCCTGGGTGGCTCAGTTGGTTAAGTGTCCGACTTCAGCTCAGGTCATGATCTCACGGTTCGTGAGTTAGAACCCCACCTTGGGTTCTGTGCTGACAGCTGAGGGCCTGGAGCCTGCTTCGGATTCTGTGTCTCCCTCTCTCTGCTCCTCCCCTGCTCACACTGTCTTTCTCTCAAAAATAAATAAAGATTAAAAAAAGAAAGAAAGAAAAGAAAATGGCAGAATTCAACTGTTTTAACTGTTAATGTTATCTACTGTGAAAATCCTATTGAAAGAATTCAAACAAATTAGTACAGTCCTCTAAACCGTAGAAGCAAATGTCCCCCCTCTGTCCCACATATTTCCTATTACTTCCTCCTACAATTATTTCCTGATTAATTCAATGCTAGTCAGCTATTTTTTTGTTCTACATCTGCATACAATTCAGACACTATTTAAAATGTGTATAGTGCTTTGCAAAGACCCGTTAAATCTGAAGAGTTTATGTTTCCTCAACAGAATTAGAAACTACTTAATAAAATCTATGTGTTCTGACTCCTTAACACAAAGGTCAAGTACACACAGGCAGCCCCAATACTCAAGAGTAAATTCACCCTCTGGAAACACAGAACAAGTTCAAAACGTGATGTACTCTTTTACAAAGTAATTCTGATGCAACCCCATTCATTCTTTATCACACCATGACACAACACCAGCTATGCAAACTCTCCGGCCACTCCTCTGCTCAAAAACTGCCCAGACTCCTCACTGCCCAAAGTTCCTAGCTTGACATTCAAACCACAATCTCTCATACAGCCAAAACCCAGCTGCTCCCAAACATTCCTCATACCCTTGCCCACCCCATCCCCTCAGCCTGGAATACTCTCCACATCAAAACCAGTACCCCCACACCCACCTCTACATGTTAGTTAGTAGGGCTTTGAAGTATGTCCACACTAGGAGAGGTCCCTGTAGACAAAGACTTTTGAATATGGCTATGTGAATCAAACATTAGCTCCCATCAGTGACAACCACCATCAACTCAGTCTAATAGGAAGATACTGGCCCATAAATAAGTAACAGCAATACCATACAACGAGTTTTGCCTACTGGACCAAACTTCTGAACGCAGGGCTTTGCTTGCATTAGGTATTCAAGAAATACCTTCTTGATGAAGTGAACTGTAGGCATTTCAGCACAATGAAGGATGGCCAACTTGTGGTTCTGGTGCTGGGGAGGATGCAGAATGACTGACGTGACAGTGAAGACAGCCTGGGTTCTGGGTTCTCTCAGGACCAGAATCCTCAATTCCATACAGACTGGTTTTGGCTTTCTAGCAGTTGATGAGGTCCCTTCTTTGCCCACATTTCTGGATGCCCCCGTCCCTCCCCCCACAGGACCACCATCCATGCCCAGTGTCTAATGGCTCCTCTCTCAGTGGTGACCTTGCTGCCACAACATCCGCCTCTCTCCTCTAAAACCCCACAAAAGTGAGAAGTATGATGGACCAAAAAAATCTAATTTCTGAAGCCCTTCTATAATCTATCTCTAATCTAAATCTAATCTACCTATCTAATCTATCTCTAATCTAAATATTCCTTGGGTTAGAGGACAACCTCTGCATACTTCACATGCCAAGAACAAACAAGTTTGTTTTTAGAAACACCAGGCATTTTTCACCCTAATTTGGCTGATTTTTGAGAATAGGCAATACATGTGTACTGTACAGAAATCTAGAGGTGCAAAGGAGTATAGAGAGAAAAGTGAAGTGAGGTCTTTCCTCCCAGAGACGACCATTATTATCTCTGTTTACAATTACTCAAACAAGATTGTTTTTCTACCATGAACAGAGCTCAACCACATTCTGTTTACAGACTTGTTTGGGGAGAGGAGCTGATCTGTGAGCCAAACATCTATGTACAATGTGTCTATGAGAAAACACATCATGAGTTCTCCAGAACTACATCTTCTGAGACGAATGGAGCCACAACTTGGGATACAGCACAGTACCATGAACAGACAGAACATGGCTTCTGGCACTTCACAGACCTGTGTCTGTGTACAAGCTCTGACACAAAGTGTCTTAGGAAATGTTATTTAACTTGTGAATTTTAGCTTTCTCATCCATCAAACAGGAATAAATTCTTGTGAAGACTAAATTAGAAATATCTTAAAGACCTTGATTTCTCCATGCCTTAACCTTGTTTTCCACTTCCTTTGTGAAATGCTTTCATTTAACTTCATCTGGAATATTTTTATTTTAACGTGTCCCCAGATCTCTAAAGAAATAATGAGTGAAAATACCAAGATCTCTATAAAAGGCTTCCATTTATAGAATCAAAGACTCTTAACAATTACCTGTTGTTCTTTTCTTTCTGTTGCATGATGACACTTTTCAATTCTCCAATGCCTCAAGAAATCTCGGAGATATCCAAAGAGAGTGAGTACACCATACCCCACATAAGTAAGCACAGCGACCAGCATCGGTGTTTCTTCAAAAGCTTCATTAAACGGTTTTTTGTAAAGTCCTCCATTTTGTGTAACATGATGGACCTAAAAGGGAGTTTAAAAATGTTTATTTCAATCCCAGTAAGAAAAAGATTAAGCTCGGGGCGCCTGGGTGGCTCAGTCGGTTAGGCGTCTGAGTTCAGCTCGGGTCACGATCTCGCGGTCCGTGAGTTCGAGCCCCGCATCGGGCTCTGGGCTGATGGCTCAGAGCCTGGAGCCTGCTTCCGATTCTGTGTCTCCCTCTTTCTCTGCCCCTCCCCCGTTCATGCTCTGTCTCTGTCTCAAAAATAAATAAAACGTCAAAAAAAAAAAAAAAAAAAAAAGAAAAAGAAAAAGATTAAGCTCTAAGTCCTTACAGATTTGCATAATTTCAGAATTCTCTACTAGTAAAAATAAATCCACTAAGATCTAAGCAGGGCATAATTTTTTTCAACAGAAATATTGTAAGTTATATATACTTTAGATAAACAGCAAACAAAGAAAAACAGAGGGAGAAGGAAGTGCCCAAGAACAATGCTTAATGCTCATTTCTATCATTATTTGATTTTATGAAATAGATCCTAAAATGCTATGGTTGGAGCATGTATAATTTCCTTTGTTCTAATAAAGCAAATTAAAAAATAAATCAACAAAGAAAAAGCCTGTCCTGAAAAATAGTATGTTAACTTACAAATGAAGCAGTCAAAGTAAATCAGTCCTAGAATAAACTATTTATAATGTTTTGCTGCTGTATAGTCTTAAAGCCACCAGCCATAGTATTCCAAATAATGACCAGTACTAGGTTCCTATGGGAAACACGTGGTTTATTAACAGCCTTTGTTGTGGTAACACAAATAAATTATGCACAAAAGTAAAATGCTTACGTAAGAGTGGTCCAGCACTGTACAGAAGTAGAAAGTGAAATGCAACACAAGGGAAAAACAGTTAAGAATGGTCAGCAGCTGTCATGAAATCATTCTGACCCCTTCATCTTCACCTAAGTACCCATTTCCACTCTAAGATTATCCCTGGTTTAATCCTTTGGGACACTTGAATTTTAATATAAAATACCAAGCTACTGTACTTTTGATCTCATACCTCAAAGCTTTTTACTTTTTGGTCAATCTTTTTTTTTTTTTTTTTTTAATTTTCTTTTAATGTTTGTTTATTTTTGAGACAGACAGAGACAGCGTATGAGCAGGGAAGGGGCACAAGAGAGGGAGACACAGAATCTGAAGCAGGCTCCAGGCTCTGAGCTGTCAGCACAGAGCCTGACTCGGGGCTTGAACCACGAACCGTGAGATCATGACCTGAGCCGAAGTCAGATGCTTAACCGGCTGAGCCACCCAGGCACCCCACTTTTTGGTCAATCTTAATGGAAATCTTGTTTTATAGAAAAATCTCATCAGAGGAGTTTGTGTGTTAACTTTTTTTTAAAAAGTTTATTTATTTTGACAGAGAGAGAACGCTTGAGCTCACAAACCAAACCGTGAGATCATGACCCAAGCTGAAATCAAGAGTCATACACTAAACTGCCTGAGCCACCCAGGCACCCCTGTGTGTTAACTTTAATCTTAACTATGAAACAGCCAATTACAGTGAGAATGGTCATTCACAATTTATCAGGAACACATTTTCAATTGAGTACTGTACTAGAGTTATGAAAAGTCCCAAAGGAATAAAAGATTCTTTCTTGGCCTCTCAGGCAACTTGATCCAAGGGTTAAATATATTTTAGAATATTTCATACCGATAATATTAATTTGGGGAAGCTATCTGAATGCTGCAAGCTAGAACAGCTGGAAAATAAAAACTTGTTCTTAACAAAGGAACGGCATTCAAATAGGCATGATACTTAGAATCTGATGGTACTGCTTCAATTTGATGGCCTAAAGAAACTTGTGAAAACTAATTGTAAAACTGATATAGATCTTCATCAATCTCTTCCCCAAAGGGGTAGAAGTTTGTGTGGATGTTCACTACTGAAAGTTTTCTGCAGGAGCAAGGCTGCAATGTGTTTAGAATAGAATAGCTAGAAATGAGCCAATAACTGAAGACAGGAGATTGTTTAAAAATTAATATAACATATAAACAAGTTATAAACTGGGCAAAGCAGGGGCACCTGGGTGGCTTAGTCAGTTGAGCGTCCTACTCTTGCTTTCAGCTCAGGTCCTCTTCTCAAAGTTGTGAGATGGAGCCCCACACTGGGCTCAGAGGTGATAGCTCAGAGCCTACTTGGGAGTTTTTTCTCTCCCTCTCTCTCTGCCCCTTCCCCATTCACGCGTTCTCTCTCTCTCTCTCAAGATAAATAAACATTTTTAAAAACCTGGACAGGAGCACCTGGGTGGCTCAGTCAGTTAAGCGTCCAACTAGGTTTCAGCTCAGGTCATGATCTCACAGTTCCACGAGTTCAAGCCTCGCATGGAGCTCTGCACTGACAGTGCAGGGCCTGCTTGGGATTCTGTCTCCCTCTCTCCCTCTCATGTTGTCTCTGTCTCTCTCAAAATAAATAAACTTAAAACTTTTTTAAGCTGGACAAATCAAAAACACTTAAAACACAACAAAAATAAAATAATATTCTGATCATCTCTTTTAAAAACTGTATCTAGGGCACGTGGGTGCCTCAGTTGGTTAAGCATCTGACTTCAGCTCAGGTCATGATCTCATCATGGTTCACAAGTTCAAGCTCTGCATCAGGCTCTCTGCTGTCAGCACAGAGTCTGCTTCGGATCCTCTGTCCCTCTCTTTCTCTCTGCCCCTGACTGGCTTGTGCGCTCTCTCTCTCTCTCTCTCTCTCTCTCTCTCAAAAATAAATAAACATAAAAAAATAAATAAATAATAAATAAAATATAAAAAATAAAAAACTATATCTAAAAGAACACTGTATTTAATACCAGTACCCAACTCTTAACTCTGAAATTGTTTAAACTATTTTCTCGCAATAGAACATACTAGTAAAAAGACAGCTTTCAGAGCTCCTAAGTAACAAATGTGTGGCAGGTGTGTATGTCAGGAATGCTGTGAGTGTATCTCTTTAAAAGATACCCGCCTTGATTTGAGACACACCCAAACCAGCACTACCCACAGTGTATTCATACTGTTGGCTGGACTTAGGAAGTAGTAAGTTAAATCATTAGTTTGCTTTTAAATATTGTAATTATAATCACAGTGTCACTTTAATTGCATTTTAAGGAACTGAGATTCAACTAAGTAACTCTTGGAAAACAGCCTCAGTCAAATCACTGGGGGTCGCTCTGGGGGTGCCTAGGTGGCTCAGTCAGTTGAGTGTTCAACTTCAGCTCAGGTCATGATCTCAAAGTTCGTGAGCCCCTCATGGGCCTCGCTGCTGTCAGCGCGGACCCCGCTTGGGATCCTCTGTCTCCACCCCACCTCTGCCCCGCTCCCACTCTCTCAAAAAAAAAAAAAAAAAAAAAAAAAGTTAAAAAAAAAAATACAGGTCACTCTGATCATTCAGGATCAGAATGTACAGGCCAACTGGTATGCAAACCTCTGATAAAGGTGACAAAGTCTTAGAACTCAGAGAGAAGAAAATCAATTCAACTACTGATGCTAAATTTTCTTATTGACATGATTCAAATAAAAATGATAGTATTACTATCTTATACATGTATAATGTTCCATAAAGGAAAGCACCAGGCTTATTTTGCTCATTATTGCACATCTAGCACTCAGGATAGTATTTATTAAGAGCTAACAAATAGTAAGTACTAAGCAATGTTTCCTTTTATTACTATTAGTATTAGAGAAAGCGGTACCTTACAAGTGTTTGTTGAATGAATGAAAATACACATTATGCTCTTTGCTCTTTCAACAATAAGTACCCTGTAATAGAAGGGTTTAAACAAGTTACAGTGATTGCACAATTAACATTAGGACATTTCTCGAAACGACATCTAATACCTTTTAGTCTCAACTAGACTGGAGATCAAATCCATGCTAAAGAAAACATGGGCTACAAACTTTTCCAGTGTATTTTAGTCTCTGGATTCACCAGGCAAGAGGACTCTTAAAAGGCTTTCATTCATTCTAATGAGAATTACACTGTCGACAAGGCAATCAAGAAAAATACTAGCTTATCACTACCTCCAGGTTAAAAAAACAGTTACTAGTCTGCTCACATTAAGCAGACAAGGTTGTGACAGTGTTAGTACTATTAATCGAGGGAAGATTTAAGTACTACAACGACTACTAAGATGTTTGCCTGAACAGTAACATTTTTTTCCAAGAAAAGGCAAAAGAAGAAAAATTTTTTCCAGTTGAGATCATAAGCATATCATCATAAAACACATTACAGGACAAGGGGAGGGGGGAAAAATCAAACTAATAAGCCATACTGTTCACATGCCTGTAGGCTGTCAGCCATATTTATTAAACTGCTGCCACTCTTAACCAAAGCAATACTGGAAAGGAATAATCACGATAAACCATAAACATAATATGTATGCACTAAAATCATCTGGAAGGAGACACAAGAAATTGGAGTGGGAAGAGAGCATACTTCCTACTTATAACCCTCTGAACCGATGTGATTTTTTCATTTTTAACAAAGAGTACACATTACTGAATTTTTATGTATCATTTTGTTTTAAAAATGTTTACACCAGGGGCACCTGGGTGGTTCAGTCAGTTAGGCATCCGACTTTGGCTCAGGTCATGATCTCCCAGTCTGTGAGTTCGAGTCCCACATCAGGCTCTGTGCTGACAGCTCAGAGCCTGGAGCCTGCTTTGGATTCAGTGTCTGCCTGCCTCTCTGCCCCTCCCCTGTTCGTGCTCTGTGTGTGTGTCTCTCTCTCCCTCAAAAATAAATAAACATTAAAATTAAAAAAAAAAAAAAGTTTACACTGAATTTTTCTCACTGATTTTATGCACTATTAATAAAAACAGAATTAATAAAAGCAACATATGCCTTTCATCATAACCTTGGGTCTCTATAGCGTCTCTAGAGAATTCTCATCTTCTTGCTGGCTCTCAGACCGCAAATGCTGATGAGTATACACAAATCCACACGTCAGTTCCAAACTTTCCCCAGAACTCCAAATTTACACTTCCACGCACCACCAAGTTCCACTTGGACATCCCAACTCAGCAAGTCCAAGGCTGAACTCTCACCCTCTTAACTCCTCCCTTAATGCAAACCGGAATCTCCTCCTGAACCACCCACCTCGTTGACAGCATCACCACCCAGTCTACCCAGTCTCCCAAGTTTGGAGTCATCTTTAGCACCACCTCATTTTCTAACTTCATTCTAGAACCAGTAATGCATTTTTGTGCCTTAGTTCAAGACCTTCTTTTGGGGCACAATGACATTTTAAGGAGGCTGGAAATGTTCTACAATTTGAGAGAGGTACTGGAGACACAGTATACACACAGGTTAAAAAAGTCAGGGAGCAGGATATACTTTATGCACTTACCAGACGTATGTTACTCCTCAATTTTAAAAAGCCCTCAGTGCCTCTTCCTTCGGTGGACTATTGCAATGCCCTCCTCTTCCCATCTGGTCTCCCTGCCACCAACACCCTCCACACATGCCAGTTATCCTTCTAGTCACACCAAACTTCTTGCTGCAGTCTTTCCAACAAAGATCCTCTCCTAGAGGGACTGCAAGTCTTCTAATAGCAATAAGGCAATAAATAATATCCAATGTGAACAGTCAAGAAGCAGTAACAGAAGCACGTTGCAATGTGGAGGTCAATGCCAAAAAGAAGATGGAGAAAAGGGTAGGAGAGAGCAGGAGACTGCTGTATATTTCAAAACAAGCCTTGTGGAACCATCTGATGCTTGAAACCATGTGCTACAGGCTGTTAGGAATTCTTAGATCCTAGAGGACTGGACCATAGGGTTATTTGGCTGTGTCCATGTGCTATTTTCAAGACAAGAAAAGAATAACTCCAAAGACAATTCAGAGACCATCGGGTTCCCTCCTCAGTTTCAAAGGTGGCAAGGAGGGACCATCACTTCAGATCCAATAGGCAACCTACTTAAAAAGGGGTGGTGGGAGGACGGTGCCTCTCAGTTGGTTAAGTGTCTGACTCTTGATCTCAGCTCAGGTCTTAATCTCAGGGTGGAGTTCAAGCTCTGTGCTGGGCATAAAGCCTACTTAAAGAAAAAGAAAAAAAAAAAAAAAAGATTCACTAGGTGACTGCCTCCAAAAGGCAGCCTGAAGCATAAGAGGTAGAGGAAAGTGACCCCCCACCCCCACCCCAGTGGGTCCAGGGGGCATAGCATCAAACCAAGGAGGGGGCGCCTGGGTGGCGCAGTCGGTTAAGCGTCCGACTTCAGCCAGGTCACGATCTCGCGGACCGTGAGTTCGAGCCCCGCGTCAGGCTCTGGGCTGATGGCTCGGAGCCTGGAGCCTGTTTCCGATTCTGTGTCTCCCTCTCTCTGTGCCCCTCCCCCGTTCATGCTCTGTCTCTCTCTGTCCCAAAAATAAATAAAAAAAAAAAAAAAACGTTGAAAAAAAAAAAAAAAAAAAAACCAAGGAGGATTTTTCTTGAGCCTTAAAAATCTCATGGAATCTGCCTTGCTAAATTTTGGACTTGGTTCAGACCCATTACTCCTTTCTTCATTCTGATTTCTCCCTTTTGGAACAGGAATGTCTATCCTCTGTGTCCCACCATAGCATTTTGGAAGCACATAATTTACATGGCTTTACAAGCTCACAGCTGAAGATGATTGTCTCAGGATAAATTGTGTCTTGAGTTTCACCCATATCAGATGTAGATGATATTTAGATGAGACTTTGGATTATAGACTTTAGAATTGATGCTGGAATGAGTTAAGACTTTTGAGGCTGTTGGGGCAGAATGAATGTATTTCGCATGCAAGAACATGATTTTAGAGGGGTCATAGGCAGACTGTTATAGGCTGAATGTTTGTCTCCCCTCTTTCCCGCCTCATTTATATACTGAAGCTCTAAGCCTCCAGTGTGATAGAATTTCAAAGTGGGGCCTCTGGGAGATAATTAGGTTTGTATTAGGTCATGAGGGTGGGACCCCATGATGTGATTATGTCCTTGTAAGTATTGGAAGCAGAGATCTCCACTGAAGAATGACCCTGTGAATGCACGATGAGAAAGCAGCCATCTACAAGCCAGGAAAAGGGCCCTCACCAAGAACTGAATGTGCCAGCAACTTGATCTTGAAATTCCTGAACCATGACAAATATCTATTGTTTTCTGATTTTTTTTTTTAATTTTTCAGAGAGAGACAGAGTGTGAGCGGGGGAGGAGCAGAGAGAGAGGGAGACAGAATCCAAAGCAGGCTCCAGGCTCTGAGCTGACAGCTCAGAGCCTGACGCAGGGACCGAACCGACAGACTGCGAGATCATGACTTGAGCCGAAGTCGGACGCCCAACCGACTAAGCCACCTAGGCGCCCTGACAAATATCTATTGTTTAAGATAGATATGGTATCCATAAACCTATGGTATTTTGTTACAGGTGCCCACACTGATTAAGAAAAAAGTAAGGGCAGATAATATACAGAACTTACTTTCAATTGGCTCAGGAAAAAATAATTGTGTGTGTGTGTGTGTGTGTGTGTGTGTGATGTGTAGAGAGAATGATGGAGAATTTTCTTTAAGAACCATTGGTGAGTCAGTTGCAGTTATGATGTACCTCTATAATTCATCATGTCTCTCTTAAAAACAAAGATATTCTCTTACATAACTACAGAATAATTACCAATCAGGAAACCGATAGGGTACTGTACTAATAGCTAGTCTACAGACTTTATTTAAATTTTGCCAGTTTTCCTAATAACGTCTTTATAGCAAAAGAGTCTTTGATAATGTGCTGCATTCTGGCTTTTCAGTTTCAGAAAAGGAAAAAGTAAGTTTTGATTACAGGGTAAACTGACTTACAAGGAATGATCCTGAGCAGAGGTTTTGAGAATCCCATGAAAGAACACAAGATAACTACGTAATGATACAAAATGGGGAAGCAATTATTGGGAAACAAAAGCAAGTATATTCATACATTTGACATGAATACAAAACCATACAAGCATGATTTTATAAGCAAATAGATAATATCCCCACTGAATGTGACAGCTCGATGACAGAACCTGCCCACCTGGCAGACATTTTGGAACATTACAAAAGGGGGTCGCCTGGGTGGCTCAGTCGGTTAAGCGTCCGACTTCGGCTCAGGTCATGATCTCTCAGTCTGTGAGTTCGAGCTCCATGTCGGGCTCTGTGCTGACAGCTCAGAGCCTGGAGCCTGTTTCAGATTCTGTGTCTCCCTCTCTCTGACCCTCCCCCGTTCATGCTCTGTCTCTCTCTGTCTCAAAAATAAATAAACGTTAAAAAAAAATTAAAAAAAAAAAAAGAAATCAATGTCCACTATGAACACCTATTATTTTTTGGCAACCAAAGGACTGTTATCATTCTTTTCTGCTGAATGAACCCTGTTTACTTCCAGTGGTATACTCTGTTGTTCCTTAAAAAGTTCTACTGAAATGGCCCTTTCTTGGAATCCTACTGAAATGTACTATCCTCTCCCTACCGCATACCACACATACTAACGAAAATAGTTTGGAGCTTTGCACTGGTCACACAAGCTATTCCACACTCTGAACATATATTTCCAGAAGTGTCCTCCTTTTTTCAGCAGGAAAACTTTGAAAAGTAGGGAGTCCACATTTTTTTTTTTTTTTAAATCAGGATAAATTCCCTCATTTGTGTCAATAGCATCCCATATGGAATGACTGAAAAGTGCTTCCAAAGCTAGCTGTAAAGCAAACATATTTTGACATTACTGTTTTCCTGCCTCAAAAATGGAGACCCCCAAGTATGTATGCACGGGAGCGTTTTCAGTTAGTTCAGTGGCATCCTGTGCACGCGGGCAGCGAGGCTCTGCCCCGGAGTTACCGTTCTCACCTGCCGCCCACGTCTCCTCTGTAGCGTTTCCCAGTCTCCGGGTCAGCGTGTCACGGCATCACAGACCCGCGTAACAGGAGCGCGGAGTAACAGGAGAGCGGAGTACGAGGGTGGCTCTGCCACAGGTGACTGCACCTTCATCTCGGCTCTCTTCCACCTCTGACACGCTCTGGGCCTGTGGCACCACACCCTCCGCTCTGGCTGTGCGGTGGACGCCGACTGAGAGGCAGCCTGGTTCGCATGCCTTTGCCTTCTCTGCGAATAATCTCAGATTATTCTGGTGGTCGCCTCTGTGCGACACGATCACGTTCCCTCCTCGGTCCTGACTGACTCGGGGATAGGCTCCTGTGCCACAATGAACCTAACAACACTCTCTCACGGGGATTTAAAATTTCCATGGGGAGAGTTTGTCCTTAAGTAGAATAGTATCTGTATTATATACTCTCCATCAGAGTTAACATATCTGAAAACTTTTACAAATTTTTAGTTTTAACAAGTATTTCTTGAACGTTTGCATATTTTCAATAAAATTTAAAGTGGGCATATGTAGTGTTTCTCTTGTAAAGTCAGCATACATTACATACAATTTTACATGCAAAATACTGGAATTGGAAAACCACCATACTTGGAAAGCACTAAACCAACACATTAAAGTATAAAGAAAATAATCTCCTGAAGCTCTACAACCCAGAGATAACCACTATAACATTTTCATGTATATCCTGCTAGATAGGTAGGTAGGTAGATACACACACACACAAATATATATATATATACATATATAATATATATATGTATATATATATATATTATATATATATGTAATAGGGAGGGTGTACAGTTTTATGTAAAAGAAATTGCTTAATGTCATTAATATATTCTATCACCAGTAAGACAAACATCATTCTTTTAAGGGGTACAAAAATTTCCCAGTATGAATATATAGTGTAATTTATTTAACCAATCCCTGTGCATAATGTTTACACTTCCCCAATATTTTCAATATGTCAACACTTTGTATATCTTCTCACACTTTTGAGTTTTTCATAGGGATAAATTCCTGGAAATGAGATTGCCCACTCAAAAAGTATATGTGTGGGACGCCTGGGTGGCTCAATTGGTTGAGCGTCCGACTCTTAATTTTGGCTCAGGTCATGATCTCAAGGTCAGGGGATCCTGTCCCACGTGGGGCACAGACCGCTTGAGATTCTCTCTCTCCCTCTCTCTCTGCCACTCTCCCGTGTGTGCTTGCGCTTTCTCTCTTAAGAAAAAGAGGGAGGTGCATGGGTGGCTCGCTGGGTTAAGCTTCTGATTTCAGCTCAGGTCATGATCTTATGGTTCATGGGTTCAAGCCCCACATCAGACTCTGTGCTGATAGCTCAGAGCCTGGAGCCTGGTTCAGATTCTGTGTCTCCCCCTCTCTCTCCCTCTCCCCCGCTCATGTTCTATCTCTTTCTCTCAAAAATGAGTAAACATTAAAAAAATGTATATGTATGTATGTGTATATATATGATTCTGATCAGAATATCATTTTAAAATGAATTTAAAGGAAGCTGTAGAAATATTTTTTAAGCTTTCTGATTTCTAAAGTGCAATTGACTGCAATTTAAGTGATCCAAACCGTATCTTTAAATGAGTAAAACTACTATCTCAAAATATAATGTAACACAGAATCATCTTGGGTTCCCAAAATGCATTGGTGAAAATGTGATACAAATGTCACTTTCCTCACCTGATCTTTAAGTCAGAGAGTTTCAGGTACACAGTCCTACCTTCTGAGTGTTTTTGTTTTTTCTTCTCTCTCCCTTCCTCTCTTCCTCATGCTTTCTTTCCTGACACATTGATTCTAAAATTCATGTGCAAAAGCAAAGGACCAGGAAGAGCCAAAGCAGTTTTGAAGAGAAATTAGGTAGGAGGAATCACCTTTATTAGATAATAAGACTTGCATAAACCTATAGTGATATTGGCAGTATGATTTTGATGGAACAAAATAGAAAACCCAGAAAGAGCACACTATGAATATGAAATTTGATTGATAATGATGGTGGCATTTCAAATCAGTGGGGAATGGACTAGTGCTGAGAGAGGTGATTTTCTGTATAGAAAAAGAAGGAAAAAAAAATCCCCACCTCACACCAATCTGTAAAATCAATTCCAGGTTGTTAAATACTCAAATATGAAAATTATATATATATAACTCTAGCACAGAGGAGAAAATATTTATGACCTTAAAGTATAGAGTGACTTTCCTAAAACTACCAAAGCACAAATTATAAAATAAAGGTTGATAAGTTTGATCGCTTAAAACCTTTACAGGGGCACCTGGGTGGCTCAGTTGGTTGAGCATCTGACTCTTAATTTCGGCTCAGGTCAAGACTCAGTTGCTCAACTGACTGAGCCACCCAGGCACCCCTAGGCAGTGGTTTTTTAGATATGGCTCTGTAAGTATAAGCAACCAAAAACAAATAAATTGGAGTAGATCAAAATTAACTTTTTCCGTCTTTGTACTTTTGTATTTCAAAGGACACTGTCCACAGAATGAAAAGATAATTCACAATATATTTGAAATCATATGTGGATAAGGGACTTGTTATATAGAATACATAATGTACTCTTACAACTCAACAATAAAAAGACAACCCAATTTTAAAACAAAGGACTTGAGGGGTGCCTGGGTGGCTCAGTCGGCTAAGCGGCCGACTTCGGCTCAGGTCATGATCTTGTGGTCCGTGAGTTCGAGCCCCATGTCGGGCTCTGTGCTGACAGCTCAGAGCCTGGAGCCTGTTTCGGATTCTGTGTCTCCCTCTCTCTGACCCTCCCCCGTTCATGCTTTGTCTCGGTCTCAAAAATAAATAAACATAAAAAAAAATTTTTTTAAGTAAAAATAAAAAAAATTAAAATAAAAAATAAAACAAAGGACTTGAATAGACATTTCTCCAAAGAAGATATACAAATGACTAGTAAATCCACGAAAAGATGCTCTGCATCATTAGTCATTAGGGAAATCCAAGTCAAAACCACAGTGAGATGCTACTTCATATCCGCTAGGATAGCTAAAACCCTTGTACATTGCTGGTGTGATCACAAAATGATATAGACACTTTGGAAAACAGTTCCTAAAATGCTAAACATAAAGTTACCATATGATGCAGCATTTCTAGTCCCTGGAGAAATGAAACATACACACAAAAACTTCTACATAAATGCTCATGGCAACATTATTCCTAAGAGTCAAAAAGTGGAAACAATCCAAATGTCCATAAATTGATGTACAGATAAACAAAATACAGAATAATTTTACAGTGGAATATTATTTAGCAATAAAAAGGAAGTAATGATACATGTTAAAGATGAAAGAAACATTATGCATATTATAAAAAGCCAGAAATCAAAGGCTTCATACTCTGGTTCCACTAACATGAAATGTCTAGGACAGGTAAATCCACAGAGACAGAAAGTAGACTAGGAGTTTGCCAGGGCCAGGGGTGGAGTTTGTTTTTGGGGCGATGAAACTGTTCTAAAGTTACGTTGTGATGATTGCACCATTATGTGAATATAATAAAAACCAATGAATTGTACACTTGGAAAGGGCGAATGTAATGATTTGTTAATTACATTTCAATAGAACTGTTTTGTAAGAAACAGAGGCCTTGTGTACAATATGACATTATAAACACAGTAACACCAGGGGTTAGTATCCAGGTGCAAAAGCCATATAAATTAGAGGCAAGTATGCACTCCAGCAGAAAAACGGGCCAAAGATAGGAACTGTCAATTCACAGAGAAAGGAACTTGATCGCAAAATAAATATATGAATATGCTCATCCTCACTAGTCCAAGTTATTATAAATTAAAACAATGTAACTGTTTCCATCTTTACCTTTCTGAAAGCTGTAAAAATAAAAGACCATATTAAATGTTGGCAATGTTATGTAGCAATGGGAATTTATATACAGGTGCTCTTAGTATAAATTGGTACAATTGTCTTGGAGAATAGTGGCAATTTCTAGAAAAGTTGAAATAATGACCACCCTATTAAGTTTTTATCTGGGTATATACAATAGCTGAGATTTGCAAACATTTTTGTTCTAGCCTATACTAAGGATGAACATTTTTCTATCAACCTAATGCACATATAATGTATGAGGTCTTGGGAATGAGGACCTCAACATATTACTTTTGGGGGGATCAGTTCAACCTGTAACATGCTGTTTTCCCAAGAAATTCTGCTCATGCCACAAGGAGACATGTTTAAGAATGTTTACTGTAGAAATGTAATAACAAAAAAATGGAAGTAACCTAGTTTTTCATTAGTAGGAGAATGCCTACCCTCCTACAACAAACAAGCAAAAAACCAGTATGGCATATTGCTAGAATGAATACTATACAGCAGTGAAGAGAGGACTCTAGATCTGTATTATCAACATGGGCAAATCTCAGAAACATATTGTTAAACAAAAGCTGCAGAAAGATACATATGGTGTGATATGTATATAAGGATTAAAAACATGCAGAATACTGTATTGCTTATGGCTGTGTCTACAGGGAAGGTTTCATTCATTCATTCATTCATTCATTTATAAAAGGAAAGGTACTTTTTTCATCTTTTTAAATAATTTATTTTTGAGAGAGTGCTTGCACACGCATGGAGGAGGGGCAGAGAGAGGGAGAGCTAGAATCCCTAGCAGGCTCTTTGCTTTTAGCATCAGAGTCTGATGCAGGGCTTGAACCCACCAACGGGGAGTTCGTGACCTGAGCTGAGATCAGGATGCTTAACCAACTGAGCCACCCAGGCGTCCCAGAAAGGTATTTTTTTTCATGCATGGTAATGATAAACACCAAAATGAGGGTAGTTTTTATACTTTTGGGGGAGAAAGGGAAGTTAACACTTCACTAGGACAAACTTCTTAAACGGACTGGGGGAATTGCTTAAACATAAGTCAGATCAACACTCCCCTGAGGGCTTCTTATCACTGACAACAAAAGACAGTTTCTGTTGGTTTGCAGGGCCCTGTGTCATCAGGTTCTCCCATACTTCTGACTTCATTCATATCCCGTCAGGTCACTGCACTCCAGCCAAGTGGGCCTTTCTGCTCTTCCCTGAACACATCAAGAAGCACCTCTGCCCTTCCCCCACCCTCCGCCGCGGGGCTTTTGCCCTCACAGTAACTCCAGCCTGGAAAACTTCTCTCATTAGTTTTCTCCCTGCCTCTGTGTACATTTTGCTTACCCCTTACCTCCTTCTGACAGGTTATCCTTGACCACCTTGTCTGGTTATAGAGCTTACAATTGCCTGGTATTTTAGTGTATATCTATTTGCTTATTTATTGTCTGCCTCTCCCATTGGAGTGTATGGTATTGTATTCCAGTGTTCAGATCATGCTTAGCTCATAGAGGCTCAGGAAGTATTAATGGAATAAATGAAAGAATTAATGATAGCTTTAATGTTTTATTTAATGGGAAAAAATAAGATCTAAAGCCTATAAGCTAATTGTTAAGTTTTGATAAATCTATATGTTGAGTATCTTTTAATCTGCTTTTTGTATTAATTACAGTGTGCTATTTCATATATACTTGCTAGTTGACAAAAACCAGTTTCCCAAAATAATGTTGTAAATATACACAAGAAACAAGTTGTGGTACATTTGCTGTTCAAGAAACCCGTAGCGTAGTTTTTATTGTTTCAGGTTTACAGGTGGTTAGACTCAGCAGGAGCTTACTGAACGTTCCTGGCAGTGACAGCCTGTGAGGAGGAGCAGGAAGAGGCCGATGACCGTCCGATGGTCTGGAAATGGCACAGACCCTAGTGTATTTTATCGCCTTTCCATTAGTTCTTTCTAAGGGGCGGCGTGGCCAGAAGTGGGACTTCTGTAGCACCCCTTCCCATTGTCCTATGAGGGGTCTAAGCCGTGACATGCTGGTTAGTGCTTCAAGGGAAGGGAAGCCTGTCAGCACTGACTTTTCTGCCATGTCTCCCATTCTCACCTTGATTTGAAATGCCATGAAGCTGGGCTGAGACACCTGTGATCACCAATTAGACTGTAACAGAAGTACATGTTGGAGACCCCTGTTTATGTGCTAACAGCTAGGATCTTTATTGCCTCCTGCGCAGGCTTGGCTTGCATGTAGAAGCAAAGGGAGTTTATTTCTAGAACAGCTAAATTAGTGTCCTGGTTTCCTAAAAGCAGACGTTTTCTTAGCAGTGGAAGCTCATATAATTATTTATCTCAATCCAAGTATAGCTAAGTAATATGAGCAGCAAAATTATCTAATTACTGTATGAGTAGCAAAAAAGGAGCACAAATGGTGAGTTTTAAGGGAAATTCTGATATTAAGCCACTGATGATTTTAAAACAGACTAAGTTGGGGGCGCCTGGGTGGCGCAGTCGGTTAAGCAACCGACTTCAGCCAGGTCACGATCTCGCGGTCCGTGAGTTCGAGCCCCGCGTCGGGCTCTGGGCTGATGGCTCGGAGCCTGGAGCCTGTTTCCGATTCTGTGTCTCCCTCTCTCTCTGCCCCTCCCCCATTCATGCTCTGTCTCTCTCTGTTCCAAAAATAAATAAAAAACGTTGAAAAAAAAATTAAAAAAAAAAAACAGACTAAGTTGTAGTATTTCTGAAATAATTAAAGGAAAATTTGATTCATAGAAAATCTGAGAAATATGACTAAGAAATGGCAATAAATTGAAAATGTAAAGACTTGGATTCTAACCGCAATTTAGAACTTAGAATTAAATTTTTGAATTCAGTTTCCTAGAATGTGTGTGACTGGACACATTGCTCAATCTCCTTTCCTTGGTGCTGTCATTTAGTCATGTGAAGAGGACTCAGAATCACTTGTAAAAGAAGGGCTTCTCACTGTGTTGGTGTATTTTTCATCCTGTGTATTTAAATATAAATCCCTTTTGACAGTATTCTTTAAGTTTCCTTATTCTCTTTAATCTCAAAAACCATATTGATCTTTGCATCCTTTTTCGCTAAAAAAAAAACCCCTGAAGAGTCCTTGAATACAAGGATTATCTCTTTATTTGTGTCTTCAAATACAGAGTACAAACCTTGATATAGAGATTAAATATTTGTTGAGAAGAATGCGATGATAACGCTGATTTTGAGCTCCTTGGTAGAAAGGGGGCTCTGGGTTCCTAGGAGAGGCTTTGATGTCTGAAAGTTATTTGTGCAGTTTTGGGATGTTAACAAATGAGACAGGAGGAATGTCCATTCCCGGGTACATGAAATTAAGGAGAGAGGGAGAGGGTCAAGTTGTAAGGGATTTCCCAGGGTTGGTAGTATCAAAGTGAAGAGAGGGAATGTGTAGACTATTGTATTCTCTGCTTTCTATTTCAGGCATGTCCACATTCTCTCCCTGCCCCTAGGAAAGAAGACATCTTTGATTGATTGCTGGACACTATATATAAAGGACCTGCAGCGACTCAAGTCCATGTTGTTTTCTCCTTTTGCTCTGAGCACCCGCAATCTAACCAGGGACTGAGATAGGTGGGACTGGGCTAAAACTCTGGGTAGATTCCATCTAAGGATGGGATCCACTGTGTTTGTTGCAAGCCCCTCCCTCTAGCATTGTAAGACTGTGGTTGATTTCAAGCCACCTTTCTAGTCTAGCTCTCTAGCTTCTCTAGCACATGGTAAGTGTCCTGTGCAGAAAACTGGCCGTAGGTCTGGGGCTCTGCTAGAATTCAGTCTGTCATACCATCCTATAGAGCTATCATAAGCTCCACTGGTTTTTCTTCCCCTTGGCAGAGTTCTTCTGCTTGTGGCAAGCCCATTTATGATCATTCGTGCTCACACTCTGCAAATAACACCAGGGAAGAAAATGACTAGCAATTTCAGCTCACTAAGGAAAGGTTCTTCTTCTCTGGAATTTTAGTTTATTTGCCCTCTTTGCTTTGCATGAGAGACAGTTCTTCAATGTCTTTAACACTATTTCTTGTTTTGAGTAATCTGTGTAGTTTTATCTAGTTGTTCTGTGAAAGTGATGGTTTGTCTCTACCTATTAATTTTAACCTATAAGCAGAAGTCTCAGTATGGTTGTTTGTTTTTGTTGATGTAAATGGGACATCAAAATAAAGTTGTTCAAACAACTTTGATAGAGGGTGCCTGGGTGGCTCAGTTGGTTAAGGGTCCAATCAGGTCATGATCTCACGGTTCACGGGTTCGAGCCCTGTGTTGGGCTCTCTGCTGTCAGCACAGAGCCTGGAGCTTGCTTTGGATTCTGTGTCTCCCTCTCTCTCTGCCCCTCCCCAACTTGTGCTCTCTCTCTCAAAAATAAATAAACATTAAAAAAAAAAAAAAAAAAAAACCAAGATAGAAATTCTCTTTGTAAAGTCTGAAGGTAGACAGGTAGCATTCAGTAGGGTATGAGCTATCTTTGTTTTGTAATCTTTTAGGATGTTTTTATTTTTATTTATTAAATTTCTTTTTGTAGTGTTTATTTTTGAGAGAGAGGGAAAAAAAAAAAAACAAAAACCCACAAGTGGGGAAGGGGTGGCAAGAGAGGAAACACAGAATCTGAAGCAGGCTCCAGGCCCGAGCTGTCACCACAGAACCCAAGGAGGGGGCTCAATCCCACGAACTGTGAGATTATGATGTGAGCCGAAGTCAGACGCTTAACCCAGGTGCTCCTGTTTATTTTTTGTTTGAGAGAGAGAGAGGGAGAGAGAGTATGGGAGCATGAGCTGGGGAGAGGGGCAGAGGGGGAGAGAGAGAGAATCTTAAGCAGGCTCCATGCTCAGAGCAGAGCCTAACGACAGCCTTGATCCCACTACCCTGGGATCATGACTGAAGCAGAAATCAAGAGTCAGAGGCTTAACTCACTGAGCCACCCAGGCACCAGGATGTTTTGTTGTTGTTGTTGTTGTTGTTTTAGCATCTCCGTCTTCAACCACATCTATCTACATTCCAGGCCACTGGCACTTCATTCTCTTTCTCTCCAGGAAAGAGAAGTGGAAAGAGAACAATTGTTTTAAAGGATGTAATCCAGCCCTGGTACCTGCCCCTTCTGTTCACTTCCTGTTGGCCAAAGTTCATTACATGGCTACCCCTAGCTGCCAGGGAGATTGAGAAATGTAGACTGTAGCTGGATGACCATGGACCCAGCTAAATCTGAGAGCTTCTATTACCAAAGGGGAGATAGGAATATCTACAGGGGGCCAGTTAACAGTCTCTGTGATGCTATGGTGTGGGGAGAAGCTCTAACCAGAGTTTGCTTCTAAATAGTCCCATTTTCTTAAACTCTTGTACTAAATAATCTATTACTTCCTCTTTGATTTGTGATTTTTCAACCCTGAATGAGTCTTGTTTAATGTTTACGAGCATGTTCTCCATAGTTAGGCAAAGTTAGCAGACAAATACTGTCTGAATTTTGATCTGTGGTCTTCTGTTGTCTTTTTTTTAAAAATACTAGTTCTGATTTTTGTTTTTCCTTTTTTGGTCTGTCTTCATGTGTGTTAATGAGAACCTGGAAAGGGTTTAGTTATAGGTGGCAATGAGACTCTCACGTCTTCAAAACAGGAAAGGTACTGCCTTATAATTTTGGACCAGATGTCCCTTATCCCAGATAAGAGTATACAATATTCCAAATGCACAAAATTAACAGAGTTAGGAGCCCTTTTAAAAATTTTTACTGACACTCTGAAAATCAGTAGGTGCCTAGTCAGTGTTAAGTGTACAGAAGTTCTAAGACATTTTAACATAGAATATATACCTGTTAAATTTCTTTCAGTTGATAGCAGTGGAAACTGACTCTAGCTAACCAAAAAGGTGATTTATTGCAAGGATAAATATTTATTTATTTATGCAAAAAATAAATAAAAGGAGGGAGCAGGGTAGAACTGATGAACAACTCAGAAAAGTCAGACGGGAACTAGCACCTGGGACCTCAGCAGCAGGAGTTCACAGACCTTTTCTCCAGGATGTTGGAGATCCAGTGCCCTTCAGACTCTTTCCCTGTTGAAACCATAAATCCCCGTGAGAGAGTGTTGTTAGGTTCATTGTGGCACAGGAGCCTATCCCCGTGTCAGTCAGGACCAAGGAAGGAACGTGATCGTGTCGCACAGAGGCGACCACCAGAATAATCCGAGATTATTCGCAGAGAAGGCAAAGGCAGGCGAACCAGGCTGCCTCTCAGTCGGCGTCCACCACACAGCCAGAGCGGAGGGTGTGGTGCCACAGGCCCAGAACGTGTCAGAGGTGGAAGAGAGCCGAGATGAAGGTGCAGTCACCTGTGGCAGAGCCACCCTCGTACTCCGCTCTCCTGTTACTCCGCGCTCCTGTTACGCGGGTCTGTGATGCCGTGACACGCTGACCTGGAGACTGGGAAACGCTACAGAGGAGACGTGGGCGGCAGGTGAGAACGGTAACTCCGGGGCAGAGCCTCGCTGCCCGCGTGCACAGGATGCCACTGAACTAACTGAAAACGCTCCCGTGCATACATACTTGGGGGTCTCCATTTTTGAGGCAGGAAAACAGTAATGTCAAAATATGTTTGCTTTACAGCTAGCTTTGGAAGCACTTTTCAGTCATTCCATATGGGGATGCTATTGACACAAATGAGGGAATTTATCCTGATTTAAAAAAAAAAAAAAATGTGGACTCCCTACTTTTCAAAATTCCCCTGCTGAAAAAAGGAGGACACTTCTGGGAATATATGTTCAGAGCGTGGCATAACTTGTGGCATATCTAATTTAAACTCCTCAAAACTTACCAGTAATTTCTAAACTGCCAAATCCAGTGGCTTAATAGAGTAAGACAAGCCAGGTTCTATCAACTTACTAACTGGACTGGTTATTTAAATGATCTGGAATTCAGTCTTATTTATAAAATGGGGATAATATACACCCAGAAAGGACCTTGTGAAGACTAGATACATGACAAAGCTGGAGGAGGTCCTGGCCACAGTAAATGGTACCTGTTACAATTATAGCCTTGCTTTCCCACCGCCACCACGTTGCATACCCTCCTTAATGAAATGGCCTCTCTCTCTCCTTGGGCTTTCTCAAACCACTTCCCAATGATTCTGTTCTTGCACAATCAGCCTTCTTCAGCAGTGTGTGTGTCTTCTCCCAGTAACATTATGATTCCCCCATATTACTTCCTAGGTGTCTCCTCTTCTTGCTTAGTGCCTTCTTCTGCTTCACCAATTCTCATGGCTTCAACCACCACCAGTTCATTCCTTCAACTAAGATTCCCTAAGATCCTACCACACACCAGGCACAAGGCAAATACAGAAGTCCCCCTTACCCATGTTCTCCAAACCCACAGTCAACCACAGTCTGGAAGATGATCCTCCTTCTGATGTATCATCAGAAGGTCAACACCAGTCTTAATGCTGTGTCACAATGCCTACATCATTCACCTCATTTGGTCACATCCTGTAGGCATGTTATCGTCTCACATCATCACAACAGTGAGTACAGTACAATAAGGTATTTTGAGAGAGAGAAACCACATTCACATAACTTTTATTACAGCGTATCATTATAATTTTCTATTTCATTATTATTTATTGTGGTTAATCTCTTACTGTGCCTAATTTATAAATTAACATTTATCATGGGAATGTATGTAGAGGAAAAAATAGTATATACAGGGTTTGATACTATCTACTGTATACAGCGGTTTCAGGCATCGACTAGGGATCTTAGAAAATATGCCCCACGGATAAGGGGAACTATGCAGTAAAATCTCAGATGTTTGCTGAAGGCTTACTAATTAGACAGCAGGAGGCTTATTTAGAATAAGTCAAAACCATCAAATTTGGGAAGTCAGTACTTTACTTTCTAAACCTACCAGATTACCAAATTTGTTGAATACTTTCCCCAACCTCAATATGCGTTATTTGGAGTAAGGCTGGGCCATACCCATAGTCTCAGTACAACTGCGTATTTCACTGTACTTAGAGATTAGCAGAAAGCAGCAGGCTGGTAAAACAGACCACACTAAAAAAAATCAATACCCCTACACCAGGGATTATCCCAATCCTTTTGGGTCCTACAGTACACATGTATTATTTCTACAATCAGAAGCAAAAATTTTTTAAAGAGGAAAAATAGCAACCTTAATCTTTATTATGGGTCTTGAAGGTAGCATTAAAGACCGCAAACATCAACATAAATGTTCTCAGATTAAATGGGTTGAGAGAAAGGGCTTACTTGCTTAATCAGTCACAAACTACAAATTATATTATGGAAGGCTTCTTAGAAGCTATTCAGAAGGCAACGGACTTCTGAGGCCACAAACCACGTATTTAATCAAGTAAGGCACACCCACTCAGAATGCAAACACAGTCTCTACCCATCCCTCTCAATTGCCTATTCTGCCAATAAAACACTACTTCTTTCTTTCAAAAACTGAATCTAATTGAATCTCAACCAATTAACTATCTTGCCCCAGAGCACTACAAAGTTTCTAGGGCACCTAGGCCAACCCTAAAAAGTGGGCAAGCCTGCTTTCCCTGAATATCCAAGTTTTAAAATACTGTCTTAAGAATACAGAGGTTTATGTATTAAATACTGCTTTCACTGCCCAAGAAGTTTTATTCGAGAGAATTCCTGAGTGGAATTAATGACTCTGGAATCTTTCAGATCCAGCTAGGAAGATTTGAAATGTTCTTCTCCTTGGAAGAAGTGCATTCAAAACAAAAATCTAGTCCTACAACTGTAGTTACAACATTATTTTGGCTCAACGCCTTGAGGTCTTTGGATGTCTCATGAGACCTGTGAAGTGTGAACAGGTATCATGGCCAAGTGTGAACAGATACTCCTCCAGCTCTTGTCTTAAAACTAACTTCTTTTCACAGTTATTGTTTCCTTTCAGTGGAAACAAAAGCTAGTAGCTATTTAGTAAACCACCCTCCATTAGTTATTCATTTGCCTCCTAAGTAGCAAGACTGGCCCTTTGTTCTTTCTACTTTGCTAGTCTTATTATTTAAATAAGAACATGACTTGTGCCCCAAGTCCTCCTTAGGATAGAATCTTATTCTGGCAGCTAGAAGGCTGTCATCATTCTAATATATCATTAAAACTACTTCTAAAACTACTTCTACAGGTTAGAAAGTTAGGTTCAAAATGGTCTCAAAGGCAGGTAATTTTTTTTTCCCTTCAATACTTATTAACTAGTTAAGGAAGGTAAAATGTGCGCCCAAACCTCAAACGTGCCTTAAAGAAGTGAAAGAGATTTTTTTTAAAAGGCTGTAAACAAGGAGCTCTAAAAGTAAAAACAAGTATTCTATTTCAGGTGCAACCAAAATACGGCATTTATTTGATCAAACGTTAAACCCACAGTAAGAAACTCTTGCAATTAAGATCACTGAATGCTGCAACACGCTGAAGAAAAGTTCCTGCAAATCCTCTAGGGGTCTTTAAAAATAGAATAGAATCATCTATCAAGATTACTTTTTAATAAAGTCCTACAAAGAGATAAAAGAACTGAATTACATAAACCCCTAAAGGTTCCTTCTAGCTCTAATTCTGCCAAAGCTCCCAATTCTAACTCTTTCAAAGTTTTCCTAGTGCTAATTGCCACCCTTCACCTCAAATAAAGGCTGGCCCTCCTCTCACCCCTCTGAATGGTAAGGGAGGAAAAATTACTGCTTTATTGCTCCTCTTCCTTGTGAAAACTCCATGTCTACTGTCATCGTTAAAAAACAGTCATGTCTACACAGGGCTCCCGTAAAGAACAAAACCCAACGCTCCTGCGATGTTCCTCCTCTCCTCTCCTCTCACTGAGCTACCACACTCACAGCACTTCTCACACCTGATTGGGGCGGGGGGAGGTGTTCCACTGTGACACCAGCTGGTGTCGGTTTAACCCAATTCTAGCACTCTCTTCCTGGAGATAGTGTCAGATCCCTCAGGTGAAGGCCCCACCCCCTTCAGATGCCTGTCACAAGTCCAGGTTGTCCCATGGCTTCTGACCCATCAGCTATAAATCAGGTTTCTCACCACTTCCTCCTCTGGTTGATAATTTGCTAGAATGGCTCACAGAACTCAAGAAAACTGTTTATTTACTATTTCCCAGTTTATTATAAAAAGATACGATAAAGGACACAGACGAACGGGGGCAATGTGTGTGGGAAGGGGCGCCACTCTCCTAGCATCTCCATATGTTCAACAACCCGGAAGCTCCCTGAACCTGGTACTTTGGGGATTTTTATAGAGGCTTCACGCATCAGCAATCATTAACTTCATTTCCCGCCTCTCGCTCCTCTGTGGAGAATGGGGGTGGAGCGGACACCTGGCTTGGTCTTTCTGGTGAGCAGCCCCCATCCGGGAACCCACACAGAGTCACCTCATTAGAACAAAAGACACTGCTATCACTGGGGAAATTCCAAGGGATTTAGAGACTCTGTGTCAGGAATAAGGGTCAAAGACTAAATATTAGAACAAAAGATGCTCCTAGTATTATCACTTAGGAAATTGCACAACTTTCATGAGCTCTGTGCCAGGATATGGGAGCAGACACACATAGACACATTTTTCCCTATTACCTCACAGCTACTATGCAAAAAAAAAAAAAAAAAAAAAAAAAAGAGAGAGAGAGAGAGAGAGAGAGAGAGAGAAAATAACAAGTGTTAGCGAGGATGTGAAGAAATTGGAACCCTTGGGCACTGTTGATGGGAATGTAAAATGGTATAGCTGCTGTGGAAAACAGTATGGCATTTCCTCAAAAAATTCAAAATAGAATTATCATATGATACAGCAATTCCACTTCTGAATATATATCCAAGATGACGGAAAGCTCGGTCTTGAAGAGGTATTTGTATACCCATATTCAAAGCAGCATTATTCACAATACCTAAACCTTGGAAGCAACCCAAGTGTCAATTAACAAATGGCTGGGAATCCAAACTGGTGCAGCCACTCTGGAAAACAGTATGGAGGTTCCTCAAAAAACTAAAAATAGAACTACCTTACAACCCAGCAACTGCACTACTAGGCATTTATCCACAGGATACAGGTGTGCTGTTTCAAAGGGACACATGCACCCCCATGTTTATAGCAGCACTATCAACAATAGCCAAAGTATGGAAAGAGCCCAAATGTCCATCGATGGATGAATGGATAAAGATGTGGTATATATATACAATGGAGTATTACTCGCCAATCAGAAAGGATGAAATCTTGCCATTTGCAACTACGTGGATGGAACTAGAGGGTATGATGTTAAGTGAAATTAGTCAGAGAAAGACAAATCTCATATGACTTCACTCATATGAGGACTTTAAGATACAAAACAGATGAACACAAGGCAAAGGAAGCAAATTAATATAAAAACAGGGAGGGGGACAAAACATAGGAGACTCTGAAATATAGAGAACAAACAGAGGGTTGCTGGAGGGGAGATGGGCTAAATGGGTAAGGGCTTAAGGAATCTGCTCCTGAAATCATTGTTGCACCATGTGCTAACTAACTTGGGTGTAAATTATAAAAAATACAGAAAAATAAAATAAAAATAAACTCCTACAAGAAAAAAAAACAAATAAATGGCTAAGCAAAATGTGGTTTATACATACAATGGAATATTATTCAGCCTTTAAAAGGAAGGATATTCTGATACACAGTGCTACATGGATGAACCATGAGGACCATTATGCTAAATGAAATAAGCCAGTCACAAAAAGAAAAATATTGTACGATTCCATTTATATGAGGTACTTACAGCAAATTCATAGAGACAGAAGTAGAATGGTGGTTGCCACAGACTGGGTGGGCTAGGTGGAGGAGGGAATGGGGAGTTACTGTTTGATGGGGACAGAGTTTCCGTTTTACAAGAAGAAAAAGTTGGGGCGCCTGGGTGGCTCAGTCGGTTGAGCGTCCGACTTCAGCTCAGGTCATGATCTCACAGTCCGTGAGTTTGAGCCCCGCGTCGGGCTCTGTGCTGACAGCTCAGAGCCTGGAGCCTGTTTCAGATTCTGTGTCTCCCTCTCTCTCTGCCCCTCCCCTGCTCATGCTCTGTCTCTCTCTGTCTCAAAAATAAATAAACGTTTAAAATTAAAAAAAAAAAAAAAAGAAGAAACAGTTATGGCAGTGGATGGTGGTGGTGGTAGCACATTATGAATGTATATAATACCACTGAACTGTACACTTACAAATGGTTAAGATGGTAAATTTTATGTTATGTGTATTTTACTACAATGAGAAGAAACTGGGGGGGAACCCAGAAAACAAAAACAAACAGTAATGTTTGATTGTTGTATATGCCCATTCTACCACAGGATCTATTTACTCAGACTCTAAACCCAAATAGAACAAAGGGCAAGCATATATATCCATCCCATCAGACGCAGAAACTCTTGAGAGTGTAAAAGGACCCTAGAAGTTTCTAACTTCTGTTCATCCAAAGACAAATGCTGGGATATGGGAGGAAACAAACCTATATTTCGGGGTTTAAAAACTCTCGATTTATATTTCAGTTAAAAGAGGACACAAACCTGAAGACTTAATATCTTATGTGTATTTTTATGGCATAATTGGGAACATTTCCCCAGCAACTGAGGAAAAATAGAGGTTGGAGCACTAATGTAGCACTTTAAAGTGATTAACTTAATTAATCACTTTAATTAAAACAAAAACAACTAAAAATTTTTTAAAGATACTCTTGCTCCCATGAAGTTACCAAAAATCTCTTTGGCTTAAGGAAAAACAAACAAACCCATGGTCAATATTCCTCATATTCATGTACAAAGCTGTATCTCTAAAGTCTCTGTTTTAAAAAGAGTTGTGACAAACAGTTTTCTAGAAGGGACAGTGGAGCCCTAAACATTCTTTCAGGCCTTCTACTATACCATTTTTCCAGATGCCACCACAGTGTCTTGAGTGGATTTTTTCTCTAAAATATACTAGAAAAAGTCAGCCAGCTATTAGAGTCATACAAATTTTTAAATTTCACTTTAGCAACTTGATGTGTCTTCATCTTATTATTAATCAGCTGTCTCTGAAGAAATATCATGCCAGGGCGCTTGGGTGGCTCAGTTGATTAAGCATCTGACTTCGACTCAGGGCATGATCTCGAGGTTTGTGAGTTCGAGCCCCACATAAAGCTCTGTGCTGACAGCTCGGAGACTGGAGACTGGAGCCTGCTTTGGATTCTGTGTCTCCCTCTCTCTCTCTGCCCCTCCTCCTACTCATGCTCTCTCTCTCTCAAAAACAAATATAAACATTAAAGAAATATATATCATGCCTACAAATGTTAAATCGCTAGATTATGGGAGGGAGAAATTTACTATTAAATCAGAACATAACTCCTTTGTTAGGTGAAAAGAGCAGCTAAACACAAAACACTTCCTGAAGTGCAAACGCCTTTCTCTTGTCTTCCTTTTCCTTCTTAAAAATCATAATCCACTCATTCATCTGCAGTGTATTCTCTGACTCCTACCCCTTAGGTTTCCATGCTGTACCCTATACCACAAGTTTCTTATTACCCATTTATGTTACTAAAAAAACCCTTTACACCATTAATAACGAGAGCATTCTTACCACTTCTTTTCTCACACATTTCTTTAAAACTGAAAATAAATCTTTTGTTTTTTAATAGTTTTTATCTTTTTTTCTTAAAAATTTTAAGGTGTATTTATTTTTGAAGGACAGAGAAAGAGAGGGGCAGGGGAGGGGCAGAGAGAGAGGGAGACACAGAATTTGAAGCAGGCTCCAGGTTCCAAGCTGTCAGCACAGAGCCAGATGCGAGGCTCGAACTCATGAGCCTCAAGATCATGACCTGAGCCAAAGTCGGAGGCTTCACCGACTGAGCCACCCAGGTGCCCCAAAAATAAATCTTTTGAATCTGTGCATTATGGTGCCTTCCATCTTACAACTTCAAGGGAGGTCAAGTCTTTTATTTGTCCCCCAACTCTCATAGTTTTACTGTCAGCATGACCTGGAGAAATGCTCTATTTTCTATTTCACACCAAACAGTAACAGGTCTATCTACCATATCACATCTACTGACTTGGGGGCGGGGGGGGGGGGGGGGGGGGGGGGGGTGGCGGGGGCTGCTAGATATATTAAAGCCAAATTAAATCACAATAGTCACACTACTGCTACTGGGAACAGATGGCTTTGGGAGGGAAAAAAAAAAGTTTTCCTTAATATCTGATTGGGATTTATAAGTATTAAAGTCAATTGCAGGGGCACCTGGGTGGCTCCGACTTTGGCTCAGTTTATGATCTAGAGGTTTGTGAGTTCCAGCCCCACAAAGGGTTCTGTGCTTACAGCTCAGAGCCTGGAGCCTGCTTCGGATTCTGTGTTTCCCTCTCTCTCTGCCCCTTCCCTCTCTCTCTCTAAAAAATAAATAAACATTAAAATTTTTTCATTAAAAATAATTTAAAAAAATAAAGTCAATTGTAAATCTCACAACACTTTCTTCAAGTAACACTGTCCTTTTAATCTTTTTAAATAGCTCGTCTTTAAAAACACATCTCAGGAGAATATGTCATCCAGAGAATTGGAAGGCTGTTAATAATTATTGTCTTCAATTCACAACTTTTCAAAATATTTCAGAACTGCCTGAACTTGGTTGGTGATTCAACCTTGGTTAACTGGTATAGAGACGCATCACAAGTCACCACCTGCGTTCAACAGCCCCTTCTGTGATAGCACGCTTGCTCACAGGGACCACCTAACTCTACCTAGAGCCCGGGATGGGGTTTCACCAAGGGCTGGGTAGAAGCATAATGCTTGTGAGGCACCAGGCCCGGTTCACTGTCAGATCTGTGGTCCAATGCCTTGCTTGCAGAAGGGGTAGGTATGTGTTAGGGAGAGACTGGGTGTGTTTCCGCCTGGTACCACCTCCTAACTTTCTCTGCCTCCTGAGGACCCCGAGGGTGTTTCTCAGGACTCTTAAAGGAAGCAACCACCTCGAGGACAAGAGGAGGGAGCCTCCAGGGAAAAAACCAAGAGCCCCGGAGTGGATCCTCCCAGGGTCCGCAGGGTCACTCCCTGCCTCCCCGGGGGAGGAGGGGCACGAATTTCTGGTCAAATCAGGCGGAGGAAGGCACTGTGGCTTTGAGCAGAACCCAAACCTCTGGAGGAAAAGAGGAAGACCTCAGACGCGGAGAGATGGGGGAGTCCCTACGCCTCCCTTGAGCCTCCCGCTCGGGGCAGGCCCCGTCAGCGCCGGGACACCGCTTCCAGCACACCTGAGCCGTGCCCGGCGCCCGCTCCCGGCCCCGCGGACGGTCACCGCGACCTCGCCCTGCCCGGCCGCCCCCTCCGCCGACTCGGCACGGGCGCAGCTCGCGGGGTCCCGGCCCACTGCCTCCGGTTCAGCCCGACCGCCCAGTCCCACCGTACCTGGCCGGCGGCGGCGGCTGCGGCGGCAGCGGCAGCGGCGGTGCTCCTCACGTACCCGTTCCGCACTTCCCCGTTCGCCACGCAGCCGTTCGCCCGCACAGGGCGACGGTAGCAGCAGCCTCCGGGCCCCGGCCGCATCGTCCCGGTAGCACCAGGCACAAGGCGACTCTGTAGGCGGCGGCCGAGACGGCAGCAGCTTCAGTCCCGCTCCGCACCCCACCCACCTCCTCGAAACCGGAAATGGTTGCACGCCCCCGCCAATTACCGGCCTGGCCGTCACATAGGGGCGGGGCCCACTCCCGCGGAGTAGGTGGTTCGCCCAAGGCCCCGCTGCCAAGGGGAAACGGGGCGGGGCCGGACAGGAGTGTCATAAGCCTAAGGACTGATGACCAATCAGGAGGAGGAGGAGGCAGACCCCATGCTACTGTCTGGCCAATCACGGGGGCGACAGCAAAACAGCTTGCTGGTGTTGAGGAGGTGGTCTGAGGAGGCTTTGGCGGCTTCTTGGTCCACACAAAGGAGGCGGGGCCCAGGAAGAAGTAGCCAATTAGAGTGTGAGAAAAGGAAGGGGGCTGAGCCCAAGTGCCCAGAGCGGGTTCCTGGGTTCTCCCGGACTGGTGGCGCCCTCTTTGCCCTTGCCTTCGGGGAAGTTCTCCGTTGTGAATCCCAGCCCGAGACAGGGATCCTTTATTTAATTTGCGAATTCCTATGTAGGTGTCTGTAGAAGAGCATTTTCAGCATTCTCTAACCATTCATCGACATGCACCGTACAATAACATATTTCTTAGTAATTCGAACGTCGCTTGGTCCTTCACATCTGCCCCCAATCAGGATTTTCTGTACAATTTCCTTTAAAGGGTACTTATTTGAGAGCCAAGGAACCTGAATAACTGAAAGCTAAACCTTGAGTAGCCACTTTGGGAGCCAAATTCTTTAAAGTTAACACTTGTTTCATAGACTCACAGCAAGAAATATATTAATAAAACATCATGCACCTATCATAATGCCTGGCCCATAGTAGGAGCATAATAAATATTATTTTCGCACCCCTTTAGTTCTCTCTTCCCGTAGGGGTTAGAAAGGAAATGGATCTACATCATAACACGAGACTTTTGGGGGAGCCTGGGTGGCCCAATCAGTTGAGCCTCTGACTTTGGCTCAGGTCATCATCTCACAGTTTTGAGTTTGAACCCTGCATGGGGTTCTCTGCTGTCAGAGTAGAGCCCGCTTCGAATCCTCTCTCTGCACCTCCCCTGCTCATGCTCTCTAGGTCTCAAAAATAAATAAACATAAAAAAAGAGAGAGAGAGACTTTTGGTTACCCATAAAGAATTTCGTGTCACAGTCAAGAGCATGAACTCTGGAGGTGGTCTGGGTTTGAATCCTGGCTGCACCACTTACTACTAGCTGAGTGACCACTATATATCTTCATCTGTTCAGTGAAGACGATAATAGTTGTCCTGAGGATTTGAGTTAATATGTGTAGTGTATTTTGTATAAGACATGGCCATGGGTAAAAATTCATTCAATGTTGGTTATTTTTAACTGCTGAATGGGCCTATGAGAGCCCCTGCATTCCCCCCCTACCCCATATTTAGAAAAGGGATAGACAAGGTATCAGTTTTGTGTGGTTTAGGAGCTGAACAATCTAACAGCAGATAGGCAGAGAGTTTTCTTCTTTGAGTTAACAAACACTGTGATCCCAAAGAATATAAGTTTGTGACAGAAGTATGAGGCTAAAAGAAAAGCATGTGGGGACCCCTGGGTGGCTCAGTTGGTTGACTGTGTGATTCCTGGTCTCGGCTCAGGTCATGATCTCATGGTTGGTGAATTCAAGCCCCATGTCAGGCTCTGTGCTGACAGTGTGGAACCTGCTTGAGATTCTCTGTCTCCCTCTCTCTCTCTCTCTGCCTCTCCCTTGCTTGTGCTCTCTTTCTCTCAAAAATAAATAAATATTTTTTAAAAAGAAGAAGAAAAGCATGTGTTTTGCACCTCATGGAGCTTACATTATAGTGAGAAAAGATGTACATAGATAAAGCAAACAGCAATAAAAGTCCTACAGAAGGCTGGAGTTCTGATGAAGAAAGCTGGACCACAGTGACAAGTCTAGACTTCCCATATAGAAAGTTTTCAGGGCAGGAATCTGGTTGGAAGCAGGGCTAAAGGATTTAATTGAAGCTTAGATATTGGGTTGAATGAATTGGAAAAGACTTGGGAAGACGATGTAGGATGAGCTTAATCCTGAAGGATGAGCAGGATTTGGAGAGCTGAGAATGAGAAAGAAGGGGGCGGTGTTCCCGGGAGAGAGAACCTTCAAAAACTCAGGTGCAGAGGCTGGAAAGAACAAAGACTAAAACTGGAGCATAAGGGTGAAGAATGCAGCTATATTAGAGGAATCCTGTTAGCTAGTGCCTCCCTCCAGAGGGCAGGACACAGGTCCTTGTCTTGTTCTGCCACTTACTCACCATGTGTGGTCTTGGACGAGTCATACAACATTATCCTTAGTTTCCGTACCCATCTTACAAAATTAATACCTGTAATACTTACCTTGCAGGGCTTTTGTGAGCATCAATGATATGATATGCAAATGATCTGATAACCTTGCACACCATTGCTAAATCACAAAACGGATGCCTCAGAAGGCAGTAGGAAACACCCCAGGCTCCATGCAAACAGAAAAACAGCTCCTTCCAGATGCATAAGCCACCTCATCACCATTTTACTGAGTTCATATGCAAAGTTCTGGGCTAGGCACCAGAGTTACAACCCTTCCTTCAAGATTGCTCAAACCATATCAACTGTAAAACCTTTCTTGAACGCCAAACTCCTCACAAAATTAGTCTCTTTCTTCACTGTGAACTTATACACACCTGTGTAAGCATGTGTCACATTACTTCTTTGGGATTCTTTTTTTTTTTTTTTTTTTTTTTTGAGAGGGAGATTACACAGTGGTTAGAAGCAAGAGCTCCAGGGACACCTGGGTGGCTCAGTCAGTTAAGTGTCCAACTTTGGTTCAGGTCATGATCTCATGGCTCATGAGTTCATGCCCTCATTGGGCTCTCTGCTGCCAGCACAGAGTCTGCTTCAGATCCTCTGCCCTCCCCCCGCCACCCGTCCCTTCCCTGCTTGCATGCTCTCTCTGTCTCAAAAATAAATAAACATTAAATATAAAATAAAATAAAAAGAAGAAGAAGCAAGAGCTCCATAGTCACACAGAATTGGAGACCCAGGTTCAGCACTTAGAAGCCTTGTGACTTTAGCAAAGCTGCTTAACGTCTCTGTGACTCAGTTCTTTCATCTGTAAAATGAAGCATAACTCTGTTGTGAGAATGAAATAAGAAAAGCATTTACTTACAGGGCATGTCACATAATAGTAAGTGCTAGCAATCATTTTTTAATAAATGAATTATTTGTTAAATGAATAAATGATTGATTAAATATATTTATACCCCCAACTAGACACAGAGCAAGCTCCTTGAGTACAGGAGATTGTTTAACTCACCTTTGGGTTCCCAGCACCCAGTACAGTGCCTGGAACATACTAAATGCTCAAGAAATGTCTGATGAATAATAAATAAATGGACAAATGAATGAAAATCTGGCCCTGCCTCCAAGGAGCTTTCTATCACATGGAGACTGTATTAAGATTCTTATGATTGAGGCTAACAAAAGTCAATATTAGAAAACTTTGTCAAGAAAGGTACATTATTGGAATTCTCCTCATGATAGGGAAGTGTGGGGACTCAGGAAAAAAATCCCAAACATCAGCAAAAGAAACTTATAGACTTTCCTCCTAGCACCAACCCACTTCTGAGGCTTAGCTCTCAGCAACTGACCCCTTTCAAATTCCCTAGGTCAAATTTATAAAATGCCAGGAAAGAGAAATCTAATTGGCCCAGCTTAGGGTGAGATGTCTAATGCTTGACCAAAAACATTAGACATGGTGGCCAAAGCACAAGTCCAAGCTGCTGGAGGTGAGGAACCAGTTACAGAGAAAGAAGAATCAATGCAGAGAAGAAAGGACAACCCTATCATTGTCTGCTACAAGGAGATAGAACTTGGGAATGAAAAGAACAGATAACAATCACTTGGAAGAAGTATTGAAGGAGGAGGCTTCCAGTATAGCATTTGTTTGTATGTATGTATGTGTGTATGTATGTATGTATAAGTAGGCTCTCCACCCAGTGTGGGGCTCAAACTCACAACCCTGAGATCAAGAGTCACTTGCTCTACTGAATGCCCCGGTGTGGCATTTTTAAATGGCCATGCAGAATGCCTGCCTAGAAAGAGAACTGAAGTGAGAGAAGGCAGGCTATTTAGCTGGAGGAGCAGGTGGCCTGCACAATAGGATAGGGGTCTTGGTCACATGCATGCAAGTTAACACTGGCTGACTTAGAAGGGGATTCAGTGGAAGGTTATTAGCAGCTCAGTGCATGGCTGAAGGCTGGAGGACAGGGCTTAGAAAAAGTCAGGAGTAAGGAGAATCTCCATAGGGCTAGGCAGCAAGGGCTGTAGCAAGGGTTTGTGGCAGAGACTGTCTGGTAAGTGTATCACCACTAAGATAAATGATCTCCAACCAGCTTTTTCATCCTTGAGTCATTTGCCCAAGAGTCAAAGTCCTAGGAGAGAGCATCTGATGGGCTGAGTTTAGATCACACTGGTCCATACAAAGAGTGGCTGAAAGGGAGGCAAACATAAGGATTTGATTCCTTTACCTTTCATGGTGGGAGCTGCTTACCAAAATTCACCCTTCCCACAAGAGGATACAAAATGAAGACAGGTGATTTCCCAAAAGGAAATTGAGAACCTCTTGAAAACGGGAGCCAATACTGGGCAGGCAGAAATGATGAAAATCAGTTAAGACTGCAGAAGAGGGGCACCTGGGTGCCTCAGTTGGTTAAACACCTGACTTCGGCTCAGGTCATGATCTAGAAGTTCATGAGTTCGAGCCCCACGCCGGGCTCTGTGCTAACAGTACAGACCCTGGAGCCTGCTTCGGATTCTGTGTCTCCCTCTTTCTCTACCCTGCCTCCCCCCTCTCTCTCTCTCAAAAATAAATAAACATTAAAAAAAAAAAAAGACTGCAGAAGAATCATAAGGGAAAAGGGGCCCTTTTAGTTGTTCTCTGCTTTGGTACAAAAACTAGGGCTGGACACCTCGGAGGTATTATCTGATTCTGACCCTGGGATCATCATTTGGTTTTTCCTTTCTAAACTTTTCATGCTCGTTCATTCATTTTTATATTTGACCAGTCATTTGACAAATACTTTTTTTCTAACCATCATGTTATTACATCATGTTATTACATCTATAGGCGCCCCTATAAATACAATGAAAGGGGCGCCTTGCAGGCTCAGTTGGTAGAGCATGTGACTCTTGATCTTAGGGTTGTGAGTTTAAGCCCCATGTTGGAGGTAGAGTTTACTTTTAAAAGTTATATATATAGGGGCACCTGAGTGGCTCAGTCGGTTAAACAACTGACTTCGGCTCAGGTCATGATCTCACGGTTTGTGGGTTCAAGCCCTGTGTTGGGCTCTGTGACGACAGCTAAGAGCCTGGAGCCTGCTTCGGATGCTGTGTCTCCCTTCCTCTCTGCCCCTCCCCTGCTCATTCTCTGTCTCTGTCTGTCTTTCAAAAATAAATAAAATTTAAAAAATAAAAATTATATATATAGTGAGATCCACAGTCACGAATTTTGGGTCCAAGAACTTCTAGCCGCCGCCTTGGACAGGGGCCGCTTCCCACTGGATCACTTCGGTGAATGTAAAAGCTTTAAAGAGAAATTCATGAAGTGTCTCTGTGACAATAAATTTGAAAATGCTTTGTGCAGAAATGAACCAAAAGACTATTTAGAATGCAGAATGGATAGGCAGCTGACAGAACAAGAACCACTGGAAAAACTGAGATTAGAAGATTTGATCGATGGAAAACCAAAGGCAAAGACTAAGTTTTGATGGGAAAAAGACTGCTGGCTGCTGGGTCGTCCAGTATGGACCTCATCACCTGACAATTTATGGTTAGGTGCTGTGACTTAGAAAGGGGCTTCCAGAACACCCTCCTTGATGGAAACATCTCATCCTGACGTTTACCAGGTTGTTTTGAAGAATTATTGCTCCTTTTAGATCTCATTTTCCCCCAAGAGTGTCAGGTTTTATCTTCACATTGTGTGTGGCAGAGTTCCTAGGGAGACCCATGGCAGGTGGGAGTTAAGAATGCGAATCACACCTGGTTACCGAGGGGACACGTGAAACAGTGACTCCATATGGTAATACTCTGCATAGCTTCCCAATAGTGATATGCTCAATGTTCATGGCTTCAGATATTGTCAGAAAACCATTCCCTAGCAAAACAGTTTCCTTTTTGTACTCATAAATACATATGTCAATTTCCTTTTTTAAAAAACAAAAATAGAGCATAAACTTGGAAATGAGAAAAAAAAATACAGTGATAGAAAGAAACATAGTCTCTGCCCTTGTGGAGCTTATGGTCTTGATTTACAAGAAATGGGTTTGGGGGGCGCCTGGGTGGCGCAGTCGGTTAAGCGTCCGACTTCAGCCAGGTCACGATCTCACGGTCCGTGAGTTCGAGCCCCGCGTCAGGCTCTGGGCTGATGGCTCGGAGCCTGGAGCCTGTTTCCGATTCTGTGTCTCCCTCTCTCTCTGCCCCTCCCCCGTTCATGCTCTGTCTCTCTCTGTCCCAAAAATAAATAAAAAATGTTGAAAAAAAAATTAAAAAAAAAAAAAAAAGAAATGGGTTTGGTATTTCCCTTTTTACTACTCCTGAAACAGTGAGTGAAAAAGTCTGATTCTCTCCCTGAGTTTCTGGCCCTCCTTTTGCTGGAAAATCTTGGATAACATTTTTGGACCATTTTTAGTGGCAATATTTGCATCCACAAAACTGAGTAGGCCCTGGGACAAGAGTTTAGAATTGCATTATTCTAGAATTGCATTATTCTGCTGAGGCCTGGGCTGTTTAAAGGAATGATTGCTTGCAAATATCAAGTTTTAACAGGAATGGTGGTTCCTGATTGCCTGCTAAGCAGCCCAGAAGAGTGACTCGAATCTGTGTCTAACAGGCATTTGCAGTTGGAGCTGGGAGATAAGACTGATGCATGCTCCAGGAATAGGCAGCTAGAGCCTGTGTCTCAATGGTTGCTCTCTGCCTGTATGTTTCCTCGGCCCTAGAAGCACCTCGAAGCCTCCTACTCAACCACCACACCCCACACTGCCACTCCATACTTCCTGTGGGTATTCACTCAGTTGACTGTCGCAATCATCTGATGTTCTGCTTCAGGAAGTGGACTTTTGCTTCTGGCTCCAGGAAGAAGGGGTGGTGCCGAAGATAACGATTATGATAACGGTGGTTGTATTAGTCAAAGCTCTTCAAGTTGCAAGGTTTTTTGTTTTTTTTTTTTTTAATTTTTTTTAATGTTTATTTTTGACAGAGAGAGAGAGAGAGAGAGCAAGCAGAGGAGGGGCAGAGAGAGAGGGAGACACAGAATCTGAAGCAGGCTCCAGGCTTAGAGCGGTCAGCACAAAGTCTGATGCAGAGCTCGAACCCACAAACCATGAGATCATGACCTGAGCTGAAGCTGGATGTGTAACCCACTGACCCACCCAGGCGCCCCTGAGTTGGAAGTTTTGAAACTGAATTCAAATTGGATTAAGCATAGAGATTTATTGGCTTACATAACCAAAAAGAGTAGGGATAGATCTGACAGGATTCATGTGCTCAAATGATGTCATCAGGAATCCAACTCTATCCTTGGCTTGGCACCCCTCTGAGTTGGCTTCATTCACACAGAAGGGGTTACCCTATGGTAGTAAAGATGGTCTATGGCTTGGCAAGCTTGCATTCTACCAGTTTTAAAATCTCAGCCTAGAAAAAGTGCTTCCTTTCTGGACTCCCAGTGAGAATCCTAGCTAAATTCCCATTGACCCAGCTCAGGTCACAGGCCCCAGGCAGATGTTGAATTGATTGCCCAGGCCTGAGTCTTATGCCCACCCATTCCCTCAATTCTGCTCTACAGGCTCTGAGAATGGGTGACCGACCAATGGTTTCCCAAATAGAAAAGATGGGTTCTGTTTCCAGAAAAAAGGGTGCTGGGCAGGCATAACAAACAGATAGACTGCTCATATTGGATATGATGATAACAAGAAGAGGTGGTAAGAATGCCTAGGAGATTCTCAACATTTTTAGAAGATGTTATTAAGAAACACCAGTTTTAGACTTTCCCTCCTGCCCAAATCCAGCCTCCAAAATTCACCCCAGATTTATGTTTATTTAAACTGATTAAAGTTGTTGGTATCTTATTATTTTCATCTTCATCAAATCATCATCCTACAGCAATTCATAAACAGACTCTGTGTATGTGGTTGTGTAAGAAAAATATAAATATCATCTTTACAAACTGAGACTTTATTCCCAAAGGGAGCATTAATGATGACAAAGGACTCACAGACAACCATGCTAGCTCTGAATGTTACATATTGTCAATTTTATTTTCTAAAAGTTTTTTTTAAATGTGTATTTTTGAGAAAGAACAAGTGGGGGAGGGGGAGAGAGAGAGGGAGACAGAGAATCCCAAGCAGGATCCATGCTGTCAGCACAGAGCCCAATGTAGGGCTCAAACTCACGAACCATGAGATCATGACCTGAGCTGAAATCAAGAGCTGGACGTTTAATCGACTGAGCCACCCAGGCCCCCCTGTATTGTCAATTAAATGACATAAATTGAATTGTACTATATGCAAAGGATACCTCAGTAAAAGAAAAAAAAAATAGTTAAAAGAAAAATGACACAAAGTAGAAGGTTCATTCATTGTGGGCCAGGGTGTCATATGCATTCTACGGAGTGATGAGATTTGCTTATTTATTTATTCATATTTATGTATTTATTTATTTATTAAGTAGGCTCCATGCCCAATGTGGGACTTGAACTCACGACCCTGAGATCAAGGGTCACATGCCTGTACTGACTGAGCCAGCCAGGGGCCCTGAGTTTTTAAATGGAATAGATTCAAGGTGAGGCTGCCATTTCTTTTCTACTTCATTGTAGAACACTTTAAAGACTTTGCTGTCTTCTTCATCACTCTCTTTATATCTATTTGGCAATGCTATATATTCTTGGAGAAAATAACTTCTTTTAAAATGACCTTCTGAGGCTCTTGCCCATACCCTCAATATTTCCTAACTTTTCCTCACATATTTTCCTATCTTACACAATCCCCAAACCTGTCATTTCCGGTGCCTAATGTCTGGGAGAGCCATTTTAACCTGTACCTAGAATGTGCTACTTTGTTGCTTGTGCTCCCAGGGTATCTCCAAAATCACGTAAGTTGTCTCAGTAGATGTCCTGGGACACCTGGGCGGCTCAGTGGGTTGAGCAGTTGAGCGTCTGACTCTTGATTTCGGCTCAGAGCCTGATCTTATGGGTCTGTAGGTTTGAACCCCATGTCAAGGATGGGATTCTCTCTTTCCCTCTCTTTCTGCACCTCAACCCTCTCAGAATAAATAAACTTAAAAAAAAAAAATAGATGTCTTGGAAAGCACAGGAATTAGGACAGGCAGTGAGAACCAGAGAAAAGAAACTTTCTCATACCTACTGTAAGACCCTGTCACTCTAACACTTTAAAATATAGCATACCTCTGGGGAACCTGGGTGTCTCAGTTGGTTGAGCATCTGACTTCAACTCAGGTCATGATCTTGCAGTTCATGAGTTCAAGCTCCGCATCGGCTCACTGCTGTCAGCCTGTCAGCACAGAGTCTGCTTCAGATCCTCTGTCCCCTTCTCTCTGCCCCTCCCCCACTCTCCCCAAAAATAAATATTTAAAAAAATATATAGCGTACTTCTGTTTTGTATCAAGAACACCTTTTAAAACATGAATGATGGGTTGCCTGAGTGGCTCAGTCTGTTAAGCATCTGACTCTGGATTCTCGCCTCAGGTCTTGATTTCAGGGTCATGAGTTCAAGCCCCACGTTGGACTCCACATTGGGTGTGAAGGCTACTTGTGGTAGGGTCCCCTCCTTAAGGAGAGAGAAAAAAAAGAGAGAGAAAACTTCAAGGAAACCTGGCTATGCACCTAAGTGACAACATCCCTCATGACCTTGTAAACTGAGACGACTTAATCAGATTGCATGTTTATGTGTGTTACCATAGATGGGAGACAAAGAAATAGAAACTGTGTAAAGAAGCTATGCCATGTGACATTCGGTGCTCAGTTCTTTGGGTACGAGCCCAACTGAGAGGTGCCGGCACGAATAAAAGTTGCTTCCTGGAAATTAAAAAGCCTCGGTGTCACAGCTCTCTGTGGGAGAATCCTGCTACATACTTACAAACAAAAACATAAAACATAAATGACAATTTTATTTATTTACTTACTTATTTTACCAGCAAAAGAAGAGTTTATTCAGAAGTAGAAAATTGCCATACCATACAAACAAGCCACAGGCAAATCCTCTAGGTGACATCTTTGGAGTCACCTTCTATTTCAATCCAATCTTGACTTTCCCCACGCTGACCATTCCATACTGATTTGCCGATCCACATCTCACATTTCAACTGGTTGCTTCTCTCTCATCCATTCCACTTTTCCTTTATCAGTTAGGAGTCATATCCTTAGAGTTGAGTTCATTGTTGCCCTGGTCCTTGCCACAGTGTTTGGTTTAGCGACAGACACAGCTTAGTCAATTCAATCACAGTAAGACTGGAGATTTGGGTTCAATGGTTGGGAGAAGGAAACCTATCTGTTCTCCCAGATGTGCTCTATGAATGTGAAGCCTATACCTGTTGTAGTTATTTGGCTACTAGAAACAAAACCCATGTAAGGATGAAGCCAGCATCAGAAAGCAAACAGACTGGCTCACAGACATATGGAGGTGGTGCCCTGATCAAACCATGCCTGAAGCCTACACCTAGACATTTCAATTATACTGAGTCAAGAATTTTTAATTGTTTATGCCAGTTGGGTTTTTTAAAAAAATGTTTTTAATGGTTATTCATTTTTGAGAGAGAGGCGAGGGAGGGGGGGAAGAGGGTGAGCAGGGGAGGGGAAGAGAGAGAGGGAGACACAGAATCTGAAGCAGGCTCCAGGCTCTGAGCTGTCAGCACAGAGTCCCACGTGGTACTCTAACTCACGAAGATCATGACCTGAGCCAAAGTCGGACTTTACCTGACTGAGCCACCCAGGAGCTTCTGGATTTTTTTTTTTTTAATCGTAACTTAAAGCATCCTATTAAACTCCCTCAGGAGAATCTTTTTTATAACATTATTGATGTACATTTTACATCATGTAAACTATATGTATTTAAGTGTAAGATGTAATGAGTTTTCACATATATACACACCTGTGAAATCATCTCCACAATCCAAATAATGAAAATACTTGTCAGCCTCCAAAGATTCCCAGTACCTTTTGGAATCCCTCCCTCCGTCACTACCCTTCCCCATCCCTTTCTGACAATAGACTAGTTTACATTATCTAAATTTTATCTAAATGGAAGAATAGAGCGCCATACACTAAATGTTTGTGTCCTCCCCCCATTTCATAGGTTAAAATACAAATCCTTAAGGCAATGGCAATAGGAGGTAGTACCTTTGTGAGGTGAGTAGGTCATGAGGGTGGAGATTTCATGAATGGGATTAGTGCCTTTATAAGAGAGGCCCCAGAGAGATTCCTCCTCTCTTCCCTCATATGAGGTTACATTGAAAAGGCAGGTTCTCGGGGCGCCTGGGTGGCTCAGTTGGTTAAGCCTCCAACTTCGGCTCGGGTCATGATCTTGCAGCTCATGGGTTCAGGCCCCGAGTCTGTGCTGACAGCTCAGAGCCTGGGGCCTGTTTCAGATTCTGTCTCCATCTCTCTCTGCCTCTTTCTCTCTCTCTCTCTCTCTCAAAAATAAATAAACATTAAAAAAAAAAAAAAAAAAAAAAGGCAAGCTTTCATCAGATACTAAACCTGCCAGTGCCTTGATCTGGGACTTCCCAGAACTGTGAGAAATAAATTTGGGTTGTTTATAAACCATCCAGTCTATGATATTTTGTTATAGCAGCCTTGACTGACTGAGACAGACAATCGGTACTGACAAGTAGGGTGCTGGTACAACAAATATCTAAATTGTCAAAGCAGCTTTGGATGTGGTTAATGGATAGAGGCTTTAAGTTTTCAGGTACATGACAAAAATTTTACATTGTTGTTAATGGACGTTTAAGGGTGATGTTAGTGAGAGTCCAGGGAGTAAAGAGAGCTGTAGAGAGAGTCTCAGACTTGTTAGAGAATACTCAAGTAATTATAAACAGAATGTTGACAAAAACATTGACTATTTTTTTAAATGTTTATTTATTTTTGAGTGAGACAGAGAGTGCAAGCGGGGGAAGGGCAGAGAGAGAGGGAGAGGGAGAATCCCAAGCAGGATCCTTGCTGTCAGCACAGAGCCTGATGAGGGGCTCGAACTCACGAACCGTGAGATCATGGACCTGAGCTGAAATCAAGAGTCGGATGCTTAACCAACTGAGCCACCCAGGTGCCCCAAAACATTAACCATTCTGATGGGATCTCAGACAGAAATGAGGAACATGCTTTTGGACAATGGCTGAAAGGCCATCCTGTTATAAAGTGGCAAGGAACTTGGCTGAATTGTGTTTGTATCACAGTATTTTGTGGAAGGTTAAACTTGTATGTGACAATATTAGATATTTAGCTGAGGAAATATCAAAGCAAAGTGTTGAAGAAGTGACATGGTTCCTCTTGACTACTTAAAGTAAAATATATGAAAAGAGAAATGATTTAAGGATGAAATTGTTCATCAAAAAGGATGCAGAACTGAAAAGACTGCAAATTCTCAGCCTATCCATCTTGTAAAGAATGAGAAAATATGTTTGGGAGAGAACACAAGGGGTGTGGCCAACCAATCATTTGGTAAGGGGATTAATCAGCCATTTCAACAGAAACGCTGAGCTGTTGTTTAAAACAATGGAAGAGCGCAAAGGAGGGGTCACCAGTACCTGTGATTCCCCAGTGCACTGCTTTGTCTCAAGTCACAGGCTCAGCTTCCTGCATTCCGGCGCCTAGCACCTAGGGCACTCCAGGTGCAGCTCTTGTGGGCCCCCAAGTGGAGTCTATTTATTTATTTATTTATTTATTTTATTTATTTTATTTATTTTAAACATTTATTTTTGAGAAAGAGAAAGCATGAGTGGGGGAGGGGCAGAGAGAGGGGGACAGAAGCTCTTTAGCAGGCTCTGTGCTGACAGCAGAGAGCCCGATGTGGGGCTTGAGCTCATAAACCGTGAGATCGTGACCTGAGCCAAAGTCCGGCTCTTAACTGACTGAGCCACCCATGTGCCCCTGGAGTCTATTTATTTATTTATTTATTTATTTATTTAATTTTTTTTAATGTTTATTTATTTTTGAGACAGAGAGAGACAAAGCATGAACGGGGGAGGGTCAGAGAGAGGGAGACACAGAATCTGAAACAGGCTCCAGGCTCTGAGCTGTCAGCACAGAGCCCGACGCCGGGCTCGAACTCGCGGACCGCGAGATCATGACCTGGGCCGAAGTCGGCCGCTTAACCGACTGAGCCACCCAGGCGCCCCTTATTTTTATTTTTAAGTAATGTTTGTTTCTATTACAAAAGCAACACGTATTTAATACAGGAAAATTAGAATATAATATAAGCAAAAGGAAAGAAATTAAAACCACTACTAATATATATTGATATATGACCTCCCAGGAATAATAAGCAAGAAAAAAATAGTGAAAGAAAGATGGGAAGAAAATTTGGGGCAAAACGAGCAGCATGAGCAGTCAGTCACCAAGATACAAAACAGCCTAGAATGTGGGCAGACAACGCAGCCACTTGTTATTTGTGGAGCAGAGTCCTAGAGAAGTAGTCTCCCTGCTAAGGCGAATTTTGTTCAGGTACAGGGAAGAAATCCCTTGATCTCAGAGAAGCAGATGCCCTGCTAGACCCATGAATCACAATCGTGGAAATCCAGTTCCCTTTTCCTTGACAGACACTCAGCTTTCCAGCCCATATTGCAGGTAGAGTAAATATATGAAACAGTTCTAGCTAACAAGATATAAGAGGGAGACGTCTATGGAGACTCTAAGAAACAGGATTTTTCATTATTAACAAAAAGTAAGCCTCTTTCGTCAGCTCCCTTCCTTCTTACTTCATGCAGTGATGTGAGGACATGACATCTGGAGCCATGGCAGCCATATGGAGACCATGAAGCAACAAGCACAGAATGAAAAGTCAACATACTGAATGGCATAGCCAAAAGATGGAAAGAGTCTGGGTCCTTGATGATATAGCTGATGATATAGGTGAAGCCACTCCTTGGCTACACCTGCCTCCAGACTGCTTAAGGAAACAATGCATCCTAGCAGTTCAAGCCATGGTCTTTTAGGTTCTCTCTTACTTGCGGTCAAATACATCCTAATTCCTACAGACTTATACCACATTCGCAGTGATTATCAAGGAAGCCAAGGGCAGCCGCTCTCAAACAGGAAGCAGGAACTGGAAAGTTGTCACACCCGTAGTCAGTTATTTATTCTCTGCCAGCCTCATCTCCGCTTGTGTCCGAAAATTTGTGTCTTTCTTCATTCTTCTCTACAGACCAGTTTTCACGGATTCAACATCCACACAGCAAAGCCTTCCCTGTCTGCATTTCCTGCATCTAAGAGACCAGTTTAGGCTGTGACTACATCTCAAGCTCGATTCCAAAGTCTAGAAGGGAGAGGAGGCTGGACCCAGTTGTTTCGGCACTCTCTGGACACCCTGGGGGCAAAATCACACCCTCAAACCTGGCTGCCAAAGGCCCATCCACGTGTGTGTGACTCTCAGGGAAAGGAGAGGCACGGGCTAAAAGACACCCCTAACTATCTACCATACTGGCTGCGGTTAAGTATGTTAGACAGTGGGTGGGAAGGGGCCATTCAGTATGAGAGAGATGAACAGATTCCAACACCAAGTGGAAAAGCTGAGAGAGGGCTAAGCTAACTCAAGGCGGGGTAGCTGGGAAATTCCTCCCCAAAGAAGTCAAAATTCAATCTCCCAAGGACTTTCCTTGAATGAGGAGTGAGGGAAAGAAATAAGAAAGAAAAAAGGAGTGGCCCTGGAAGCTGTCACTGAGAAAACGGGGCGTAGGCTTGGACGCGCCTCTAAACTCCCCGTCCCCACCCCCAGAGAAGGGAAAACCAGGATTTCTGCTTATTTTAGGTTTAAGTCCCACCGAGAGCGTGAGCTTGTGTGCGTACCCTGGCAGTCGCTGGCAGCAACGTTTCGGTCGAGAAAAGGTTACTGGAACAGATTGGGGTCAGCATTAATGCTGTTTGCGTACAGAGATGAGAACAGCGTGGAGGCCAGAACGCTGCCCCGAGGGTCACCAGCTTCCCACGTGGCCTGCCCAGAAACAGGCGACAACCGGAGGAGGGGCGCTGTGAGGCACGGAGCAATTCCGAGAAAGGCGCGGGGGCGGGCCGCGGGGCAGCGGTCTCCGTGGGGAACCACGAGATTCTCAAGCCCCCTCTGCCCCCAGTGCGCGGGGCAAGGTAGGGCGGCAGAAGTGCGCAGGCGCAGGCGCAGACGCAGGCGCTGGCGGTAGGGGCAGGGGGAGGACGAGGATGGCTGGGGGACGTGTTCGGGGAAAGCGCAGGAAGGAAGTCAGGGCGGGCAGATAGCGAGGGCTGTGGAGTCACAGTAGACAATTCTGGGAACACACAGGCTGGGGTGGATTTGGATCCAACTCTCCCTTCCACCCTCCCGCTTTCTCTGCATTCCTGCATAATGCATCAGCGGGCACTGGGCCCCTGCGAAGGCACTTTCCACTTGCCACCGGGAGGGACCGGTCCCGCTTGGTTCACTACAGGTCATCCAATGCAGGGCTCTGAACTGGGAAGGTGCTCAGCAAATATTTCTTTCATGAGTAAGTGCGTGGAACTTTGTCCGGGAGAAAGGATCCAAGACATAAACAAACGTGCCGGTCGTCCAATAAGGGAGTACTTCAGAAGAGTAACCTTCACACCATTTTTGGCTGTACCCTTTGAAGTGTTAACTAGTGGATTTCTTTTGTGCCGGTAGACTAAGGAGGCAGGAAAAAATGTTTGGAATCACTGGGCCAATTAGTAATTTACCAAACTAATTCGTAGGAGGGGAATTTTTTTGTTTACGTGAAATTTCACCTGGAAGCCTAAACAAATAATAGAGATTAACAACAACAATAAAACCAGCAGCGGCTCTCCCGCCCATCCTCAGTGAAGAGCTGGTTTTCAAAAAAACCATTCACCCTGGTGCCTGGACGGTTTTCCTCTGTTTTGTGGGTAGAGCATGCGACTCTCCATCTGGGGTCATGAGTTCAAGCCCCACATTGGGTGTGGAGCCTACTTACAAAATAAAAAATAATTTAAAAAAGAAACAAAAGCATTCCTCTGCTGCTACTCCTCGGTTACTGGTAAAAAGTGAGGTCCGGGTGGATAACTAACATTACTGTAATTTCACAAGATATGTATGTCAAGTCATTATGCTATTCATCTTAAACTGAGTGCTGTATGTCAATGATATCTTAATGAAACTGAAAAAAATAAGTAAACAATTTAATTTTTAAAAAAAGAGAGAGAACCGAGGCCCAGAGAGGTTAATTGACTTACTCAGTGTCACACAGCAAAGAAGGAAAGAAAGAGGGCAACTACTAAAATATCACAGGAACTTGAGTAAAACGCCTACAGAAAATGATGACCCACAGTTCAGATTCTACTTGTTGCCTGTTTTTGTACAACCTGAGAGCAAAGAATGTTTTCTACATTTTTAAGTGGTTAAAAAAATAAAAAATATTTTATTATTTTTCTTTTTTTTAATGTTTACTTATTTTGAGGGGGGGGGGAGGGGCTGAGAGGAGAAGAGAGAATCCCAAGCAGGCCCTAAGCCTATGTGGAGCTGGAACTCATGAACCATAAGATCATAACCTGAGCCGAAGTCAGATGCTTAAATGATCCAGGTGCCCTGAGAGAGAAACTCTTAAAATGATCACTTCTGTGAAGTGGTACTGTGGGTTGGGGGAGGGAGGATTTATTTATCACATTATACTCTGGTATGCATTTAATATATGTGTCACTAAAATAAATTAAAAATACTTCACTCATAATGGATTTGAGCCAAGGTATGTACAACCACCTTAAAGACACAGAGTGCCTTCCAGATTAACAGAACTTGACACTGTAGCCTAATTGGAACCATTGATCTCGCTCAAGAAAGAATATGCCTGTTAGAATGTGGTTACCAGATCATACCAGAATATATATATATATACACACACACATATACACACACACACACACATATATATGTCTGTACTTTTATGTATCATATTATATAGACAGAAAATTTTATTATATATTATAAACTTATAAGTTTAAATTTATGGCATTTACTTCTCAATGAGAGGGTATATATCATTTTGATAAATAGAAAAAGTTAGGATTACTGAAACCTATTATGCTATCAGCCTCAGCATCAGAGTTAGCATGTTTGGTTTGTTTGTACATGTCTTGGTCGGGATAGGTTAGGTTAGGCTGCTATTACAAATGATCCCAACATTTCAGTCATGTGACAAAGGTTTATTTCTCACTTGCTCAGTGTCTGGCAAGGGGCAGACTCTACTACATGTTGCCTTCTCTCCAGTGCATAGCTATCCTCCTTGTGGCCAAGAGAAGAAAGAACCATGGTGAACATCTGCTAGTTTTTATTTTTATTTTATTTTTGTTTTAGAGAAAGAGAGAAAGTGTGAGCAGGGGAGAGGGGCAGAGGGAGAGAGAGGGAGAGAGAGAGAGACAGAGAGAGAGAGACAGAGAGAGAGAGAGAGAGAATCCCAAGCAGGCTCCACACTCAGCACAGAGCCCAATGCGGGGCTTGATCCCACGACCCTGGATCATGACCTGAGCCGAAATCAAGAGTTGGGTAGTCAAGTCGCTGAGCCACCCAGGCATCCCTACATCTGCTAGTTCTTAGAGCTTTGTTTCTGAAGTGGCCTATATTACTTCCACTCACATCTTATTGGCCCAAACAAATCACATGGTCAAGCCTGAGGTCAACAAGGCAAGAAAATAATCCCATCCAAGGGGGAAGCAGTGAATACTTGTAAAGAATACAGTCTATCATAGCAAAACACTGCAGAAATCTGGATTAACAGAAAAATCCTTAGAAATGATAAAAACTCACCTGACAATCTCAAGCTCTCTAATTACATGAGTCACCAAGCTTGAAATAAAAGTGAGAAAATTTGTTTCAAAGTTGGATCACTAAGCACTGAGTTTATCAGTACTCATAAATATAAAAGTCAGCTAGAAGTATCCATCTGAAACCAAGCATTAAAGTATCTACTTTTGGACATTCTCCCCATGTGATGAGTTTAGTATTCACTTTTTATTGCCCAGCTGATTCTTAGCCCTGTGACAAAAGCATGTCTCTAGGAGATACACCTGACCTTCAGCATTCAATAGAGTGCAGAGGTCACGTGTTCCAGGGTGCACCCACTTGGATAATCTCATGTGCCCAGGCCTGGAATTTTCAATAAGACCCAATGCCAAACTAGCGGCTTGGTGGGTTAAGCGTCCAACTTCAGCGTAGGTTATGATCTCACGGTTCATGGGTTCGAGCCCCCCATTGGACTCTGAGCTGCCAGTGTGGAACTTGCTTGGGATTTTCTCTCCCTCTCTCTCTGCCCTCCCTGACTCATGCTTTCTCTCTCTCTCTCTCTCAAAATAAATAAGTAAACTTAAAAAAAAAAAAAAAAGAACCAGTGCCAAACTACAGTCTTCCTAATCAGGGTCCTGTTTACAGGGTGTTTAAATACATTCACAGACCTGGTAGGAAAATCCACCCCAAGGACTGCTCTGAAGTCTGGTGGGTATCATGCCACGGAATCCAAAAAAAGAAACAGAGAAGTCTTGGAAATTCCAATATGTGGAGGAGCCAGGCTGATCACTTAGGTGGTCCAAAGGATGAGCAACGAACCTTCCAGCAGTGTCAGCAGGCTTCAGAAAGGGAGGAGACTGGGAAGCTGGAGAACCTGCGCTTCTAAAAGAGACAGCTACTGGTTGGCCCTAGCCAGCTGTTGCTATATAGAAAAAAAAAAAAAAACAAAAAAAAACTTTTTTTAAGTTGCAAATCAAACTTGTATGTGAAATCTGCCAGTTTTAAATACTGACACTAATTCAAAATTGTGAAATACGGTGTAAGCCAAGTAAGCACATTTGTAGGCCCTGTTTGGGGTTGTAAATCTGTGATCTCTGAGGCAGGTGACCAGGGTAAAGATCTCGGAAGAGAGAGGAGAAATCTGGAGAAAAGGAAGAGGAGGAGTCCCAAAATAGGGCATGTGGGAGGGAGCAGAGAGCGGGAGGTCAGCCACTGGAGGGCAGGATGCTGCGGAAGAGAGATGTGGAGACAGGACATTTAGCCAGTTTTGTGATGTGTAACCTCTTCGATCTCCTTTTCATAAAACCTTCAGGAAAACAGGCTTTTGACGTTGGTGTCAAATCTGTGTTTTCCTAGTGGTGCGTCGTGGTGTTGAGACCGGCTCTAAGGAGGCCCAGTTACGCCTGAGCTGTGTTTGAGCCTCCACCTAAAGCCCCTTGCTTTGAGTCCACATTGCAGGTTTCCCAGGTGGTTGGAGAGGAAGGAGAGGTGGTGGCACATTCAGAGGGTGGGTCTTGGAGGCAGGCAGAATGGGGTTTGAATCCTGGGCCCCCGCACTTACTTGCTCTAAACATTTCTGAACCCCGTTGCAAAGTGGGGATAAAGTACCCCCATTGCAGAGTGGTAGAGATTTACATGCAAAGATGAAGACAACACGCTCAGGACCGTACCCTGCACATCGTGTTACTCAACAAAGAGTAACTGTACTGTTATTAGTGTTATTTATACATGATTACTTTCATTTGTCATCATAAGCCCGCAGGGAGAGAACGTGCTGATCCTCAAACACAAGTAATTGCCCAGTAAAAGCTGGGCAATCCGTTTAAAACTTTTATTTCTTATCAGAAAACAGTTAAAGTGCTCTCCTAGGGGCGCCTGGGTGGCTCAGTCAGTTAAGCGACTTTGGCTCGGGTCATGATCTCACGGTCCGTGAGTTCGAGCCCCTCGTCGGGCTCTGTGCTGACAGCTCAGAGCCTGGAGCCTGTTTCAGATTCTGTGTCTCCCTCTTTCTCTGACCCTCTCCTGTTCATGCTCTCTCTCTGTCTCAAAAATAAATAAATGTTAAAAAAAAATAAAATAAAATAAAGTGCTCTCCTGGCCTTTCTGCCTCAGTCTCTTCTGAGTTTGGTCACATGATTCAGTCCAGTGGAGCGCAAGTTCTGCTCTACACCTGTCTGGCATCTCGCCTTAGGCGGCGTGCTCTAACCTGGGTGTCTCCGCACTGCCTGGAGGAGAGAGATTACTCCCACAGCCTGCGTGCGAGTGAGCTCCGGGGAGAGGGAACCGTGTGTCAGCTCCTCAGTCAGTGCTCACGAGTGAATTAAAGCCTGCTGCCTGCTGAGGTGACTTCCTCTCTCCCTCCTTCCTCCAGTACTGCACATCCTCTGCCTTCCTTCTCCTCCTCCTCTTCCTCCTCCTCCTTTTCCTCTTTCTCTTTTTCCGCTTCCTCTGGCTCCTCCTTTTCCTCTTCATTATTACAGGGGAAATACCACGCCAAAGGGCTCCCTTCGTTATGGAAATCTGAGCAAGTAGAAGCCTTGCTCTGAGGAGGTAGTGTAAGAAGACTTCCTTTGGCATACTTAGTGAAAGGCACTTTCCACACAGACTTTTTATGACCAGGTATTAAGGAGCCCAGAAATCTTCTAGAACCAAAGCTTCCAATATCCCCTAGTCTTAGTTCTCTCCAGCTGAAGTTAGAGAATTCTGTTGGGGATGAATCTAGATAGTTCTTGACCAAAACCTTGCAGCAACATGGTCATTTTTTTCCAAGAGATTATTTATATATATATATATATATATATATATATATATTTTTTTTTTTTTAAAGTTTATATTATTTATTTTGAGAGAGAGAGAGAGAGAGAGAGAGTGCTGAAGGGGCAGACAGAGAGGGAGAAAGAGAGAATCACAAGCAGGGTCCTCACCATCAGAGTGGAGCCCAATGCAGGGCTTCAACTCACGAACCGTAAGATCATGACCTGGGCCGAAACTGAGAGTCAGATGCTTAACTAACTGAGCCACCCAGGTGCCCCGCAACATGATCACTTTAACCTAGGACTGCTGGAATAAAATGACCATGAGAGAGAAGTCTTTACTTATGAATCAGACTAAAAACGAAGTGAATACACACCCACACCCACAGAAATCTGGAATGCCATAAACCAAATTGAAAACAGGGGTTCTCTTTTAGTGGGATGGCTGACAACTTTTACTTTCTACTTTAAATATTTGTGTTTGCATTTTTTTCCTACAACAAGACTATTACTTTCATAATCAGGAAGGAAAAAAAAAGGTCCTGTAGTTCCATTTTGAAGAAAAAAGAGAAGGAATGGATATAGCCTCGTGGCTGGAGCACTGCAGGTGGATAAGAGTGTCTGTTTAATGCTCATGGCTGGCTTACAGAACAGAGAGTAGAGAAGGAAGGCAGGGAGGATGGGGGAAAGGACAGAGGGAGGAAGGGGGAAGGCTGGTGGGGCCAGCAGGGGAGGACGGCAGGCAGTCCTTCAGGAGCAGCAGGGTACGTGGGTGCAAACCCGGAGGGTGCTGGCCAGTTTGGGGTGAATTAATTGAGAAACGGGGGAATTAAGGATCAGTTGTTTTGGCAACCAGCCCCAAGTTAGACCCTATTTCTTATCCTCAGTGAATCTGTGAACTCTGCCCACAGCTTCTGGCCTCACTTGTCCGGAGCGTGTGACTGGCTCTGAGTCCGGAACAAGATTTTTAGCCTTAGATGGGAGAAAAAGCATAGCAGGCAGCACCAGCCCTTCCTGTCTGCCACTAGATCTGGGTAATCAACTGAGTGCTTTCCAGGCACAGGGGGCCTCATGCTCCATGCTGGGGGTTCGGAGACAAGAGAACAAGCCTTCTGTTCGGAGGAGCTTGTAGGCAGGAAAGAAGGACGTCTGTCTACGAGCTGCGGTTGAGGGGGTGGCACTTGTGACCACAGGCCTCTTTCACTTGCTGTCTGTGTGACGATGGGCACATGACCTGACCCGGCTCCTCTCAGCTTCCCCATCTGTAAAATGGGGATGGAACTAGCACCTGGCTGTGAGGGTTAGTGTAGGGATTAAAGAGACTGCCTCTGGAGCCCTTAGCACAGGGACTGGCATTACGTGCTCAGTGTTAGCTTAGCTATTGTTCCGTACACAAGTGCTCAGGGGAATCCTGTCAGGGGCCGGGGATTCTCCCTCAGGGGGCGAAGAAAGCCACAGAGGTGTGAAGTGGGTCTTTATGGAGGAGTAAGAGTTTGTTTGGTGGACAAATGTGGGCAGTTTATTGCCAGCAAAAGAAGTAAGGCAAGGAAATATATGGTGTGTTGTTGAAGGTGGTGGCTGTGTGTGTGTGTGTGTGTGTGTGTGTGTGTGTGTGTGTGAGAGAGAGAGAGAGAGAGAGAGGGAGAGGGAGAGAGGGAGAGGGAGAGAGAGAGGGAGAAGCTGGCTTTCAGTGGCCCTGGAAATGTAGGCTGGCTTGAACTTGAGAAAGACCTTGTAAACCAGGCCAACGGGCTTGGGCTTTATCTTTCCCTTGAAGGCACAGGGTGTGTGGAGTGGGGAGGTATGAGAGAGTTTGCTGTGTTTTTGAGGTTTCTAAGCAAAGAATAACAGAATCAGATATATGTTTCGAAAAGTAGGTTCTGGGGGTGCCTGGGTGGCTTAGTCGGTTAAACATTCCACTCTTGATTTCGGCTCAGGTCATGGTCTTGCGGTGGGCCTCACATCCCCTGCTTGGGGTTCTCTCTCTCCCTTTCTCTCTCTCTGCCCCTCCTCTACTTGCTCTCTTTCTCTCTCTCTTTCTCTGTCCCTCCAAATAAGTAAATAAACTTTAAATAAAAAAGAAAAGAAAAGTAGGTTCTGGAAGAGCTGTCCATTCTGTAGAGTGGCCAGGAGCCCCTGGCTGTTGTGCCCAGACTGGTCACTAGAGGGAGGCCTGGGTTCAGAAGTGGCACCACACTAGCCCGTTTTGTGGGGCTGCTGGTCCCTGGTGGCTGAGTAGGGGCGCGACGGAGGCAACCAAACCTTGACTCACATGAGCCCCTCACCTAGGCTGGGGTAGACTTGCCAGGTTACAAACAAGGGCACTGGGCAAGTTTAGAAGAAAAGAAAAGACGTGCTGTGGGAACCTTGATTTCCATGCATCTCACAACTAACTGACCTCTTCATCTCCCTCCCTGTTCACCCTCCTTGTCTCCCTATTCCTGATTCTGGCCCACTCCAAGCGTGTGGACGCCCCAGCCTGCATGGCCAAGTTTTGTCCACACGCCCACAAATAGCCCAGGGGTGCACATACTGGTGGAAAAATGAACCTGACGACAGACCCCGGGAGAGGCTTGGGTCATTAGAGAAGAGAATTCTGGGGTCCTGTGTACTCAGAGCACGGCTTACAAGGGGGTCAAGGGCTCTAAGAAGGTACTTCGTTTGGTCTCTAAGGGAGGGACGGGGCCAAAGGAGGGCCCCAAGGATGTGTGCTCTTTGAACCACATCTTGAGTGAAAGTAACCTTGTGTTATTTCTGCCTTTATACACAACATCTGGCAGGGAGTCTAGCAGTTAGTAGGTTTTCAATAAAAGCTGTTTGAATGAATGACTTGTCCTTCTCCAGCTCTTGACTGGCTTCTTATGTGAGAGAGCTGACTCACTTTTCCTTTGCGGAGCGCTCTGTGGTTTTAAGAAAGATCCACACAGTCTTTGACACTCTCTTGAAGAAATGGGGCCTAATTCCCCTTCTGGGCCAGCCTGTCAGCGACTTGAAAGTGTGGATGTGCTACTTTGGGAGCTAGGTCGTAAGGGCACTGTGACTTTCTCCCTTTGTCACTCGGATCATTGTGGGAGAAGCCCGCTGCCGTGTCAAAAGGATACTCAGGCAGCCCTGTGGAGAGGCCTGTGTGGGGTGGAGCCGACGCCTCCTGCCAACAGCCATGTTGGAAGCTGCTGGTGCCCCAGCCCTGATCGATCTTTCGATGATGGCGCCTGACCTACATACAACCTCATCACCACCCCAAGTCGCCCCCTGAGAAACAGTATGAGATAATACACATGTGTCGGTTTACATCATTATGTAATTTGTTAGGAAGCAATAAATAACTACTACAAACTTCAAAGTAGCACTCCTACTTCCTGCTTAGGTTTTGTGTAAGTTGAAAAATAAATCAGAAGTAAATATGGAAGGTGAAATGTCACCTTCATTAGTGGCAAGAGCCAGTCTTTTGCCAACTGAGCCTGCTAATACTGAACCCCAGAATTTAGGCAGACTGACCCACGCAGTCCTAAGAAACACTTGGTGGAGGGGTGCCTGGGTGGCTCGGTTGGTTAAGTGTCCGCCTTTGGCTCAGGTCATGATTTCATGGTTCACGGGTTTGAGCCCTGCGTCGGGATCTGTGTGGACAGCTCAGAGCCTGGAGCCTGCTTTGGATTCTGTGTCTCCCTCTCTCTCTGCCCCTCCCCTGCTCACACTCCATGTCTCTCTCTCTCTCAAAAATAAACATTAAAACAGATTTGAAAAAAAAAAAGAAGAAAAGAAACACTTGGTAGAGACAAATCGCCCCTCCCTCACAGAAGGTTCTAGAGGGGGAATAAAAACCTGGACGGGAGAATTTCTACTCGACTAGGAGAGAAACAAGGTGTGGGTAAAGGACGCCCGCATGTGTATTCTTCCCAAAATTAACAGAGCAGGATGAGCAAGATGCTTCAAGCACGATGTTTCAAACTTGTCATTTTGAGACCGAAGTTTTGTTTTCTCTTTAGGTGAGCCCGTTTTTCCTGGGAGTACTGTTTCGTTAGATGACCAGTGCCGATGGGCCAAACCGCCTCTGCAGGAATATTGTATAAATGTGAAATCATGACTCTTTTTTCACAAAGATCTTATCAGGGAGAATCAATCCCTTTTACTGGTGGGAATGTTGTTCTAGAAAGTATTTTTTTTTTTAATGTTTATTTATTTTTGAGAGAGAGCACGTGTGAGCAGGGGAGGGGCAGAGAGAGAGAGGGGGACAGAGGATCCAAAGTGGGCTCTGAGCTGACAGCAGAGAGCCCGATGCGGGGCTCGAACTCACGAACTGTGAGATTATGACCTGAGACGAAGTTGGACGCTTAACTGACTGAGCCACCCAGGTGCCCCCGGAAAGTATTTCATAACCAGCAAGCGGTGGCAGAGAGCCAGAAGAGAATGAAAAATCCTGTCATCCTTTCTGATGGCTGAGTAATAATACATACTCTGTTTCTTTTTTTTTTTATAAAGTTTATTTTATTTATTTTTTTCAATATATGAAGTTTATTGTCAAATTGGTTTCCATACAACACCCAGTGCTCATCCCAAAAGGTGCCCTCCTCAATACCCATCACCCACCCTCCCCTCCCTCGTACATGTTTCTTATGCACAGCTCCTTCAAAGTCTGATTATAATTATTTGTCGTTGTTGGCAATCTAGTGGAGTAACAACAATTTCTCTTTTTCACTCTTTCTCTGAGATTCAAGCTCTTCACTACTCAACATTGCCACATCTCTAGCTTTAGATATTCCAGTCTTCATTTCCTCAGTTGATTGAAAAAAAAAAAAAAAAAAAAAAAAGCTTGTAGGCTGCCTGCCTGGCTCAGGGCACGAGCGCAACTCTTGATCTCAGGGTTGTGAGTTCGAGCCCCATGTTGAATGTAGAGATTACTTAAAAAAAAAAAAAAAAAAAAAGCTTACCACTAACCTTGAGGTCATCTTTGATTTTTCCATCTGAATTATGCATCAACCAAGTCCTCGTCATTCTTTCATATGCCTCTTGGATTTACCTTTTCCTGCTCATGTTTAAGGAACACATGAACGCTAAGTTCAGAATTATACAGAGTAAAAAGCGGAAGGTGCCCGTGGCTGTTTACAAATTCTTCCCATCCCAACGCAGCTGCCCAGCTCACTTTGCCATTCGTCTCGTCAAGAGGTGGCCTGTTTCCTCGTCCCTGAAAGTGGGCTGCCCTGGCACTTGCTCTGACAGAACGTGGCGGTGGCAGACGTGCCAGGCCTCTGCCTTCAGCAGTTTTCTGCCTCTCCTCTCACGGCCCCAGGAACGCTGCCTGGGGCCCCCGGGGAGAAGCAGGTGCAGCCCACGGTGGCCACAGGCCACCAAGTACCCATCGCTACGGCTGGGTCAGAGCTCAGTGGCCCCCAGCGCGGGAGTGACCGGGCTGACCCGCGGAGGTGGGGAAAAGAATGTGCTGTTGGGTGTTTTGAGTCGCTCGATCTAGGGGTGTTGTCACGCAGGAAGAGAACTGAAACCGCCCCCACCAGCCCTCCCCGATCCCCTCTTCCCAGACCGCTCCCGGCGCGTTACAGACACCCCTGTGTACGTAAGTCCGTGAACTGAAGCACAGCAGCGCGGGGACACTTCACGCGCCCACGTACTTCCGTGTGGATACACACGGACCACGCAACTCGCGAGCCTCCGCAGAGCACGCTGTTGGGTGCCGCCATTTTTGCACCTACGCCTCACTGATGGGCGTTCAGCCCGCTTCAGATGTTTCGCGGCTCCAAACGGCGTCCAGGGAGCATCCCCGGGCCTTCGTATCTCCCCGCTCCAGTCGGCCCAGTCCGCCACTCCGCGTCAAGGGGCGGGGCAGAAACAGGACGTCCGTGGCTGAGGGGCTCCTGGATTAAGTCCCCGCAGGGTTTTGGCCTCACCCCTCTCCTCTCAAGAAGACAGAGACGCGGGTCTGCACCAGGGCCACCACCGTTCCGCCCCCCTTTCCTACCCCCTCGGCCACGGTTAACGGGTGGGAGATGAGACACAAAGGGGGGCTTATAAAGGAGACGGAGACTGGGCCGTGCGTCGGGAACGCCGGAAAGCACATGGACCCCAGCGGGCTCCTCCGGGGGCCGTCGCAGAGGGCGTGCACTCATCTGGCCCCCCACGGGCCCTCTGTGCCGTCTGGGGGTGCTGCTGGCATCTGCGTGATTGGCCGAGGTGTCGCAGGGAAGGGTGTGAGTGTGAGTGTGGGTGTCTGTGACGGCGAGGAGGGTGCTGGGAATGGGCCCTGCTCCCCCAGAGGGATTTCTGCCAGAGGACTGTGTGTGCGAGTCGTGGGGGCTGCTGCTGACGGGGCGCTGTATGTGCCTGAGTGTGGATGTGACCAAACTCGGCGATATGCTGCTGTTAAATGAAGCGAGGCATCGCCATGGCAACACAGCTCTCTGCTCCCAGCCAGATGCCAAAGCCCTTAAATTATATTTTTCTGGCTGAAAGCACCTCGATCGCCTCTGGTCTCCAAAGCAATGGGGCTGTGGGGGCACCAGATGCCTCACCCTCATCTCCAACCTCTCAACAAAGCCCAAGAGGTGATAAGGGGAGGGGAGATGTGGCTGGGGCACTGATTAATTTTGTGTGGGGGTAGCCTCTGGTGAAGGGGGTGGGGGGAGCCCTAGACAGGCCCCACTTCTGTTACCTCCTGGTCCAGTGATCCGGGGGAGGGGGGGCCCAACATTCTCCAGCACTTCATTCTAGAAGGCAAATCGTACAGTGAATGTCAATAGAGGTGCCAGTCATTTTTTCCACTAATCATTTCCTTGCCTTCTGTCCACTGTCCTCCCTCTGGTTTTGAAGAGGAAAGTATCCCTGCCTCCTGGGCCACAGCAGACTGACTGGACTGGGGGTAGACAGCTGACCCAGAGAATAGCAGTCTGATTCTCTTCCAGCAATTTGGATTTGGGTTAACTATCTATCTGCAACCAACCTGGAAGGTCAGGGACTGAAGGTGCCACTTGGGGGCAGCCCCGTATAAGTAAAGTCAGCAAGGAGGGTCATAGTCAGACATAGTCACACGAGGACAGGCAGCGGGAAGCCAAGACCAGGGAGGGAGGGAAACGGGGGAGAGGGAAACAAGGCGGTTGCTGTGGTCCCGTCTTTCCTGATTCTAGTTCGAAGGGAGGCCAGGTGCACTTCCAGCCCGTGGTTGCTTTTCATCATCTGCTGGGTTTGTGTCTTGTAGTGGAATGAGCCCTGATTAAAACATCAGGAGTACTTGGATAGGATTTGGCTGATGATGCTGGAAGTGCTTTTCTAGCCATATTCCTATTCAGGATGAGGAGCGGATCTCTCAAAAAAGGCTGCTTGGACACACACACACACACACACACACACACACACACACACACACACCAGGCTGCTACCTTTCTGCAGCCAGTTATTTGCAAAGAACTTTCATGATGCACAAAGTCTCATCAAGAGTATGACAAAGAGGGAAAGAGGGGCTCCTGGGTGGCTCAGCTGGTTAAGTGTCTGACTTTGGCTCAGGTCATGATCTTGCCATTGGTGAGTGGTGAGTTCGAGCCCTGTGTCCAGCTCTGTGCTGACAGCTCAGAGCCTGGAGCCTGGAGCCTGCTTCAGATTGTGTCTCCCTCTCTCTGCCCCTCCCCTGCTCACTCTCTGTCTCTCTCTCTCAAAACTAAAAAAAAAAAAAACAAAAAAACAAAAAAACAAAAAAACAAAACAAAAAACAACCAAACAAAAGAGTATGACAAAGAAAACTTTCTTTAATCAGCAACAATATTTTGCTGAGCAGGTACCATGTACCAAGCAGTATTCTAGATGTCAGGGAAAGGTCAGTGAGCACGACAGGAAAAAGCCTGCCCTTAAGGAGCTTATTCTTTGGAGGACACAGATAATAGAGTGAACAAAAGGTGTAAGAGCAGACATTGCTAAGGGCTATGAACGAGATAAACGAATCTCTCAATGTGAGTCGGACAGAATCAGCTATTAAGGCTTGAAAAAATCCCCAAAAGTTTCCAGATGAAACAAAAGAGATAATAAATAGCCTTCAGACAAAGAGGAGGGTAGTGAAGCTAATTCCAGCTGAATTCTTTGTTGGCTCTTCTTTTACTTCCTACAGGGAGCCTTTCCCTGCCAATTCTGGATTAAGTGCCTCTCCCACTGCACCTTGCACTTAGCCCATCACAGCTTATGGTGTACTTATGGTGATTGCCTACTTATAAAGGTGTTTTCCCCCACTCACTGCAGGACCTGAGGGCAGAAACAATGCCTGTCACATTCACATAACACAGTGACTCACACTTCACAGACACTCAATAAATAGTTGCTGGATGAATAGATAAGGGCTGATGCCTGAGCGACAGCATCGATGCTGATGTTTCTTTTACCTCTGTGGGCAATTCTCCCACCCTGTGACCCCGCCAAAAGCACTAGTTCGTTAATAACACAGACATGGCATGTTGGTCTTCAGAGATGAAAGAAAATTATTCCACAGCCAGAAACCCAGGAGAGGTGGTTTGTCCACTCTTTTCCAGCTGTTGAGACTGGACCCTTTGGGCTGAGCACCTTTTAAAAATGAAGAAGCAAAGTCTGTAGGGCCTGTATCCGGTGGCCCTCAGGAAGTGCTGGGAGCAAGGAAAGCAGCCAGCTGCTGGTTGGGCACACCGCAGGCCTGATCTCACTTTGGGAACAGGCCCGTTAACGTGTTAACAAAAGGGAACACACAACGCACCCAGGAAATGTACACACGCACAAACACCCACCAGTGTGCCAGAAACAGATTTTACATCTCCTCCTCTGTCTCTCACCACAGAGCTAACAGAAAGAATATAACTTCTGGTTTCAATGTGATCTACCCAGCCATGTCCCTAGAAGAATACAGTCCTTTTTTTCAGGCGAGCACTGTGGTCCTCATAAGCTGGTTCAACGTTGACTATTGTCCTGGCAATCAAAGCCAGCTGCCTCTTTCTTTCTTTCTTTCTTTCTTTCTTTCTTTCTTTCTTTCTTTCTTTCTTTCTTTCTTTCTTTCTTTCTTTCTTTCAGAGAGAGATAGAGACCAAGTGGGGGAGGGGCAGAGAGAGAGGGAGACAAAATCCCAAGCAGGCTCTGTGCTCTCACCACAGAGCCTGATGTGGGGCTTGAACCCATGAACTGTGAGATCATGATCTGAGCCAAAGTCAAGAGTCAGAGGCTTAACCAACTGAGCCACCCAGGTGCCCTGGTATTTTCATCACAGAGGCAGAACAAGGTTTCTAGCCACAACAAACTACTTGAGCTTAGGATGGACAAAAACATGACAGAAGCTGGTTCTCTAGCCTGGATAGGTGTGAGCAAACATTCTCCAACCAGCCCAAGGAGAACCCAACCCAGAGACTATGGCTGAAAGCTTCGTGGTACCTGCTGAGACCTGCTGCTTTCTGCATCACTTGACACGATACCAGATCTTATCTATAAAAAGGAAACCTCCAGAGTTTGGAGAAAGATGAATTTCCACCATTCCTTATTACCACATGATTCTTTATAGGGTTTTCCATGCATAATTTAAAATACTTATATAGGTAATGCATAAATGTGCCCTTATAAAGAAATCACACACACAAAAGCATGTAAAGAGTACCCCTACCACTTCCCAATCTCCTCCCCGCTGTTACATTCAGATGTATCTTTCCCACCATGTATTTATAAACAGGTATGTGCATATACAGATAATAGTCTTTTTAGTTTTTACATAGTATTTTTCATATATACATTTACATGTACATAATAGTTTAACACATTGGGTTTCTTCTTTTTTTTTTTTTTTTTTAGGTTTATTTATTATTTATTTTAAGAGAGTGAGTGGGGTAGGGGCAGAGAGAGAGGGAGAGAGAGAATCCCAAGCAGGGTCTGCACTGTCAGTGCAGAGCCCAATACGGGGCTCAAACTCACCAACTGTGAGATCATGACCTGAGCTGAAGTTGGACACTTAACTGACTGAGCCACCAAGGTGCCCCACAATTCTTTTTCTATTCACAATGACGTAAAAGATTTAGAAGGTCATTAATTTGCCAGATGAACTCAGTTGGTAGAGCCCCTGGCCACAGACAAATAGTAACATATAAGCTGGACCAGAAGTGTCCACCACGCAGTATGTGTTCATGAAAGCTGACAGAAACAGGTGACTGGGCCTTTGGCTTCTTTGCTGATGTTCTCTGCTCTTTACTGCCTCCCCTTCCTCCTCCTCCTCCTCCTCCTCCTCCTCCCCCTCCCCCCCCCCTCCTCCTTTTATAATATAAAATACAGGGGCACCTGGGTGACTCAGTGGGTTAAGCGTCCAACTTTGGCTCAGGTCATGATCTCGCGGTTCGTGAGTTCAAGCCCATGTCGGGCTCTGTGCTGACAGCTCAGAGCCTGGAGCCTGCTTCTGATTCTGTGTCTCCCTCTCTCTTTGCTCCTCCCCCACTCATGCTCTATCTCTCCCTCTCTCTCTCAAAGATAATTAAACATTAAACAATACTTTATAGCATAAAATATAAACATTTTTGTTTTAGGGCACAAAATCATAAACCAAAACTTTACTTGGGGAGTTTGGCCAAAGATACAAAAATATATAGAAGGGAAAGTATATTTAACTAATACCGTGTGCATTTTTACAATAGAGCATGTAACATTTGGATTCAGAGTTTTAACTATAGTAACCTCATCTGTTTAGTAATGATTTTTTAAATGTTTATTTTTTACTTTTTTTATTTTTAACTTACATCCAAGTTAGTTAGCATATAGTGCAGCAATGATTTCAGAAGTAGATTCCAGTGATTCATCCCCTATGTATAACACCCAGTGCTCATCCCAACAAGTGTCTTCCTTAATGCCCCTTCCTCATTTATCCTATTCCCCCCCTACAACCCCTCCAGCACCCCTCAGTTTGTTCTCCATATTTAACAGTATCTTATGTTTTGTCCACCTCCCTGTTTTTATATTATTTTTGCTTCTCTTCCCTTGTGTTCATCTGTTCTGTGTCTTAAAGTCCTCATATGGGTGAAGTCATGTGATTTTTGTCTTTCTCTCACTAATTTTGCTTAGCACAATACACTCCAGTTCCATCCACGTAGTTGCAAATGGCAAGATTTCATTCTTTTTGATTGCCGAGTAACACTCCATTGTGTGTGTGTGTGTGTGTGTGTGTGTGTGTATACACACACACACACACACACACACACACACACACACATATATATATATACCGTATTTTCTTTATCCATTCGTCCATTGATGGACATTTGGGCTCTTTCCATACTTTGGCTATTGTTGACAGTGCTGCTATAAACATTGGGGTGCACGTGCCCCTTCAAAACAGCACTCCTGCATCCCTTGGATAAATACCTAGTAGTGCAATTGCTGGGTCGTGGGGTAGTTGTACTTTTAATTTTTGGAGGAACCTCCATACTGTTTCCCAGAGTGGCTGCCCAGATTGCATTCCAACCAGCAGTTAACACATTGGGTTTTAACTGTGTATAATGTTGCAATTCTTTATTTTTCAAATAACCAATGCATCTTGGAGCCCTTTCTGGCAGCCATTCTTGTGAAGGGGTACATAGTATTAATGTCCCATAGTGTACATGAACCATAATTCAATTAACTCTTTCCCTACTAACATTTGGGTTTGGTCCAGTTTTCCACTGTTATGAACAACACTGTGATGAACATTTTTTTACACATACCATTGTGTCTCTGCTTAGGCATTTCTATAGGGAAGATACCTGGAAGCAGAATTGCCAGATCAAAGTTTCGCTAAACATGGACAATGGCCTTATTGATTGACATTCCCCACTGTAGTGTATAAGTGTTCATTTTCATACATCCCATCGACTGTGGATATCCATTCATTATACAAATATATATTGAACAACTATTACGGGCCAGGCACTGTCCTAGAAAAGTAGGGCACATTTCTGCTTTATGTCACTTACAGTGTAGTAGAGGAAAACAATAAACAATTTAGGTCATATTTTCTTTATGATGAAAATATGTCATGTCATATTTTCTTTATGATGAAAGCATGATTTCTTTAGTAAATTATGTAGAATGTTATGTCATAAATGCTATAAAAGAATAGAGTGTGGCAAAGAAAATTAGGAACGCCTGTGGGGTTGAGATTTTGAATAGGCTAGTCAGGAAGGTGTCCCCAAGGTAATATTTGAACCTTTGAAGGAAGTGAGAGTGTGAATTCCCAGCAAAGGAAACAGCCCAGTGCCAAGGCTCAGCGCAGGAATGTGCTAGGTCTGTTCAGAGATGTAGTAAAGAGGTCACTGTGGCTTGAACAGAGTGGCTGGGAGGATCAGGAGAAAATGGGGGCCAGGGTGGGTAGGGGCTTGTAAGTAATGGAGTGATATTAGAAAGTTTTGAGCACAAGAGTGACATGCTCTGCCTTAGTGTAATGGCCTTGCCCTGGCTTCTCTGTTAAGAGTAAACTATAGGATCAGGGGTACAGGAGCATGGAAGGAGCCAGTGAGGAGGCTCCTGCAATAAACCAGTTGGGATATGGGAGGGCCTTGGGCCAGGGTAGTAGCAGTGAGGTGAAAAGAAGTGGTTAGATTCTGGATACTTAGAAGGTAGAGCCAATATTTACTGTGGGATTAGGGTGTGAGAGAGAGGAGTCATTATAATCCCCTTGCTTTTGCCAAGTGGACGAGCACAAGTTTACATCTCATGCTTTTAGTTTTTGTTTCCCTGTCTACTAGTGAGGTTAGCTTCTTTTCACGTGTTTACTGACCGCTTGTTTTCTTGAGAAGTTTCAGTTTTCCTTACCTTTCCTCTGGTTAATGCAATGATTTCCTTAACAAAAATCTTGTCTGTGGGGTAATTTTGCTTTATGTTTATCCAGATTCTGAAGTTAATTTCTCATTTTAGAAATACAGCATTGTTGGAGCTCCTGAGTGGCTCAGTTGGTTAAGTGTCTGACTCTTGATTTCAGCTCAGGTCATGATCTCACGGTTTGTGGAATTGAGCCCTGTGTTGGGCTCTGCACTGACAGCATGGAGCCTGCTTGAGACTTTCTCTCCTTCTCTCTCTCTGCCCTTCCCCTGCTCACACACTCTCTCTCAAAAATAAACTTAAAAAAAAACCAAACAGCATTGCTGAGCCTGTAGGTAACCTGGGATTACCCAGTCAAATCTCTTTATAGATGAGAAAACGCAGGCTCAGTCGAGTGACTTCTTCAAGGTCACACAGCTCAGTATTAGAGCTGTTACTAAATTTTAGTTTTCCTGATCACTGCTCTATTTCAATTTCCATCAACTATACCATCTTAAATCTTTTTTTTACCAATAAAACTAATGAGAGTCAACAAACTCATCTCCAAGAGGGTTCAAATTTGGATAGGATAGCTGATCAAAAGGAATGTCAATAAAAATGTACCACCCAGGCTAAGACACTAGATTTGCATTGCTTTTTTTTCCCACCATAACCTTTGGAACAGGAGAAAACAGGCAGGGTGTCTTTCCTGCCTGCTGGCCCTCTGGCTCCTGAGCCACACTGAGATCAATAATCATTCAGGCTCCTTTCCGCCTCATTACCATTCTAATTCTCCTTAGTCGAATCCACCGAAGGTGTAATTTTTTTTCCAACTCTAATAAACCAAGCTTTCAGATTAAGGGAAAAGAAAAAAGGGATAAAGCCAGCTTATCTCAGTGAAAAACGAATTGGGAAAATTAGAACATGCAAGCCAGTTCTTGCTGAGTCTGGTTTGTTCAGCAATACAGCTGTCTGAGGACCTGGGGTCCTTCTAGGAAAAACCCTATGTAGGGTGCTGGAACCAGGCAAGAGGCTCTACTGAAATAATAAGCAAAATGTCTAAAGAGGATCCATCTTTTTTTTTAATTTTTAAAAAATGTTTATTTTGAGAGAGAGAGAGACAAGAGTGAGCAGGGGAGGGGCAGAGAGAGAGGGAGACACAGACTCTGAAGCAGACTCCAGGCTCTGAGCCATGAGCACAGAGCCTGATGCAGGGCTTGAACTCATAAACTGTGAGATCATGACTTGAGCCAAAGTCGGATGCTTAACCGACTGAGCCACCCAGGTGCCCCTGAAGTTGGATGCTTAACCCACTGAGCCACCAGGCATGCCACAAGACAATCCATCTTAATCAGACTTTTTTTTTTGTTAACTAGGCTCCACACCCAACTTGGGGCTTGAACTCAGGACCCTGAGATGGGGACTCCTATGCTCTGACAGACCAGCCAGACATTTTGTTAAAAACAAGAGGAAAAACAGAGACTGAAAGGGCCCAGGCTGGGAAGTGCTGAGGGCACACACTTGGAAAGGTGAGCAGACACTAGACAAAGCTACTGCTCCTGAGCTCTGCGGGTCCAGATCCGCTCCCTTTCAGAAAGCATCACAAAGGCCTTCTTCCAAAGAGCAGTTAGTTATGCCTGCTACAGAAAAGTTAGGAGATCTAAAAATACGCTAACCCTCTAGCCTTTTCTGTGCATGTACACTTTGTGCATACAAAAAACTGGCAAAATGCTATGCATACTGCTTTTAAGCTGTTTTTCTCAGTTAACTTATTGAGCATTTCCTCCATGGATTTAATGTCTCTAAGACATGACTGATAGTGGCTGTGTATTTTATTACATAAATTTTTTCCTCAAACAAGCCTCTTTTGTTAGACAATGTTGATGTGCTTAGATTTGGAGACTGACAAATTTCAAGTAGAGGCAGAATTGCCAGATTGGAGTATTTCTTAAAGAAAAAAGAAAAACAACCAAAACCCCCACAAACATTTATTCTTTAAAAAAGAAAGATTTAGAAGGATTTTCAATGTAAAAAAAATTAGAAATACAGAAAATAAAATAAACAACTATATTCCCATCAACATTCACATTTTGTATGCATATGCTTTCAGTTTTTTTTAAAAACATGTAAACATTCTATACAAAATTATGCATGGTTTCATAACAGAATTTTCTCATTAAATATATAGTAAGAGTATTTTCTCAGATATCTACCGCTTCTTCTAAAACATAACTTTTATTTTTTTATTTTTTTAGTGTTTATTTTTGAGAGGAGAGAGAGAGAGAGAGAGAGAGAGAGACAGAGTGAGAGTGGAGGAGGGGCAGAGAGAGGAGACACAGAATCCGAAGCAGGCTCCAGGCTCTGAGCTGTCAGCACAGAGCCCGACATGGGGCTCAAACTCATGAACCGTGAGACCATGACCTGAGCCGAAGTCAGACGCTTAACTGACTGAGCCACCCAGGTGCCCTGAAAACATAACTTTTAATGGCTACAGACTTCCATTGTATGGGTACAGCACACACTCACTAGCACAGAACCACAAAGGCAGGTACTTTGTGCAAAGAACAGCACCTCTTGCATAGAAAACAGTGCTCAATAACCACTTACTGAATGAATACATGAATTTACCAATCAACTCCTGGATATTGAGCTTATTTTGGACTTTCACTATTACAAACATTCTTACACAAACATCTTGTGAACAGTGCTACTTCCTTACACTCAGTTCCTAGAAGTGACATTTATTGGGTTAAATGGTACACATTTTAAAACAGATTTAAGACCATCTGACTTATCATCAAACCACATCACTTCTGAGAGGACAAGGGGACAGAATTTAGGACTGTGATAACATTCCCACCAGCAGAGTATCATATGAGTATCAGTTCCCCCAGGCTTAACACTGTGACTCCACTTTTTAAAAAAAAATTTTAATGTTTATTTATTATTGAGAAACAGAGACAGAGCATGATTTGGGGGAGGGGCAGAGAGAAGGGGAGAGACAGAATCCGAGGCAGGCTCCAGGCTCCAAGCTGTCAGTGCAGAGCCCTACGCGGGACTTGAACTCACAAATCGCAAAATCATGACCTGAGCCAAAGTCAGACGCTTAACCAACTGAGCCATCCAGGTGCCCTGTGACTCTACTCTTGACATCACATACATCCTAGATTGTACTGCGTATCACTCTGCATCTTTGTTATAAAATAATGAATAAAAAAAAAAGATCTTCCCCTTGGACCCTTCTCCTGGTCTCAGGTTCCTTAGTCTAGGGGTCATTCAAGCATGACAAAGCAACCATGGGTTGTCTATAAATGAATGTGACTGTAGGGGGGCTTGGGTGGCTCAGAGGGTTAGGCGATCGACTTCAGGTCATGATCTCAGTTCATGAGTTCAAGCCCCGCGTTGGGCTCTGTGCTGACAGCTCAGAGCCTGGAGCCTGGTTCGGATTCTGTGTGTGTGTCTCTCTCTCTCTGCCCCTCCCCTGCTTGCGGTCGGTCTCTCAAAAATAAACATTAAAAAATTTTTTTTAGAAATGAATGTGACTGTGTTCTTATAACACTATTTATGGACACAGAAATCTGGATTTCCTCTAATTTTCATAGGTCACAAAAATATTATTCATTTAATTTTTTTCTCCCCAGCCACTTAAAAATGTAAAAACTATTCTTAGTCTGTGGGCAGTACAAAAACAGGAAGTGGGTCAGAATTTGCTGACTCTTGACTTAGAAAATGTCTGGTAGACAACTAAAACAAACCTAGGGGATCACCGTCATGTAAATGTGGAAGAAATCATCAATTTTTCCTTTTTCCTGAATTGCATAATTTTCTGCTTGCTGTCAAAGTAGAGATGCAGCATATACATCTCCAACTATGTTCCTCATAAAAACAGACATAAATAAAAATGAGAGAGAATTTAATGGTATACACAAGTTTGCCCACTGTCTCAATCGGCACATCCTTAGAGGGAGCACAGGCTGGGAGACCGGTTGCTATTCCCTCGGTTCGCCGGTTTCCACATGCTTTTCACAGCATACATATCTCACCTCATGGAGTGTGAGTTTACATTTTGAATATGTGCTTTTTTGTACCACACTGGTCCTAAGCACAAGCCAACACCTTTATCTGATACTCAACTGAATAAAGAACCAACTATCCTAATGCTGAAGGATAGGCTGATCTATTGGATTTGCTAATGACAGTATGTTCGTTTCTAGTGGGTCACATATAATGTACACTATGGAAAATTTAAGGGATTTTTCCAGTGGTAATTTTAATTACATAAAATTTTCCTATCATGCACTAAGTTTAGAGCCTCGCTACTTACACATAAGGGATGAATCTATTTTTATTTCTTAGAAAACAAGGATTAAAACATGGACTCGATATACAATGTTCCTAAGGAAAAAAAAAAAAGGCAGGACAGAGGAATGAAGGTTCGCCGCAAGCAGCAGGTAGCCAAGTGGCTTCCAGCCAGTTGTCCACATAAACAAACAAACAGGGGTGTTTCTAAGAGCCCATGTAATAATAAAATATTGACACTACATTTCTAGAAAGGAGCACTAAATTCCCATTATCATTTGAAATATTAATATTCCCTAGAAGATGGTAGTAAATATTATCTTCATCTCTGAATGAGGAAATGGCGGTCCGGAGTCCAGAGAAATGTAGAACAACTCAGCTAAGGGTACTGTGATTCAAGTTGCTGGGGGCACAAAGATTAACACTTGGTGCTTCATGCATTTTCCAAGCTGTCCACAATCACAAAAGACAGCAGTGACTGGAATATCAAAGCAGATTCTCTCTTGTGTGACAGTCACAAAGAATACTTAGGGCAGAGGAGGATGGTATAGGGCAGAAACAGCTGGAGGGCTTCTACAGCATGAACAATGCAGCAAGTAAAAATAGGAAAAAACTAATCCCAGATATGTTAACCCTCAAAAATAGATACAGATCTTTAATTTAAAATAGAGAAAGTTTATTCATGGAGAAAACAGTTACAGAACACCCTTGGGGCTTTTTTAGTCCAACAATTAAAATTACATTTAAAAAGTCAACAGGAAGAGTTTAGACCTAAAAGAAATCCGGAGAAACTCCTATTCCCCTTTCCTTGGATTTAGGTATACTTTATCTTTTAGGCAAGACAGACAACTATGATTGATTTCTTTTCTAGGAGATGAGATGTCTAGTTCCGCTATCTTAATGTGTATAGGACTCTTTTGTGAAGGCCAGAAAAGCTGGAAGAGAAAATCGCAGACTCTGAGGATGGCTAGAAGGATGAAAGGGAGGCGAACAGTTGGCTCTTGGAAGCACAATCTAACCACAAATCACCAGATGGGGTAGTGGCAGGGGCTTAACGTTATGTTTCCCATTAATAAAATCTGAGGTATTTAATAAGGCTCCGTTAATGTGGAAACTCACTTCTACCTCCCCCAGAGGTAACGGCAGAGGCTGAGAGGGCTGTTCTGGAAGGTCAAAGCTCCTTGGACTTCTCACGTACATTAGTGCCAACACCTAACCAGACTGGACCATAGCAAACGGTCTCTGAGCAGAGTGATGAATTGCTTTCCTCTTCAGGATGGGTTCCAAGGCAACAGTGTGATCGATGATGAGTTTTTCCCTGTTTTTGGCTTGTCTTGGTGCTGAAGTCTACAGCAATACAAAAAGTGTGGTCATTTACTTAAGACCTGCCTGAGCAAAAGAACGGGCTCTCCAAGTCTCAGCTGTCAGGGTTTAACTTTGCTCGTTTTACTTGGCTATTCTCATCATCCAGATGGCAGAAACCTTCTGTGGTGATGTCTCTTTTCTTCTCCTCTGTGGGTTCCGAAGGGAAGTCCTGGTCTATGGCCAATACCTGTCGGACAGTCATGTTAACACGAGCCGTTTTCAAGTAGCTGGTGCATACCTGCCAGTCCTCCTCAGAGCAGGGCTCTACCACTGAGTCTCTGGGGAGGACGGCTGGGAGAGGCGTCTCCAGGCAGCAAGGCAGGCCTTCCCCCTGAGAACTTGGGAGGACCCTCGGGACTGCATGGTTCAACAGGCGGCTGAAACCTGACATTACCATGATGTCACCGCTGTGCATAAACATGGCCGTGGGGGCTTCATCTCTTTTGAGACCACCCAGGAGAAAGATAGCAGACTGTCCGAAGCTACGAGAAAATAAGTAAAACAATACACAGTAGTAAGTTTCTGTTACTAACCGTGGCTGGGAAAGTTATTGCCAACTGTACTTTTTTTTAATTTCAGCTTGATATTTATTGCTTGCACATCCTTTTCAAACTGTGCTAAGACCCTTCTCTTCTGGCTTGTGTAAGTGACCAACCCATGATCTGCTGCTTACACTTATAAGAGCCCACAGTACTGTTGCAAAATAAAATTTAAAGCAGTTAAACAAGTAGATTAAAAATGAGAGAGAGAGAATGCGCACGAGAGGCGTAGAGAGAGGGGGAGACACAGAATCTGAAGCAGGCTCCAGGCTCCGAGCTGTGAACACAGAACCTGACGCGGGGCTTGAATCCACAAACCATGAGACCATAACCTGAGCTGAAGCCAGATGCTTAACCGACTGAGCCACCCAGGTGCCGTGTGATGCACTTTCAAGATTTAAGCCTTCCAATAAATTGAGTCCTTTACTATATTTATCATGCTTGTTCACTTTAAAGATAGGACAATTAATAAAAGACTCTGTTCAGGCACTTTATTTGTGAGATACAGGTGTAGCACTTTGCCCAATTTCATGTATGTTTAGGGAGACAAGGCGAGTAAACTACTCGGGGTTCTGTGCTTTCTCTTCCCTAGTCCAAACAGGTTGCTCACTTTGCCTTACAGCCTTCCACTGTCTATTCCACACACCACTGACGATACCTGTCAATACAAAAGGCAGATTCCACACATCTTAAACAGAAATATAACTGTAATTTGGTCATTACTCTTAAGGACTAGGCAAATTTTACTTATAACACTGTTAAGATGCCCAAGAGTAAAAGATTAGAGAGTCCAACCATTTCTTAAAGTTATAGCTTTTATTTATTTATTTTAGCTTAAAAATGCTTTAAAAAAGGAATGAAGTTTTAGGCAGTAATCCCAAATCCCTGGAACCAGCTTACCTGAAAGACAGCAGGGGTTTGGAGTGATCTAGTTCAGATCTGTCTACATGGATTCCCAGAGTGGAGTCCAATCGGTAGTAATTTAGGATGCCTGCCTCGGCTCGGAAACCCTGAAATCCACAGGCTGCAGCTACTTGCTCTGAGAGGAAAGCCAGGTCAGAAGGGAAAGGTGTATAATGATCGGCTGAGTATTTCTTTGATAAAAGTAGGGAAAATAAGAAAAATAAACAATGATCTCAGGAAAATAGGAAACTGTGGCAGAAGATTAATTACCGCTTTAAAATGATCTAACTTACATGTAATTCTAACACAGCATGATTTATCCATCTGTTTTTGAGGCATCCGGTAATCTTATAATGAGACATTCAAAATACTGAGCACCTGACATGAATAGTCACTTCTCTAAACAAGACATCCAGATGGCCAACAGGCACATGAAAAGATGCTCAATGTCAGTCCTCATCAGGGAAATACAAATCAAAACCACACTGAGATATCACCTCACACCAGTCAGAGTGGCTAAAATGAACAAATCAGGAGACTATAGATGCTGGAGAGGATGTGGAGAAATGGGAACCCTCTTGCACTCTTGGTGAGAATGCAATCTGGTGCAGCCACTCTGGAAAAGTGTGGAGGCTCCTCAAAAAATTAAAAATAGATCTACCTTCTGATTGAGCACTAGCACTGCTAGGAATTTACTCAAGGGATACAGGAGTGCTGATGCACAGGGGCACTTGTACCCCAATGTTTATAGCAGCACTTTCAACAATAGCTAAATTATGGAAAGAGCCTAAATGTCCATCAACTGATGAATGGATAAAGAAGTTGTGGTTTATATACATAATGGAATACTACTTGGCAATGAGAAAGAATGAAATATGGCCTTTTGTAGCAAAGTGGATGGAACTGGAGAGTGTTATGCTAAGTGAAATAAGTCATACAGAGAAAGACAGATACCACATGTTTTCACTCTTATGTGGATCCTGAGAAACTTAACAGAAGACCATGGGGGAGGGGATGGGGAAAAAAAGTTACAGAGAAGGGAAGGAGGCAAACCATAAGAGACTCTTAAAAACTGAGAATAAACTGAGGGTTGATGGGGGATGGGAGGGAGGGGAAAGTGGGTGATGGGTATTGAGGGCACCTGTTGGGATGAGCACTGGGTGTTGTATGGAAACCAATCTGACAATAAATTTCATATTAAAAATAAACCATTAAAAAAAAGAAAAACAAAATACTGAGCACCTATAACATGGCAGGCACCATGTCATGCAGTGATAAATTAAACAAGTTCACCCTGTATGGAGTCTATACATGAAATAATTATTATGTCTCTCTCTGGTATACTTTAATCCCAAATAGGATCATTCTCTTAAGATAAAAGAGCAACTCGGGGTGCCTGGGTGGCTCAGTCGGTTGAGCGTCCGACTTCGGCTCAGGTTGTGATCTCACGGTTTGTGAGTTCGAGCCCCACGTTGGGCTCTGTGCTGAAAGGTCAGAGCCTGGAGCCTGCTTCTGCTTCTGTGTCTCCCTTTCTCTCTGCCCCTAACCCACTCGCATTCTGTCTCTGTCAAAAATAAACAAACATTAAAAAAAAAATTAAAAAAAAAAAAAAAAGATAAAAGAGCAACTCAGAACTGTCACTGCCAAGAGGTACATGATGACCAAATGTAATGTGATGTCCTGGAACAGAAAAAGGACATCAGTTAAAAACTAAGAAAACTGAGGGGCGCCAGGGTGGCTCAGTTGGTTAAATAGCCAACTTTAGCTCAGGTCATGATTTTGCGGTTCATGAGTTCGAGCCCCGTGTCAGGCTCTGTGCTGAAAGCTCAGAGCCTGGAGCCTGCTTTGGATTTTGTGTCTCCCTTTCTCTTGTGTCTCCCCCACTCACCCTCTGTCTCTCAAAAATAAATAAACATTAAAAACAATCTAAGAAAATTGAATGAAAAGCTAAGGAAATGTGAATGAAATATGGACTTCACCATTATAATAATGTATTAATATTGGTTCATTAGGTAAGACAAAGATACCATAATAATGTAAGATGTTAATAATAGGGAAAACTGGGTGTAAGGTATATGAGAACTCTGTACTATCTTTTCAACTTTTCTGCAAATCTAAAACTATTCTAAAATACAAAGCTTATTAAAAAAAAAAGCAACTCAAATATGATAGCCAGTTTGGTTTTAGGGCCTTCAGCCCATATATGGCCTACTGCCAATTTCGCTGGTCAATTTGATGAGATGCCATGCTCAAAACTTTGGAACTGAAAATGACTTATACCGTGGTCAAGGCGGGACCTTAAAATGGAAGTAATTTTCAGCATTCATCTCTCTGAACTGTTTTTAGCACATAAAGATCACAAATATCCTTCTCTTTAAAAAAAAAAAAAAAAAAAAAAAAGGCCAGAAGACTCTTTCTCTCCAAAACCCAGCAATTCAGGAGCACGTCAAGGTGGTAGATGAGGGTGAGGGCTACCCCAGTGAGGTAAGCCTGCAGCAGCCCCAATCCCCTTTGTCTCGCTGCTGCTCTCACATCGCCCTTTGCCCAATCAACCTCAAAATGATTAGAAAACCCACTTCTGTCTTAAATCTCCGCGAGTGTCCTGATGTACCCCAGCTGTAGCAAAGCTCTGGAAAGAATGTATTTACTTTGGCCAGAAGTGAGCTTTAACTTCAGGTTAAGGATGTGATAGGTCTTTGATGGATGGCCAAGTCTCCTCAGTTGAAATTTCTTTTATTTTTTCCTTTTCCTTTTCCTGAACTGTAAATAAGAGTTTCTACTTATTCTTGAAGAGAACTTTAAGGGATTTTCTCCACCCTTTCAAGTTTCAGTCCTTCACAAGATCAACTACTCAGAGCCGCTGTTCCAACACAAGGCTGGCTGTGCTGTGATCAAAGAAGAGCCTTTGTGGGCTTCTAACTCCATCCAAACTGTCTATCCACTAGTCTTCTTATATCTCTTCCACTTTTCTCTGCTTACTCATTTAGTTTCTGGTAATTTTTCACTCCACGTTTTTCTTAGTAAATGAGAGTACCTTTAAGTCCTGGGGGAATAACAGTACCACCAATAAAAATAACATCATAAAAAACAATGAGCTAACATTTACTGTGTTAATGCATTTAACTGCACAGAACAGCCTAGCACTGCTGTTATGCGGGCATTGAGACTCTCACACCCACCTTATGAGGTAGGCACTATCCTATTCAATATTGAATACTGAATATTCATATTCAATCCTGGGCTGGCTCAGCCAGAAAGAATCACAGGCTATTTCCCCAAACACAGATATCTATATTTCCACTGAATCTGCATCACTGAAAGTAAGAATTATATCATGAACATTTCTGAGCAACATTTATCCTTATTTTGAGCAGTTAAATGTATTTGTTAATAAGCTGGATTCACTGAAACTATGGAGCTTTTATTTATTTATTTTTTAACTTTTTTTAACATTTATTTATTTTTGAGACAGAGAGAGACAGAGCATGAACAGGGGAGGGGCAGAGAGAGAGGGAGAAACAGAATCCGAAACAGGCTCCAGGCTCTGAGCTGTCAGCACAGAGCCCGACACGGGGCTCGAACTCACGGACCGTGAGATCATGACCTGAGCCGAAGTCTGACGCTTAACCGACCGAGCCACCCAGGCGCCCCACTATGGAGCTTTTAGAAAGTAACTAGTTAGTAGGAAGATGGGTCTATACCATTCTGTTTATTCAGTTTATTCTAAGAATTAGTCCTTCCACTTGGTGGCAAACATCTCCTGGAGACAGGCTGCCAGTGATAAAGGAGGAACTTTTGGAAGCAGAGAGGTCAGGAAAGGAAATTGTACTTTAAGAAAAGAGAACTTTGTTAACTGTAGGACATTTTTTCCCATCTGTGTCTTGCTCAGACCTTATATAGCAGGCAAAGGTGTCTTTTTTGAGTTCATGGAAAAGTACACCAGAAGTATATGGAGCTCCTTTTTTTACACCAAATAGGTATCATGTAGAAAATACAGGCTCTTAGCATAACACTCTCTAGTTCCAACCACATTGCTACAAAAGGTCGTATTTCATTCTTTCTCATTGCCAAGTAGTATTCCATTGTGTATATAAACCACAACTTCTTTATCCATTCGTCAGGTGATGGACATTTAGGCTCTTTCCATAATTTGGCTTTTGTTGAAAGTGCTGTTATAAACATTGGGGTACAAGTGCCCCTGTGCATCAGCACTCCTGTTTCCCCTGGGTAAATTCCTAGCAGTGCTATTGCTGGGTCAGAGGGTAGATCTATTTTTAATTTTTTTGAGGAACCTCCACACTGTTTTCCACGGTGGCTGCACCAGTTTGCATTCCCACCAACAGTGCAAGAGGGTTCCCATTTCTCCACATCCTCTCCAGCATCTATAGTCTCCTGATTTGTTCGTTTTAGCCACTCTGACTAGTGTGAGGTGATATCTCAGTGTGGTTTTGATTTGTATTTCCCTGATGAGGAGTGATGTTGAGAAAGACAGATACCATGTGTTTTCACTCTTATGTGGATCCTGAGAAACTTAACATAGGACTATGGGGGAGGGGAAGGAAGAAAAAAAAAAAAGAGAGGGAGGGAGCCAAATCATAAGAGACTCTTAAAAACTGAGAATAAACTGAGGGTTGTTGGGGGGTGGGAGGGAGGGGAAAGTGGGTGATGGGCACTGAGGAGGGCACCTGTTGGGATGAGCACTGGTGTTTATATGGAAACCAATTTGACAATAAATTTCATATTAAAAAAAAAAAATTGCCAGGGTTCATATCCATCCTAACTAATGATGTATTTTCCACACAATCACTCAAAGTATATAAGTCAAATCATCACCAATTCTAGATGATCTTCTTTGCTGTCAAATTTATTAAAATCAGTGCTTTTGTTTAAACACCTCTGGTAGACAAAGACAACGTATAAAGATATATCTATAACTATAAACATATCTCAACATGTATTAAATTATTTGACGGAAAAAAAAAGAAAATACAGGCTCAACAAACACTAAACAATAATGGAAATAAAGATGTTGAGAATTGTTCTTAAATACAATAAAGAAAAATCTATATCCCTGAAATGTACTTAGAGCACCAATGACTTCTGATGAAATAATGTAACGTAAGGGCATTTGAAGAAGAAATTTCATCCTGGGAAAAATTACTCATTCCTCTTGAGATACTGTTATCAAGAGGATTTTAAGAGACAGATGAAAGAGATCCCTGCACAAATGGATAATCTGATACTTTAAAATAGTGGCCAGGAAGAAATCCAATCACTGAGCCCAAGGAGTGTAAAAAGTGGAAGACAATGGAATTAGCAAGAAAATGTGAATACCTTACTGTCCCAGTTATAATGGTAGCCTAGGGTCACCCAGCGCAACTTCTCTAGTAAACTTCGGGGTCTCCGTTTATTCACTTGCTTAAGCCTGTGAAGATTAGGGACAAAAGAGGATTGAATTATTCACCTCAATTGGCAGCAAAGGCCCTCTGCCTGGAGTAAATCTGCTTTCCTTGGTATAAGCTGTTGGCCAAGATCTTGATAAGAAAAATGAGAAAAGACAAATGAGTTGACCAAGAATATAATAACACTAAAAAAACATGTTAGCATCTCTCATTTTTAGTCCTTGTTCTAAATCCTCTGCTAAACGGGATCAATTTTAAGTGGCAAGTCTCCGGCATCTCAATAATGACAAAATAAGAATAACAACAGAAATGTTTTTACCCATCCACTGGAAATGGGACCACAGACACTACGGGTAATTGAAAAATTGGCTAACAGAGCATGTTCTATTTGGTTTGCTAAAAGTGGGGTATGATTAATCATAGGTATCACTATTTCTAATGATGGTGGCTTCCCAGAATTATAGGTTGGGGGAGAAAGTTTGGCAAAATATAGTATACAACCAAAAATAACTGGTTTAACAAGATTTCTTTAACCCTATAAAACAGCTTAGATAATTGAGGCTTAGCTAACAATTAAGGACCACTGTAATTGATTTGGTTCCGGACATCCATTTCAAAACACAGGGGGTTTCTGTAAAACAGAGAGATGCACTTCTTGCAAGTACATCCTGTCTCATCAAATCTACGGGATTAACTATGTTTTTCCTTTTCTTTTAATGTTTATTTATTTTTGAGAGAGAGAGACAGAGGTCAAGCAGGGGAGGGGCAGAGAGAGAGAGGGTGACACAGAATCGGAAGCAGGCTCCAGGCTCTGAGTTGTCAGCACAGAACCTGATGCAGGGCTTGAACTCACGAACTGCAAGATCATGACCTGAGCTGAAGTTGGACACTTAACCTACTTGAGCCACCCAGGCACCTCATCTACTCTTTTTCTAAAGAGGAAGAAGCTTCTTTGATTTACCTCTGAATACCTAAAAATGCAAGAATGCTAGGCCTAGTAATTTTAGTTTTTTTTCCTATGTGATTTATATCAATTGATCGAATTTTTTTTGGTCCCAAAACCACTCGTGTTTAAAAAGAAAAGATTAAACTGCTTTAAGGAGTTTATATTTGACAAGAGATGACAGATAAGTATAAGAAGAAAAAATGAGGGGAAAATTCAAGGCAGTATAAAATCTGTACTAAACTGAACATCACAAGACTTTGAGGGACAATAGAATTAAGAAAAAAGGAGAGCTCAAAGTTAGCTGTCTAATCAGTTAAGGCTTCATGGCAGAGTGGGAGTTGAACAAGGCATTGAAGAATGGCCAGCACTTAAACAGGGAGTGGAGCAGTGGGCAATACAGGCATACGACATGAGCAGAAGCAAAGGATTTATTAGAGACTCACACTGTAAGTGGCACTCGTCTTGATGTTTGACAGAGTTTACAGAATAGATGCTATCTGTCCTCACAGAGTTTACATTCTAAGAAAGACACCATGACACAGATATACATCAAGACCAGCAGCTAAAAGGAATGGAACACTGATTTATTTAGGACAGCAGTGCAGAAAAGAAACACAGCAGATCTGACTGCTATCCTTCGAAAGGGGTCATTGGCAAGCATCTGGAACTTGGAATTTGGGGAGGTTGACACCGTTCCCAGAACTGCTGCTCACTGGGCCTAAACTTTTTCTGCAAAATAATAAGGTTTACGTTAAACACCAGCTTCCTTCTGGGAGTCTAGAATTTTGATATATGTCAGACAGAGACTGTCAATGTGACCAGCCCCTAGTCAAAACCTGGGCACTGAGCTTCCCGGGTAGACAACATTTCAAATTTGTCACAACTTGTTATCGGGGGAATTAAGCATGCCTTGTGTGACTTCACTGGGAGAAAACCCTGGATGCTTGAGGCTGGTTTTCCCAGGACTCTGCTCAATTCATCTTTTCCCTTCACTGATTGTGCTCTGTATTCTTTGAACTGGAATAAATCCTATCCATGAAGACAACTATATCGTGAGCCCTGCTGGTGAATCACCAAACTCAGGTAAGGTCTCAGGGACACTTGGCATGAGAAAAAATGGATAACTAGTAACAATTTAGGGGAAACAACATGTAAGCTTGGCCAGTTACTGCCACTATCTGGGATGAACAGTTATCATGCAGAATGACCATACATTATTTACATTTTCTACATGTAAAAACTAAAAACTGAAAGAAAAAAAAAAGGAATGCACAGTTACTAACACAATCTGAATTCTATCTATGTGTCTTCAACTAAAGGTACAGATAAAAGAACTCCCTAATGATCCCCCAGGAGAATACAATCTACCTTACTAGACTTGAGACAGAAAAATAAGAACGACCTCTTATTTCTGGACTCAAGTGAATCTGATGTATCAGTGTGTATGCCACTTAGTTTCTGCCAAGTGGTTTCCAAATTTTAATGCTCATGAGAATCATCTAGAGGGCTTGTTAAAATTTGCATGGCTGGGCCCAGGCCTACAAATTCTGATTCAGCAGGTCTAGGGTGGAGCCTAAGAATTTGAATCTCTAAGTTCCCAAAGTAATGCTGATGCTGATGAATCAGGGGAAATACTTTGGGAAACACTATTTCAGCCAAAATTAAAAAACAAAACAAAATACCTTCCATCTTTCTAGATCGATAAAAGATCATTTTATTCTTGATGAGAAACCCATACTATTATACTAAAACTAGACCAGGGGTGCCTGGGTGGCTTAGTCGGTTAGTCAGACTCTTGATTTCAGCTTAGGTCATGATCTCATGGTTCATGAGATCAAGCCCTGTGTGGGGCTCTGTGCTGTCAGCTTAGGATTCTCTTCCCCACTCTCTCTTTCTTAAAATAAATAAACACTAAAAACAACAACAACTAAAATAAAAACTAGACCAGGGCACCTGGGTGGCTCAGCTGGTTAAGCATTGGACTCTTGATTTCAGCTCAGGTCATGATCCCAGGGTTGTGGGATCGAGCCTTGCACTGGGCTCTGCGCTGTTAGAGCCTGTTTAGTATTCTCTCTCTCCCTCCCTCTGCCCCTCTCCCTGACTCGTGTGCTCTAAAAAAATAAAATACAGGGAAATTAATTAAAAACAAACAAAAACCCCCCAAACTAGGGGCGCCTGGGTGGCTCAGTCTGACTTTGGCTCACTTCATGATCTCATGGTTCATGAGTGCAAGCCCTGCATCGGGTTCTGTGCTGATAGCTCAGAGCCTGGACACTGATTTGGATTCTGTGTCTTCCTCTCTCTCTGCCCTCCCCTGAGCACACTCTGTCCCTCTCAAAAATAAATAAACTTAAAAAAACAAAACAAAATAAAAAACAAAAAAACCTCCAACAACCTAAAAAAAAAAACCCCAAGCCCCAAACTAGACCAATCTGAACAAATAAAGATAACAACAATGCAGCTCTAAAAATAATATAGAGGGTGATGGTATTTCAGACATCTGATATGGCATCAACAAGCTGCTTTTCCATCAAAAGATTCAAGGTATATGCTATTGTAATTAACAAAGATTTATGGTATTAGTAAAATTATCAAAATTATAGTAATGACCAAACATGACCAGAATCCTCCTGTACCTTTTAAAAAAATTTTTATTTATTTTTTAGAGAGAGAGAGAGAGAGAGAGAGAGGGAGAGGGAGGGGCAGGCAGAATGTGAGCAGGGGAGGGGCAGAAAGAGGTAGAGACAGAATCTGAAGCAGGCCCCAGGCTCAGCTGTCAGCACAGAGCCTGACACAGGGCTTGAACCCACGAACCATGAGATCATGACCTGAGCTGAAGTTGGAGGCTTAACTGACTGAGACACCCAGGCGCCCTGCCCTCTATGATATACCTTTCACAATTTTTTCCTGTTTTAGGAAACCAAAAGAACATCTCTTTTCTACCTTAATTGTATCACTATAAGGATGGCTTTGGGTTTTGCCTTGTATTACTTGGGGGGATTGGCGTAAACGTATAAGAGCATTAAGCCCAGGCCACATAACAAAAAAGAAAAAAAAGGCTTAAAGACTTGTGCAGTAAGGGATGCCTGGGTGGCTCAGTTGGCAAAGCATCCAACTCTTGATTTTGGCTCAGGTCATGATCTTGCAGTTGTGAGACTGAGCTCCACATCAGGCCCCACACTGTTAGTGCAGGGCCTGCTTGGGATTCCCTCTCTCCCTCTCTCAAATAAACGAACTCAAAAACAAAAACAAAAACTTAAACAAACTTAAAAAAAAGCCGACTTGTGCAGTGAAAGTACAGTTGTGATGACTGAGTGTGCCATTGTGAGGATAATTACATACACACACACACATTTTGTGTAATGTGTTAGACCCACGTAGTTAGTATATGATTCCACCCTTGATTTCACATTGTCTTCTGAGAACACAATTTCAATTCTTGTCTTTGAAGGAATTTCTGGAAGGAAAGTCACAACAATGATAAGACCAGCTTTGCAGATGTGAGAGCACTACTGGCTAACACTGGCCACTTCCTGTCTCAACACTACTTAGTGACATTCTGGTCCCTGTGGGCTTTGGGTAACAAAGATTCCAAAATATTCACTCTTAAGCACTGTGAATAGTTTAAAGCCAAAACCAAGTTTAACGCACTCCCAGACCATTTGCAAGCAGGAAATACTGATGGATTAATAAAGGGGGTGGGCTGTTCTCTTTTTAAACCTGACTTGTCCAAAAGGAGGCCAAGAAGGCTTAATGCTTGGTGCCAACTGAGCTGCCACATCCACTCTAAGGAATGCAAGGGGTATGCTGGCACCTAACTTTAAATCTTCATCCAATTATCTAAAAGAATGTTTTCAACCAAATATGACCTTGATTATTGGTTCTCACTGAAAGCAAACACACTCCGCTCCCTGCCTCTGCTGCAGCTCCAGGCACCCATGATGGATGGGTCAGCTAGCCACCTTCTCCCCTGGTCAATGTGCCCACACAGCAGTCTGCTCATTTCCTGTCATGGCTAAGTGCTTTATGTACGCGCTGGCATTCTATGGTGCCGCTTTCAACTGTACCCTAACTGGGTGAAAATGGACTGTCCTGCCTGTCCACTCGTTGTGCAGTGGGGAGTTTGGGTGTCATAACTAAGCACTGGCATGGTCTTTTCTTCCTTGCTTCAAGGGACATTAGCAAATCGTTGTGAAAGCAAACGTCTGAGGGCAGAAAAGGTCTGAAGGCTGTTTTTGATAAAATACTATTACAGGTATTTATTTTTTTCAATCATTTTTAAAAGCTTGGAAATTGTGTCCTTCCTAACTCTGAATATTTCCCTCCATGACAACAACTTTCTGTTCTTCCTCTCCTAGTCTCTCACATCCATTAAACCTAAGGTTCCACCTCCTGTTCTCAGAACTCCATTTTCTCAGAATTTGAGTGCTTCCAGTTGTCTCCCTTCTCAACCTAAACCTCACAGTCAAACCCTGAAAATGGACATCCAGTTAATTCCATCTGGACTGCCAACACTGTTTTGCTATCTTGCAAATATTTACTCTCAGTTAATCTACCTTCTGTTCTAAACCTTCAGCATCCATCTTAAGTTGTGAGTCCTGCTCTTACTCCCTTTGAGGACAACAAGAGTCCAGAGGCCTGAGCAAAAGATCCAGTGAGCAACTTTGAGCTTTCTCTCCCATACCTCTAAACTTTGCATAATCTTTACTCTGTCCTTCCCTCCCTCCTGGTTTCAGCAGGGGTTCTACTTCTTTCCTCGAAGGCCAATTCTACACCTATGTTGCCTCCCATTTCCCTGACACAGCCTCAGAGACATTCCTTCATTCATCACCTTTCCGCTCCTATTTTCCAGTCTTCCTCTGCACTTTGGTCTTTCTCTTGATCTGCAGAAACGTTCAACACTTCCACATACTTAAGAAAAAACAACAAGCATCTTCTTAACTTAACCTCTTAGTCAAGTACCCTGCCTATGTCCCATTTCCTTCTGCCCCACCTCTCTCCTTCCCTTCACAATCGAACCTTCCCAAAAGGACTGCACAGTGGCCACCCTCACTGCAACCTGACTTCTGCTTCCACCACTCCACCAAAAGTAGTTTCTTAATTTCAAGTACACCACTTAATTGTCCCTAGGCCTACTGACATGGTTGGCCCTTCTTTTATTCTGGAAACATTTTCCTGTCTTGACTTCTAATAGCATTCCCCCAACCCAAGCTGATACTTTCTAGAGCTAATGGCTTTCTTTTCTCTGTATGTTTTCCACTAAACAAAAACAATCACATCCATTCTCATTGCTTCATTAGTCTTTTTTTTTTTTAATTTTAATTTTTATTTTTTAACATTTATTGATTTTTGAGACAGAGAGAGACAGAGCATGAACGGGGGAGGGTCAGAGAGAGGGAGACACAGAATCTGAAACAGGCCCCAAGCTCTGAGCTGTCAGCACAGAGCCCGATGCGGGCTCGAACCCATGGACCGTGAGATCATGACCTGAGCCGAAGTTGGACGCTCAACCGACTGAGCCACCCAAGCGCCCCCCCCCCCTTTTTTTTTTAAAGTAAACTCTATGCCCAACGTGGGGCTTGAACTCATGACCCCAACATCAAGAGTTGCACACTCTACTGACTGAGCCAGCCACGTACCATGCTATACTATGGTCTTTATGTAGAACCCCCACATCTCCCTCTCTGACTTCACTCCTAAACTCAGTTCCATGTTTCCAGAGGGATACTGGACACACTTACCTGGATACTCCACAGGCATTTCAGAAACATGAATCTCTAAACTACACTAAGGATTGTCTCTGCTCCTTCTTCTCTTCCTCTAATCCTATTTCCATTAAAAATCTTAGATTATAATGTTACAATGAATGTGGAGGTGTAGTTATCTTTTCGAGACAATGTTTTCGTCTCCTCTGGAGATATACCCAGCTGTGGAACAGCTGCACCCTCTGGTAGTCCTATTTTTTATTTTTGAGGAACCTCTACAGTTTTACATAAATAACTGCAGTATTATTTGTAACAGCCAAGACAAAGAAACAACCTTAGTGTCCACTGATGAATGAATGGATAAAGAAAATGTGATACACAACCCATACACGAATATTATTCAGCCATAAAAAAGGAAACCCTGCCATGTGTGACAACATGAACCTCGAGGGTACTGTGCTAAGTGAAATGTCAGACGGGGAAAGACAAATACTGTGTGATCTTACTCATACGCAGAATCTAAGAAATCCAAACCTGCAGAAACCGAGAAGACTGAAGGTGCCAAAGGTAGGAACGGGTGCGTGTGGGCGAGATGAGTGAATGTGGTCAAAAAGTGAAAACTTCCAGCTATAGGAAAGTAAGTGCTGGGGATGCAATGTACAGCATGGTGACTATAGCTAACAATGCTGTATTGTGTATTTGCCAAGAGAGCAGATCTTAAGGTCTCATCACAAGAAAAATTAATTATAACTCTGTAAGGTGACTGTTGTTAACTTATTACAGTAATCATTCTGCAATATATACACATATCAAATTGTTATGTTGTACACCCTGAACTAGTAAAATGTACATCAATTATATCAATAGTGCTGGAAAAAAACCTCACAACAAAAACCTCAGTTTTGCCCTATTATCCGTGGATAATCCTTAACTTCTTGTCTCTTGATTCCCATAATCTCTTGGTCAGCAAGCCTTGTTAACAATGTCTTTTCCAGACCTTTATCATCTTGTGCATGGATTATTAAGCTAGATTTTTTTTTAATGTTTATTTATTTTTGAGAAAGAGAGAGAGAAGAGAAGAGAGAGAAAGCATGTGCGCGTGTGGAATAGGGGCAGAGAGGGGGGGACAGAGGATCCGAAACAGGATCCATGCTGACAGCACAAAGCCCAATGTGCGGCTCGAACTCACAAACCGAACTGAACCATGAGATCATGACCTGAGCTGAAGTCAGATGCTTAACCAACTGAGCCACCCAGGTGTCTCTAAGCTAAATTCTTAATTGTGTTTTTTCCAACAACTGTATTTTCAGTCCATTTTCCTCATGGTATAATAATTATCTTTCTAAAGTGAAAAATCGGTTACTAATCTTGATGAACTCCCACTGTTTACAGGACAAAGTCCACACTTTGCCATAAGGCATGCAACCCCCCTTATAATGTGGTTCTAACTCACTTTTCTGGTTTCACCTCCAAGCATTCCCCACAGGGAGGGTCCATTTTTCATGGCTGTGCCTTTGGCCATACACTTTTCTCTACTGTCATGTTCTCTCTCCTCTTCTACTCTACTCTCTGTACAGCAGATTTTTCTGACTTGCACACACTTTAGCCTCCCTTCTTCTTCAGGGAAACTGTTTTCTAGTTTCAGTCTCTCCCTCTACTGTGCCCCCACAGCAACTTCCTCAACTCACTTGCATGGCTTATTCATCTATAAATTCTGTATGTAAGTACTTGAACTCCTTCTTTAATTAGTCCCTTCCTCAAAGGCAGGGAGTGAATTTTAATCTCCGTATCTGTCCTAGCATCAAATATTTCCAAAAACACAAGTAGATAAGTTAACAAATTAATGAAAATAAAGTGGGAAGATACTATACAATCTTCAATTGATCCTTCTCAAATTCAGCATGTTTTTATCAGGCTAACTGAGAGAATATCAACTTAGTTAAAATAATATTTAAAGAACACCTTCTAAAATATATAAAGAACCGTGGTTGGTATCAAGGTTACAAACTTTTCAAAATCTGGGGCGGGGGAAGGGCCACGGCAGGTAGTGGAGAGAAGTGCTTGATGACTGGATTCACTCTAATAAATGTTTATAATAAATAGCACCACAAAGTTTTAAAGGAGTAGAAAAGGAGAAGGGATTAATTCTGCTTCCACACTGAGGACATTAATGGAAAAAACTTTCACATATACAAAAACAGGTGCAAAGTATTTCAAAAGCTAACTTAAGGAATAAAGCAACGTCGCTTCATTTAAATTAGTACTTCCCCTTGTCTTATTCTTTAAAGTTATTTTTGAATAGATAATATATTCACAAAATTCAAACGGTGTAAGAAAGGATCCACTAATTCCACAAATACTTATTGGCAATTACATGCACTGAAGAAAACAAACAGAAGGCAAGAAGATAAAGAGTGAGGGAAAATGGGGTAGTATTTTTAACTTGATAAGGAAATCATCTCTTATAAGATGATGAGATCCAAAGACCTAAAGGAAGGAAGTCATTGGTTACCTAAGGGAAGAGCTTTCCAGGTAGACGGAACAGCTTACACAATGAATCTGAGCATTTCTCATGTGTTTAAGGGAACAGCATGGACGCCACTACAGCTGGAGGACAATAAATGAAAAGGAATGGTAGGAGAGTAGGTTGGAGAGGTGGCTGGTGGCTGGATCACCAAGGCCTTGTAGACCATGGTAAAGACTTCTGATTTTATTCTAAATATAATGGAGTTGCATTAACAACAAATTTTCACTGACCTTTGTTCCTGGTTCTTGGGAGAGAGCTTTTAAATCACTGGAGTTTCCAGGGGTGCCGGGGTGGCTCAGTCAGTTAAGTGTCTGACTCTTGATTTCAGCTTAGGTCATGAGCTCACGGTTCTTGAGTTCAAGCCCTGCACCAGGCTCTGCACTGACAGTTTGGAACCTGCTTGGGATTCCCCCCTCCCTGCCCCCACCTTGCTTGCGTGCTAACTTTGCCAAAATAAATAAACGAAAGCTTAAAAAAAAAATTCCTTGGAATTTCCAGGAGGAAAAGGAGTATCTTTGTTATTCACAGTGGGCCCTAGGACCACAGCTAAGTTAACGCTAAAGTGATGACTCAGGATATGAGCTTATGAGGCTAGGAAAACCAACTATGTGATTAGAGGGGTTGAGACTTTTAGTCAAGTGGTATTAGCTAAATAAACCCAAGGGGCTGAGTAGGGGGCTAGAGACTGAGTTAAACCATAGGGCTAATAATTCAGTCGTGCCTAAGTAGTGAAACTCCAACAAAAAACTGAATGCTAGGTTTGGGAGAGCTTCCTAGGAGGGTGACACATCCTGAGTCCATGGAAAGAGGACATGGAAGTTCTGCATTCAGAACCCTCCCAGACACTGCCCTACATGTTGATTCATTGGATGATCCTGATTTGTATCCTTTATAATAAACTAAATTCCTAAGTATAATGCTTTCTTGAATTCTGTGAGTCATTCTAGTGAGTTATGAACCTGAGAGGATTATGGGAACTTCCCTGAATTTGGAACCAGTTGGTCAGATGTGTGGGTAGCCTGGGGAATCTCCCAAACTTGTGGCTACGGTCTGAAGTGAGGGTGATTTGCTTGGAGACCATGCCCTCAACCTGTGACATCCTTGTCGACTCTGGATGGTTGTATCAAAGGTGAACTGCAGTACTGTACATCAGAAACTATAAGAGAAGTGATGTGATTTCTATACTAATTAGAAAACAGATGGAAGGGGCTCCTGGGTGGCTCATTCGGTTAGGTATCTGACCTTTGATTTTAGCTCAGGTCATGATCCCGGGGCCATGGGATTGAGCCCCAGGTCAGGCTCTGCACTGGGTGTGGGGCCTGCTTAAGATCTCTCTCCCTCTCCTGCTGCCCTCCTCCCTTGCTCCCACTCTCTCTAAAAGAAAAAAGAAAACAGACTGAAGAGGCATGAAAACAGACACAGGGCGACAGGTTAGGAGGCTGCTGCAGTAAATGATGGTGGCTCAGACTAAGGTGGCTGTGATGCAGATGCTGAAAAATGATTTTATTTATTATGACTGTAGCCCTACTATATTTACTATAGGGTCAGATTTAAGATCTCTGAGTGGCTGCATAGTGGCTGCGTTGTACTGCTAGGTATGTCATACTTGATTAACTGATCTCTTGCTGAGAGAAACTTAGGTTATTTCTCATTTTTTCCTGTTATGAACAATGCTGCAATGAAGATGCTTATACCTATTATAATCTTGTGCAAGAATCTCTAGCTATTCACGCACAATAAACTCTGAACCAAACACAGAATTGAGGTGCCCTAATTTTGTGAACAGATCTATTTTTCCCTCTAAGTTCAAGTATTTCTTCTTCATTTCCTACTTAAAAAGTTTCTTCTTCCCTGACCACAGAAACTAGAAGATTAAAATGGAAAGGATCCTTAGAGATCCTCTAGTTCAGTGGTTCTCAATGTGGATGTTATGGTCAAAAGTCCAAATCTCTAGGGAAATCTTGTATGACAGACCCTCTCCCTTTCTCATATGCTCTGGGAAAGCAGGGGAAGCTGGCATGTACTGTCTAGGTGACTATAATTCAACCACCTGAAATGGCTTCTCCAATCTAATTCCTTTGTTTCCCAGAAGAGGAAGCTGAAACACATCACATAATGACAGAAGGAGAACTAGCGTCCTAACTGATTTTCAACCACCAGCAATGTCTGAGACTATCAATTTCTTCCAACCCATGACAACAGAAGACAGGACCACCACATTTTAAATTTTTGCTAATTTACTAGAGAATTAATTAGTAGCTAATTAGTAGAAAAAAAATCTCACCATTGTTTACTGGATGATTTATTAAAGAGGTTCATCTAAACTATCTTAGAAGATGACATTGGGATTTCTGCAGTCATTTGTCTGAAGAAAGAAAAATCAATTACTTGAAAACACAGGCTGGTTTAGCAGCAAACTCTAACCATGATCTTCCTTTAGTTTACTCTCAATTCTAAACAAGATACCATTAAAAGCTTTAAGACGGTTTTTCCCACTGCTCCTGACTTTACCATAGCCTGTAGACCAAGAAGATGTTAAAGGAAAACCAATGAATTTTAGTTTTCCTTTCCCCTTTCAACTTAAGGAAATCTTATTTCCCCTATTAGAAGCAACATGACAATTTCTGAAAGCTGCACTATTAGTGACCCTAAGTCCAAACAACACACAAAACCAGTGTAATGGTTTTAATGGGCTGTTCTAAACATTTCTCACAATTCTCTTGTTTAATCCTCATGCTATTAAATGAGGAAAGGACTACCATAAGGCATAGAAAGGTTAAGAAACTTGCTCAAGTTTACACACCTAGTTCAAGTCGCAGAGCTGGGATGTGAACCCAGGTGATCAGACTCTAGAACTAGTGCTCTACATCACTGCACCCTTTACAATCTGGCCCTTAATTTTTCTGCTTCATCTTTTGCCAATTCTATCCATGACTTCCAGGAAGCACCTTTTATAAACTACCTCCAGTCTAGCCACCTGAATGGCTATTTCCATATCTTATAAACTATAACTCTGTACCTGTTTATTTTATGTCTCTGCCATCAGCTAACTTACAAATTCCTTGAAAGCAGGAATTGTGTCTTGTCTTTGAATCTCTAACACCCAAGCACAGTATCTGACACACAGTAGAAATCCAATAGGTATTTGTTGAATCAATACATGAACTGTACTCCCACATCCTGTACTACTATTTCACAGAACTTATTCTGCCTTGAATATTCCCTCTTTGCTTAGGCTGCTTTCTCTACCCCAAACAGCTTTTCTGCTCTTCTGACGGGCAAACTCCTAATCATTTTTGAAGACCCAGTTCAAATCAACAGAGAAAAAAGAGGATAAAAGACCCAATTAAAATATGATTTTTTTCAGGGCACCTGGGTGGCTCGTTTAAGTGTCCAACTTTGGCTCAGGTCGCGATCTCATGGTTTGTGGGTTTGAGCCCTGCACTGGACTCTGTGCTGACAGATCAGAACCTGGGGCCTGCTTCAGATTCTGTGTCTCCCTCTCTCTCTGCCCCTCCCCTGCTCACGCCCTGTCACTCTCAAAAATAAATAAACGTTACAAGAAAAAATTTTAAAAAATAGTAATAATTTTTTCTTCTTTGACATCTCTTTCTTGCCTAGAGGAATTATTTCTTCCTCTGGCCCCCCACAGTATTTTTCTAAACACCTATCATAATACTTTCTAAGCTTCCTTATAATTATTCCTGTTGACACTGAGTTGCTGCCATAGACTATGCATTCTTGAGTACAAGGACACTGTCCTATGTATCTTTGTATCTCCAATGCTTAGCCTCATGTCTGGTATACAACTAACCCTCAATAAGAATTTGTGGTATGATAGGATGTCTGGCTGGCTCAGCCAATAGAGCATGTGACTCTTGATCTCAGGGTCATGAGTTCGAGGCCCATGCTGGGTATAGAGATTACTTTAAAATAAAAAAACTGTGAATGAATAAATGGTGATACTACATTAAGGTGCAAATGTTAGTTCTCAAGAGGAATAACTAATCCATCATAAAACTGCTAGTAGCAGTGACTTCATCTAGGAGAGTGGAAACCAATAGCTTTTAGTGTTAATTTTTTCAGAATATCACAAATCTTCAAAGGAACTCACTTTATTTTTTTAAAAAAGATTTTATTTTTTTAAGTAATCTCTACACCCAATGCTGGGCTCAAACTTACAATCCTGAGATTAAGAGTCACATGCTCTATGAAATGAAGCGGCAAGGTGACCCTGGAACTCACTTTAAGCAGAAAAAGGGCTGAAGCTGAATGAAAATGGACCAGCTGATGAGTAAGGAGGATGAACTTGAGATACAAGTTATAAGCAAATCTTTTTTTTATGTTTATTTACTTTTGAGAGAGAAAAATAAATGATGAACCTAAAACAGATCTCAGTTTAATATAACTGTCAAAGTGTCTGTCCAAATGTTCCCAGGGGAAAGAAAATAATTGTGTCATATTTGCATGGGAACGAGGGGAAAACACGTCAGTCACATTCACTGAATTGTTCTGGAGTAGTTCCTATAAAGATGTGCAGTGACCTGAGCTGAATACGAACACTTACCTCAGAAACTCTTTGCTCTGTTCCCAGAGGTCTTGGGTCTCTTCTTTAGTCATGTGTTTGTCCAGGTTACACACATTAGGTTTCTGGGAATATAACTTAAGACACTGCTTCACCCAGTGCCACTGGTAACCTGGGAGGAAGGGGTTTGGGATAAAAATAAATCCTACACAAAAGATGGGTGGGGAAAGAAGGAGAGGAGAAAATTCTCCATCAGTTATATTTAGATAATTTATTTTTGTTGACATCCTTATACCCATTACTGTATTATTTATGCCCCATACCCTTTGCTCATGCTTCGTGGCTTCCACATGTATAAGCAAATGTTCTCCTTTCTATCCTCCAATTTTAGAGAAAGTGGGGAGAGAAACAAATTCTTAAGAGAAACAAATATTCCACACCTATCAACCATGTTACCCCTAAGCAAACCTTAGAATTGAAAATGCCAAAAGTCACTCCTCAAATGCACCAGGCATTTATCACTTACAGAGGTGGTAATCCCTTTCGGCAACAGCGGCCTTTGTGGTATCTCAGTGTTCCACCTTGGCCTTTTTTGTTTTCTAATATCTGGCTAACAACGGTTATGTTAAATTCTCAGTTAAAATAATTGGTGTGATTTCTGCCTCCCAATTGAAATCTGACAGAACAGCGAAGAAAGATGATATATACATCTGCTCACATGGCAGGATACCATGTGCTGAAAGGATCACCTGTGCTGAAAGGATCTTCTGTGACCTTGAAAGTAATCTAATGTCGTTTTTCTCCTGGATAAACGAGGAGTAACAATAATGAACAGGAATCCAATGCACAGTAAGGATCCATTCATTGAACATTCAACAAACACATACTATGTACTTTCTGAAACCCCTGGAGACAGGACAGCAGAGACAGTGATGCAGACAATGAATGCCCTGCAGAAGCCCGGCTATTAAGGGAACAAAGGCTGAGGAGAGTCACAGAGGAATGAAGAATTTAAGGGGAAAATTTATGGTTTTTAGGGTTTGGAAAGACCTAAGCATGCTTACAGATTATGAGGAAAGAACCAGCAAAGAGGAACTGGTTGAACACAAAAAGAGGAAAAGAGCAGAGCAAGGTTTTGAAAGCTGGAAGAGGTAAAAGAAAGTGGGATCTTTTGATAAGCCCTCCCTCCCCCCCCCCCCAAAAAAAAGAAAGAGAGGTGAAGGGACTGGCTTTGAATGGGAGGAGCTTTTCCTCCTCTAAAATTGGAGGACAGGAGTGAGAACATTTGCTTCTGAACGTGGAAACCACTTTTGCATTTCACATACAGGCAAAATTCTCCAAATAATTTCAGAGGTGACAGGGGATTGTCAATATTTTGAGGAAAAAAATATGAAAAATACCCCAACAACCTACCATCTATCAGCATTGATTATAACATTCCCCAAAATATCAAAGGAAGAATACCTCTGACTTAGTGACAGGAAAATAAAGACCTCTTTAGGCAGTCCACTCTAGACAACTGTTGATTTCCTTTAATGAATTAAACTTTACCTTTTAATTTTCACACATTGATCTTAGGTTCGGACTCACAGAGCAACCCCAAATTAGTTTCTTATTCTTCTTCAAAAATACCTCTAGCTTTAAGGCTAACATTTAATGCTCATTTCCTGTGTGCCAGGCATGGATCAAAGTACTTTACATGTACTCACATTTAATCTTCATAATAACCTTACAAAGCTGGTATGTTTTTTCATACATTTTGCATACCAGGACACTGAGGCCAAGAGAGATTAAGAAACTTGCCCAAGGTCATATTGGATGGTTAGAGCCACAACATGAAGCCAGGTAGCCTCATGTCAGAACCTAGGCCTTAACCAGCCCTTTGTGTGTATGGCAACCTTTCAAATGTTGGATGCTGTCAGGTTCCCTCTCAGGTTTACTCTTCCCCAGACTCAATCTTCAAACTCATGACCCTCCCGCTCATTCTTGTAAGGACAGGTTGTGGTTGCTCGGGTTCCTTTATAACAAGCAGAATCCAGAAGTAAACACAATCCTTCTGATCAAGCCTGAATAAGAAGACACTGTCATCTCCCATGTTCTGGACATTACACTTCTATTAAATGCAGCTTACAATGGCAGGGAAGATAAAGTCTCTAAGGACATAATGAGGTACCAACTCACAAAATGTGGCTTAAATGTGAAATCCTAGAAAACCTCAAAATCAAGTATACCCATTTGGACAGCAGAAAATGAGAGTGGGGTTGGTAACTTTGTAGTCTGAACAAACTTTTTGTTCCCGTTTTGTTAAGGGAAAAAGGCATAGCAACAGAAAAACACAGCCTTGAAAACAGGAGGTAACCTTGAAAGGTAAAAGGCAGCCTTCAAGAAAAGTACATAAAAGACTGCTGGTGATGCATGCTCTCATTTACTCAAACTCATGGAGAGCCGTGCTTCTGCACATAAAGCCATCATTTGACATTCATTCATTCATTCATTCATTCATTATTATTATTCTTTTATTTTTGAGAGAGAGAGAAAGAGAGAGAGAGCACATGAGCATGCACACACAAGCAGGGGAGGGACAGAGGGACAAAAACAATCTTAAGCAGGATCCACGCTCAGCACAGAGCCTGACATGGAGCTCGATCCCATTACCTGAGCTGAAATCAAGAGTTGGATGCTCAACTGAGCCACCCAGCAGCCCCTTGTTTCTTCTCTTACACATAACTAAAGTGCATGAGGTCTTTTAAAGGAAGTATTGAAGCTGTTATACTGTCCTATGTTATTAACCAATACATCAGTGATCACAATGTAGTAAGAGCTGTAACACAGATCTGGCCCGTGGTACAATGAAAATTAGTATTTCTTTTTAGCATTTTTTCTTGCTGTTAATCCATATTTGAAATCACAGATACAATGTTAACTTTATGTCCTCTCCAAGAAAAAGAATGCCAGGTAAAATATATTTGGCCAAATAAGGCATTTCTGTAATTTCTAAATAGTTCATAATCATTCAACTACAATGTCCCCATGATCCTTAACAAAAAGATTAAAGGTGTCTGGCTGGCTCAAGCAGTAGAGCATGTGACTCTTGAGCTTGCAGTTGTGAGTTCAAGCCCCATGTTGGGAATAGTTTACTCAAAAAACAACAATGAAAACATTACCCATTCTTCATTATCATCTTAATTTCATTATCTGTAAAGTGAGCTACCCAACATTACTGAAGTTCAAAATGCTAGATTATTGGGGCGCCTGGGTGGCTCAGTCGGTTAAGCGGCCGACTTCAGCTCGGGTCATGATCTCGCGGTCCGTGAGTTCGAGCCTCGCGTCAGGCTCTGTGCTGACGGCTCAGAGCCTGGAGCCTGCTTCTGATTCTGTGTCTCCCTCTCTCTCTGACCTTCACCCGTTCATGCTCTGTCTCTCTCTGTCTCAAAAATAAATAAACGTTAAAAAAAAAAAAATTAAAAAAAAAATGCTAGATTATTTAGTCTATTAGGGCTTTTGATCTCATTAACTGTAACACTTTTTTTCAAAAGCTCAGCCTTAAGGACAGCAATAAATTTTAAGTTTTTTGTTTTGTTTTGTTTTTTTGGCCATATGAGAACAGTCACTTTGTGACTAGAATGACCACTATGAATTAATCTATCATTCAAAGCAGTTCTTCTCCCAGAGTAGGTGCTTGGAGTTGTGGCAGGGAGCCTAGAGTAAACATCCTTATTTTTGATTTGTACCTGGTGTCATTTCCTGCATTGTAAGGTAGGCACTACTGAAACCTGTTCTATCCTGCAGGAATGTTAAATAAACGGAAATTTTAGATGAGACAATTTAAAGGGGGTTTGAGAGTGAAATATTTCCATGTTTATTTTCACTCTTTGAATACTTGCTTACAACTCTTCCCCACTCTCTTCACAGCTCTGAAATTAGACAAATGATTACATGATCTTATCTTCTGGGGTCTGCTGCACTCACCAGGATAGCCTTGGAGTCCGTAGGCTTGCCACTTGCTTACTGGCTGAAGTCCTGCTCTATGTGCATCATGGTCACTGACTGAAGACACACTCAGCTGAGATCTGATCACCTGACAGGAAGGAAACAGAAGTTGGAGGGCTAAAGCTACTTTGCAGGTCAGCTCTGAGAATCTCAAATTTCTAAAGTTATTTCCGGTATGAGACAAAATTCAGAGTCTTAAGTCTGGGCTCCTAAACTTAGTTCTACCACTTACTTGATGCAAGACTTCGATAAGTCACTTCTTAGAGCCTTAGTTTTCTCATCTATACACTAACACTAGAAAGTAATATAAAATTAAGCAGAAATGAGAAGGAGGCTGATTTTGGCCTTCAAGACTACTTTTTGTATGATGCCACACTTTTGTGATTTCTTCTAAGACTCTAAATCATGAAAGGTGTTTGGTGTACTGAAATACCCTTAGTCAAAATGCTGCCCATCTCAGTTCAGGCTATCAATGCTTTTGAGGCACTTATATACAGCTGGTGCTTAAACAGACCAATGAGGAACATCAGGCAGGAGAGGATAAGAGAATGGAGAGAGTGCTCTCACCAGACAGAATAAACGTTTCAGTGAAACACTGGAAACCCTGTTTGCTGAAAGTACGATATTTATTCTTTTTTAGATGAAACTTCAAAATGAAACTCAGAGCTTTTGCCTTTGTGAATTACTTTGAAATTAGTTTTTCAGGGGCTCATGAAGTTTTCTTTGCATATAAGAGTATCTTAGAGATGCCTTATTAAATTGGTTAAGGGATCCAACATGCAGTCACTAAAGGACATTTACAAAACAAAAACCTTTATTCTTCCACTAATAATAAACTTAGGATCTTGCTTGCCTTAGAATACATCAAATGTTCTCTTCCAAAAAGACAGGATCTCTCATCCTATTAATTTCACCAAGTGTAGAGATTTCCAGAAAAAAATACCAACAAGTGGCTGGTGTAATACCAGTTTCTGTAATAAAATGGCTACCTGGAACTCTGAGAGTCTTAACCAGCTAATTTTTCCAGGTACTGAATGTTTTTATTTTAAACATTTTGTAATGATTTCTTAAATAGACCATATTTAGTAATGTACTGTAATTCAGCAACACTCCCATAGTTGAAGTAAGTTTGTGGACCTATTCTCCATGCTAAGCTAAACCAAACCTCGAAGTTTAAAAAAAAGTTCTGCTTTTTCCCTTGCCTATTAGCTGTCACTTTCTCCACTGCTCATCAGTTGCTCTCAGAGCAACTTTCTTTTCCAATTTGCGACTTTCAATCTGTTTTGAACTGGGAAACTAAATACTGATGTTTTTATGTATTCAATGGATAGTGTATTTATTGAATGCTTACTGTTTCAGATAGTGTGCTAGACACAATATCCTCTTCTCAGGTGGCTTATATTCTAAAAGTATTTAAATACTGCAGCAAAATACAGGCAAAAGGAGCTGAATGAGGGTCTGTCCCATGTACATTATTCTTAGAGTTCAGACTTTCTGTATGTTATTTCGACAACTCTAAGACCATTTTTGCTAACGAATGAAGTTCCTAAAAAGTTCTAGATAAGTATGGTGTTACTACAGCATTCCAATTTTACTGAGAACTATTATTAAGCTTAGAGGGAATGCTCCATCCAGCCATCTGTGGACAACACCAAGGGCAAATTAAGGGATCAGGGATCCTCAGTGTTAACAGCGATTATAAAGAAATTATGCATACTATATACTATAACTGTGATTTTCCCTGTGTCCCCCTTTATGTTACTTTTCCTACTTAACATGGGGAAAGGTAGAAATAATGCATAGTGCTTGAATCCATTTGCCCTTTCCTTTCAAACGTGGAGAGATGATCTCAATCTTTCAATGCCCTTTTTCTGAGAGGTCCGGAGACGACAGGGACCTATTTTATGGACGACGGCTTAACAAAATCGATCCCTCTCAGTGGTGGGGATATTCGGGTGGTTATTTTTTTCAAGCTGCAAAGCGCTTCCCTACCGTGTAAGAACACGGTTTATGGGCTTTTACACAAACTGAAGTAGAGATGTAAACGAACAGTTAACGTTAGGAATGAAAACCAATTCCCAGGCATTCTCTGAGGCCGCAGCCAGGAAAGGCCGCGTGGAGTAACCCGGCAGCACAGCTCTTCACCGCCAAAGTGTCACTCTTCATGGACAATTCAACTCCGCGCCCACCGAGGCCGGGGATTACTCAATAACACTCAGCGAAAAGAGATGAGGAGAGCTGTGAAGACCCTCAAAAAAGCGAGGTGAGGCGACCGGTGATGCGCGCCGCTCCTCTGTCCGTACCTTGCGGGCATCAGGCCCCGTGCCGCGGGCTGTATGGGCCGCCGAGAAGTCAATGACCGCTCCCAGGTCTGCGGAACCGGGGCGGCTCTGCCGGTAGAAGCGGAAAAGCTTCCGAAAGGCGTCCTCCCCTGGCTCGGCCGCCAACGTCGCTACAGAGCCCACGGCCGCCGCCATCTTCCCCATCTCGTTGCCCGGCCTCTTCTGACCCGGAAGCAGAGTGCCGTGCTCCGGATCCGGCAGGTTCTTCCGGGGTCGTGACCACTGGTCACAGAGGTCCTTAATCTAAAGATGGCGGCTTCAGCGGTGAGGGGCGCTATGGCGCTGCGTACTAGTGCTAGCCGGCCGGTGGCTTTCGTCAGAAAAATTCCCTGGACCGCAGCCTCGAGTGAGTGATGGAGACGTATTAGGGGCGGAAGTTTGAGGCTCAAGCGATCCTCAAAAGCACTGCTTTTGGCGGAGCGCTGGAATCAGCGTGGTAGCTGGATTAAGAGCTGTTGCTCCTGAGCAAGCCAGTGAGCAGAATTTTTTTTTTTTTTTTTTTTTTTTTTTGCAATTAATTGGGGATGCGTCTTGAGCTTTTGCGGCACGTATTTAGGGTCTCCTGCCTGCGGGAGTGATTTGGTGGCAGTTCGTTACTTGCAAACGTTAAGATGTACGATTTAGAAGGGACTATTTTGATTGCGGTATGGAGGATGGATTCAAACTGGTATGGTTGAAGGCGGGGAGACGAACTAAAAGGCAGTTTCAGTAATTTAGTCCTAAGAAGAGGACCTGAAATAGTGTAGTTGTAGAAAAGCGGGTCAGATCCACCTATGTTAACAGAACAAAATCAACGGCTTTTCGCGATGGTTTGAATGGGAAAGAGTACGGAATGACGGAAAAAGAACAACTTCCAGGTTTTTAGCGTTGGTGAATATCGTGGTTAGGATGTGGAAGCAGCAGGTTTACAGAAGAGGAGTTAAAGGTTAAATGTGTTGAGTTTGAGAAAAACCTGTGAGGTCTCCGTCAGCAAGTGGACAGAGAGGATTGTGTAGAGATTGAGAAGTGCCCTTTTAAACATACTGCGCAGGTTAAAATTCCACCTCGGCCATTTAATACTTGTGCAACAAAAAAGGGAGGTAATTTGGGAAAAGGGCTCACTACTGTAATTCAGTTTCATCTGTGAAATGGAGTCAGTAATAACTTTCCTCATAGGATTTTTGATTGGGTTAAAATGAGTTTATATGTAAACCGCTTAGACCTGTGCTAGATACATAAGTGCTCAATGAATGATAATCATTTTCATGATTACTGTAATTGAAGCTCAAGGGGAGAGACCTAGGCTGGAGATAGAGGGTTGGGAGTAATCAGTATTGAAATCTCTCACCAACATTGATTTTTGTCAGTTGCAGTTTTGAGAAAATGTTTTTATATTTGCCTACCAAAAATTAAAAATCCACGGTCAGTTTTATAGGTTTTCATGTATCAGGTCATCTCCCTTAAAGAAAAGAATGGAACTGGGATTACTCACCTCTTAGTTTTTGTGGTCCAGGTGTGGGTAGTGGAATGGAAAATAGATCAGTTTGTGCCTCACTTTCTCAATATGTGGCAGGTGAAGATCAAGCCAGTACAGTGTCTTGCTTAGGCTCCGTGAAACTGTGTAAAGGCCCAGGGATTTCATCAGCATCTTGCAGTTGCAGGTGTACAGACCATAATGGGTTGGTTTAAAACTCTTACAAAGAGTCTATGTAACATACAACTTTGAAACATCCTCTCTCAGTTCATTCATTCATTCAGCAAATATTTAAGGAGTGTTTGTGGTGGGCATTGTTCTTGGTGCTTGCAGCTGTTTTCCCTTAACAGTTATAGGTGATTTGGGAAGAGGGTTACCTTCCAGAACTAGTTTGTTTTGGAAGTGAATGTTTTCTAGAACTTTCAATACCTGGTTTAAAACGTGTATATTTAACACTATTTTGTTTATTCTCCAGTAACATGGTCTCTGAGGTCCTGATCTTGACAACTGATTTGACCAACTGGGAGAGCTCTTCAGAAATTTAGTCCCTATGGGTTGCTGAAGCATTACTAGGCATTTATTCATTCATCAAATATTGCCCTACTGTGTATCAATTACTATTGACATAGTGGACTCAACACTCAGGAAAGTTATGGTGTTGTGGTGAGGGTGAGGAGACTTACAACAGATACAGGCAATTGTTGAAGCAGTGAGGTTTAGATGAGCTAGGGGAAATAACCAGGTAATATGAAATATCAATCAGGGAAAGTACAAGCACTGTAGTTCAGAAGAGATCATGTATTTTTGATTTTTAAGATTACTATGCATCTTTGAGGACTTGGGTCAGGATAATAACATTGTTTTGTATTGAGTAGATCCCCGATAAATTAATATTCAGTGGATATATTTGGCTTGGATCTTGAAGGATAATTACAATTTAGGCAGGAAGAGATAGGATTACCGACATAACAAGGGGAAATAACGATAGACAAAGATGGAAATCCACGGGACACACAGAATTTCATTTGCTATACTAGAGAGTAACTATGGGCCAGCAATGGGAAATAAAGCAGGAAGGGTAAGCAGGGTCATCTCAACAAATTTTAAAGTATCAGCTTTTTAACTGAGTGTAAACTTTATGGAAGGCAAGGGCTTAAACAACACACTACGGTTAAATTGTCTTTTGTGTGAATTTCTCACAAGGATTGTTATCCATGCACCTGACACTATGATGAAGATACTCTTCTGCAGGGGATGAAGACTACAGTCAACTCAGCAATTTATCTGTGTGTGTCCCTACACACACTTTCCCCAAATCTGGTACATTGCAGCTTTATAGAAATGGTTCTTGACTTACAGTGGTTTCATTTACAATTTTTTGATTTACAATGGTGCAATAGTGATACACATTCTGAAGAAACTCTGCTTTAAATTTTGTTTTTTTTCCCCTGTGCTAGTGATATGCAGTATGATACTCGATACTAGGCAGCAGCAGCAGCAAGATGCAGCTCCCAGTGAGCCATGTGATTACGAGGGTAAACAACTCATAGACTTACTCTGTGCCCTTAACCACCATTCTGGTTTTCATTTTCAGTAGTCAATAAATTACATAAGAAATTCAACACTTTATTATAAAATAGGTTTTGCATTAGATGGTTTTGCCTGACTATAGGCTAATGTAAGTATTCTGAGCATGTTTAAGCTGGCTAGGCTAGGGGTGCCTGGGTGGCTCAGTCAGTTAAGTGTCCGACTTTGGCTCAGGTCATGGGTTCAAGCCCCGTGCCGGGCTCTGTGCTGACAGCTCAGAGCCTGGAGCCTGCTTCAGATTCTGTGTCTCCCTCTCTCTGTTCTTCCCCTGCTCATGCTCTCCCTCTCAAAAATAAAAAAATAAACAAAAAAACTTTTTTATGATGTAGGCTAGGCTAAGCTATGCTGTTCAGTAGGTTAGGTGTATTAAATGCATTTTCAACTTAGGATATTTTCAACTTACAATAGGTTTATCAGCTGTAACCCCATCATAACCTGAAGATCTGTAGTCAGTACCATAGCTGCTTCCTAAATCTTAAGGCTTCAAGGAAATGCAAAGTAGCTCCTGTTCACAAAATGTTTGGGAACTCTAGGCCCACTTTTGGTTTCTACCTACAATCTAGGATGAAAGATACAAAATATATTAACTCCTTTTTTGTTGTTTGTTTTTAAGTAATCTCTGTGCCCAACGTGGGGCTTGAACTCACAACTCCGATTTCAAGAGTCACATGCTTTACCGACTAAGCCAGCCAGGTACCCCAAAATACATGAACTACTTTTAACATGTTTTCTCTTCCTATACAGGTGAGCTGAGAGAACACTTTGCACAGTTTGGCCATATACGAAAGTGCATCATACCTTTTGTGAGTATTCTCTTTGAAAAAAAAAAAACTTATCCTTTCATCCTTGATCCTCAAATTTTATCCTCGAATTCTTGAGTTTTTGTCAAAACATATCAACTTGTATGACTTTCTAATGAAGTAAAAGCTGTTCAGAGTCTTTATGGATAAAATTATGGGTGATACTGATTAAAAAGTAAAAAAAAAAAAAAACTTATCCTGCACATAACAAATTATCACAAATGTAAGGACTCAAAACAACAAACATATGTTATCCACAGTTTCAGCAGATCAGGAACCTGGGCATAGCCTTACTGGGTCCTCTGCTCAGGGTCTCATATAGTTGCAGGCCAGGTGTCAGCTGGGGCTTTGGTCTCATCAGAGGCTCAACTGGGAAAGATTGATGTCCAAGATCCCTCAGGTTGTTGGCAGAATTCATCTTTGAACCGTCAGACTGAGGTATCTACCTTTTTGCTGGCTTTCAGCTTGTAGGGACTACCTGCAGTTCCTTGTTACCTGGGAGGTCTGTAGGCTCCCCCAACATGGCAGCTTACTTCTTCAAAGTCAGCAGAGGAGTTTCTCTGTCTAGTCGGTTAAGTTTGTCTTAGAACATAGTCATGGGAGTGGCATCCCATCATTTTTGCCATATTCTTTTGGTTAGAAGCATGTCACAGGTCCCACACACCCTCAAGGGGAAGGGGTTATACAGAGGGTAACTTGGTGGGACATGTGTAGATCACAGGGCCATCTTTGAATTCTGCCCACTCCAGTATTATAGTAAGGACTTGATACTAAAGGATGATTTTATCTGAAAATTAATTGGTGGAGGGGCACCTGGGTGGCGTAGTCGGTTAAAGTGTCTGACTTTGGCCCAGGTCATGATCTCATGGTTCATAGGTTTGAGCCTTATGTCGGGCTCTCTGCTGACAGCTGAGTCTGGAGCCTGCTTCCAATTCTGTCATCCTCTCTCTCTGCCCCTCTCCTGCTCATGCTGTCTCTCAAAAATAAATAAACATTTAAAAAAATTTTTTTTTCAACTGGTAGAGAATATCTGTTTTAATCTTTATCCTTATTAAGTTGAATGCCTTTTTTCTTTTAGTATTTTTATATTTGTTATATTTCCTTTAAAAATTTTAATGTTTATTTTTGAAAGAGAGAGAGACAGAGCACGCGCAGAGGAGGGACAGAGAGAGGTAGACACAGAATCTGAAGCGGGCTCCAGGCTCTGAGCTGTTAGCACAGAGCCTGACGTGGGGCTTGAACCCACGAACTATGAGATCATGACGTGAGCCGAAGTCAGATGCTCCCCGAACTGAGCCACCCTGGCACCCCTCCTTTGCTTTCTAAGGAAGGTTTAGAAATCAGTTTATGAATTTGTTTTGCTTTATTCTGGGCTGTATTTTTCTGTGGGCTTTCTAGAATTACTGGATTTTTGATGGTGTGATGTGAGTACACACAAAGTTTACAGGTGCTTCACTAAAACTGCCCCTTTTTTCCTCATGACACTGAGAAGACTATGGTAAAATATCAACTTAAAGAAATTTAAATTCTTAACTCTTAATGTTTGTTGCTTTCCAAGGATCTAATAGATTACTCCTATCTAGTGCTAGTGAGGGTGTAGGGAAGCTGGCACTGAAATTGCTCAGAAGTTTACTTCATTTCTGAAGGGTAGTTTGGTAAAATCAAAATCCAGAATTTGTATTTGCTTTGATCTAGCAATTCCATTTTTAGGCATTTATTCTGCAGAAATGGTGTGGTTAAGAATGCTCAAAGCAACATTGTTCACTAATGTAACTGGAAAGGGGCGCCTGGGTACTCAGTTGGTTAAGCGTCTGACTCCTGATTTCGGCTCAGGTCATGATCCCAGAGTTCTGAGATCGAGTATTGCATTGGGCTACGTGATGAGCATGGAGCCTGCTTAAGATTCTCTGTCTCTCCCTCTGCCCCTCTCGCCTGCTTGCACTTTCTCTCTTTAAACTAAACTAAATAAAAAAAATAGTAATATTACCAGAAAGAACCTAAATGTTTATCAATGGGATTAAATATTCATTGATACAATGGAGTTTTTTATACAGTTGATTAAAAGAATGAGGCACATGTATTACTGACATGAAAATGTTTCTATAAGCTTAAAAACTACAATTTTACAGAGTATGAAACTTGTGTTTTTTGAAGAGCATTAAAAAATTTTATCCAAAAATAGTAACACATTTTTCTTGGTTCCCATTTCCCTCTTAGAAGTATAAATAAAATAATTTAGGACCTGGAGTTAACAGGTTTAGATTTAAACAAAAGAAAATTTTGATTCTTGGTAAAACTAAATAAAACGTAACAGGAAAAAAGTTTCTGGTAAACAAATTCATGTACTCAAGTTAGAAATCCAGGTTCCTATCTTAGATACACAGTACTTAAGTTTTACACAAACCCAAAACATTTTTTTCAAATGTTTATTTATTTAGAGAGAGAGAGAGTGTGTGTGTGTGAGGAGGGGAAGGGCAGAGAGAGGTGAGAGAGAATCCCAAGCAGGCTCCACATTCAGTGTGCAGTCTCACGACTGGGAGATCATGACCTGAGCTGAAATCAAGAGCTGGACACTTAACTGACTAAACCACCCAGGCTCCCCCGACACACAAAATTTTTAAAGCTTTTATAGCAATGGTCATAAGGAGGTAGAGGAGAAATTGTATCTTTCTGAGGTAAGGAGTGAATCACTGGGACATTACCAGAAACTTCCTGCAGTCTAGATTTATACTTAAAAAGTCACCTTTTAGGAGTGCCCGGGTGGCTCAGTCAGTAGAGCCTCAGACTCTTGATTTTAGCTCAGGTCACGATCCTAGGGTCGTGGGACTGAGCCCTATGCTTTGTGCTGAGCATGGAACCTGCTTAAGATTCTGTCTCTCCCTCCATCTGCCCCCCTCTCCCACTACTTCTCTCTCTCAAAAAAAAAGTCACCTTTTAAATATGGGGGCAACTTCTAAGAATTTGGTTTGGGGGTGGTGTGGAGCATAACATAACTTTGTAACAAGATTGATGATGATGATGATGATGTACACTGAGTGAATAGGCATCTTTGTATCTGTTCTTTTTATTTGGGTGGGGAGGGGCAGAGGGAGAGACAGAATCTTAAGCGGGCTCCATGACCAGCACAGAGCCCAATGGCAGGCTTGATCTCACAACCTTGAGGTCATAACTTGAGCCAAAATCAAGAGTTGGATGCTTAACCGACTGAGCCACCCAGGCACCCCTCGTCTTTAAATAGCAGGGTGCTTCGAAGCACACCAGAATCTTTTCCACACGTGATGTATAGGTTGGATAATAAGCACTCTTGTCCTATGCACAAAGGGAAGCACCTTGAAGTCTGGAGCTAGGTAAATAAGGGTAATACTGTATATATTTTTTCTTTTTTCCTATTTTTCATTAGGAATAGGGAGTATGTGATTATAATGTAGTAGTGGTGATGAGAGTAATTGGTCTCCAAAATTACCAGAAATGCACCTAGATTTTGAGGCTTAATTAATTTTTTAGTTTCTAGAAATGAGGAAGTTAGAGTACTGTATTTATGTGATTAAAATTTCCCTTATTTTAGTGTGGTTTGTATCTTGAATGACAAAGAAACTTTACTACCTATATGTTACTTCTCCAGTGGCATCAGAAAAGCAGAATGTTAAGATTAACACGGCAGTTAACCTTGGTAACTGAGTTTTTCGACATCTTTAATAATGTCTGTTATGCCGTTTTGGCAGATGAAAAGTTGGTAGTTTGTTTTGGAGCTCATGGAAACGTTTTTCAAGTTCATGATTAATCTCTTCCTAAATTTTGAATTTTTAGGACAAAGAGACTGGGTTTCACAGAGGTATGGGTTGGATTCAGTTTTCTTCAGAAGAAGAACTTCAGAATGCACTACAGCAAGAAAATCATATCATTGATGGAGTAAAGGTAAACATTTTTCTGTATAATGTTGTGAGCTTTCTATATATCAGTCAGTAGGTCAAAAGTATGGAATGACAAGGTCTTTGGGAGATTTGTAACTAAGGTTTCCTTAATACTGGTTAAAGAATGGTGGTGGTGGGAGAGTGCCAGTTCTAAAATGTCTGGGGAGGGTAGTACAGGAAGACCCTTTAATGGTTAGCAAGGTGTATCTAACATAGAGCAGTGGGAACTTACTTACAAGGTAGGGAGACTGTTGTTGAAATCCTGGCTTTTCCACTTACCATGCAACCTTGGGTCAAACCGATTTAGTTTTAAGAGCAGGGAACAAATAACATCCTCTTGACTTATTGCTGCTGACTCCATAATAAAAAGGCAGTCTTAAAGTGGCAGTTTTCAGTCAGTTGTAATGTTTTTGCAGATACTGTCTTTCCTTACAATGCTTATTTGATTTTTCTCAGCTCCACATTCAAGCTCAAAGACCAAAAATTTTGCAAGGGGATCAAACATCTGATGAGGAAAAAGATTTTTGAGACTGTTACTACCTATTAAATAAAGTAAACAAAATTGAAAATTTTGTCTAAATGTTTTTATTTGAAACAAGTAGTTGCACCAAGCAAGAGCTTGCTTTCCCCACTCCAAATGAAAACCGAGCTCAGGAGGGGCAGGCGTCATTTGGCAGGACAGTTCTAGTATGTGAACATCCTTCTACTCACTGTGATTGGGGCAACTGTATTCATCAGCAGTCCTTCTTACACAAAATATTATCCCCAAAGTACTAACATCACACAAAAGGAAGTGGTCTTAATTTCATGTGTGGGGCAGTATGTTCTATAAATGCCAAAAGGTAGGAGAAACACAAACACAACCCACTCTTTAAAAAAACTAAATAGTTCAAAGAATTTTCCACCACCCCCCCCCTTACTCCCGTAATAAAAAGTAGTGCTGGGGTCTGACACCCAGATTTGGTTTTTATCCTGGCCATTTACAAAGTGTTTCCCCATCTGACTTGCATCATTAGGGTTATGGACAAAAGTTCATTCACTTTGAAGAACGGTGTATCTACTCCTTCCTCCTCTTCTTGCCTTCATGCTCATGTTCCTTGGGGCGGCTGCTGTCTGAGGGTCTTTTAGAGCCACCGTGCTGTTTGGCTTCTTCCAAAAACTTGTCTAAACCAAAAGGATCTTCCTCAAACTGAACTGGTCCTTCTCGGCCTCTCTGCCTACGGTCTGAACCAGAAAACTCCTTATCGGGAACAAATCTAGGGAAAAAGAAAAAGGACTATGAACCACTTTGTTTTCACTAGTGCAAACAGTGAGACTGAGCTGTCTGCCTTGGTACCTGTTGGTCTTTATTCTGGCTTCTAGGTCATCACCATACATGTCCTTGTCCAGATTTTTACTGGGCCTGTAAATATTCTGGGCCATATCTTTACCACCTCTCCAGGCTTGATCATAAACATTGTAAATTTCATCTTCTCCACCTGCAAAACCACTGTCCATACCCTGTGGAACAAGGACATTAAAAGTTCACATTTTCAGCAATCTGAACTGCAAATTAAAATGATCTTCATTAAAAAAAGTCCATAAATTTTCATTCTTACCACCTTTGGTCCTTAGATTAAATACAGTGCTAATTAACAAGTCTGACTACTTTAGTGAAGTAGTCATTAAAATTGGGGGATAGTAGTATAAACAGGTACTTGACAATTTCAATTTTACAGACAATGGCAAAAAGATGAAAGAATTGTCAAGTACCATTTACCTGATGTCACTCACTGATTTATTTATCATGTAACTTCTATGCCCAACATGGGGCTTAAACTCACATCCCTGACGTCAAGAGTTGCATGCTGTATAGGCAGGCATCCCTGTATGATTTCATTTAGAATAGGGGCACCTGGGTGGCTCAGTTGCTTAAGTGTCCAACTTTGGCTCAGGTCATGATCTTGCGGTTTGTGGGTTCAAGCCCCACATTGGGCTCTGTGCTGACAGCTTGGAGCCTGGAGCCTGTTTGGATTCTGTGTCTCCCTGTCTCTCTGCCCCTCTCCCATTTTCACTCTGTCTCTCTCTCAAAAATAAATAAACGTAAAAAAAATTGTTTAGAATAAATGTCACAGCCCTTAACTCCCTGAGAACATCACTGTCTGCCTGCCTGCCTGCCTGCCTGCCTGCCTGCCTGTCTGTCTGTATCTATCTATCTATCTATCTATCTATCTATCTATCTATCTATCTAAGAGAGAACATGTGCTGGGGAGGGGGCAGAGGGCGAGAGCAAGAATCTTAAGCAGGCTCCCATGACCCTAGGATCGTAACCTGAGCTGAAATCAAGATGCTCAACTGAGTCACCCAGGCACTCCAAGAACAATCACTATTATAGCAAGAGACAATAAGGCTCTTAATGAAAATCCTAAGACAACAAGGAACTTGCTTCATATATTTGAATGGTTCCTTACTACGGGATGTCCTTTTTTAGGAAAATTTTTATTACAACTTTGAAATAATTTAAGCTTAAGCTTGTAAGAGGTGACAGTCATAAATATTTACTTACATGAAACTTTCATGCCTAACCCCTTTGCTCAGCCTGGTAAATTACCACAGCATAGTGTTTAAGAACACAAACTTTGAAATCAAGACAGCCCATGTTTTAATCTTCTATCAGTTTCTAGCTAAACCTGTATGTGTCTCAAACATACAGAGGTTGTAACAAATAGTATGAAGTCATAGGGTTTTTTAAAGGATTGAAATAATACAAGTAAAAGAACAATGCCAGGAATGTAAAAAAGTACCTAATAAGTTATTAAACTAAAAGAACTTACTCAAATGCTACCTTCAAATCTCCCTGAAGCCTCGGAGTCAATAAACTTTTCTGTTCCATATCCCAGTAGAACTTCACTTCTAGGTCTGTATTTTTATTACAGCCTGCCTTGTCCTTATTTATATACATATATGTATTTTCCAGTAGACTTGAAGGTTCCTTGAGGGCAAAGCACATCTATCTTTGATCTAAAGGTCTTATGCCTGTAAATAATCAATGTTGGGTAGACGAAAACATAAAGATACTTCTTCAGTCCTAATGTGTCCTAGCTAGTTAATAACAATAGCTTCTAGGAATCAGATTTCCTGATAGCTAGTTTAGCACTTAAATTTAGTTTTTTAGCTTCATCTTTTAAAGATCTCAAGTTTATGTGATTCTATAGCATTAAAAAGTTGTTTTTGTTTTTTTCAAAGATCAACAAAGAACCAAAAGAGATAGTTTTGTAGGACACTGGGTCTATTTTAGAAATAAAAGACCAATATATTAGGTTTTTTTTAAATCACCTAATTTCTTTCATTTTCTACTAGTGTCTTAAATCTTAGCCAACTGTAAGAGGGCAAAATCAGAGTTGTTTCATCTTACTTGCATCAAAGATCAAATAAGATAAAGCAGCTAAGTTATAACACATAACTTGTAATATTTTTCTCTCATTATGCCAGCATATCTTACTTAGATTGATCCAAATCTAAGATATGTTAATTTTCTTTTCCCTGAGGACTGTATTCGTATCAACACTTAAGACATGCTATTTCTAAATTCCTTGTACCTTGGACTGGTTGAAGAGCCTTTGGTCATACTGAACTTCATTGGACGTCCGAGGATTGGGTACACCAAGAGCAATGACTTCGCTGATATCTCGATTTTCATTTCTCTGCAGTTTTGACCTGTTTTGAAATATAATGTTGCTAACTGAAAACTCTTCACAGACAAGCTGAATTTCAATTTCAACCTAACCAATCTCAGAAGCAAAGTTAATGAATATATCCTGTTCAGATCTTGTGAACATATATTCCCTGATAATGCATAATTGGGCTGGCAGTCCTTACAGCACTTAAGAGATGTGATTATTAGAAGAGGTGGGGTTTTACAATCAGGCCTTTCTGTTCAATGAAAAGAACTGTCAAGAGACTCACTCTAGACATGAAATGTTTAATACAAGAAATCACCTTACAAAAAAAAAAAAAGGAAGAAAAAGAAAAGAAATCACCTAACAGAGCATGCTGAGATAGAAAATTGCTAGTCTATATTTGCTATTATGTGAGGGTTGGACTGGGGGGGGGGGGGCACTGGATGCAAATTAGATGTATCATATGAATCACTGTCAGTAAGCCAGAATCAGTTCTTCACCTGAACCACATTTAGTAATTTTATCCTATAAGAATTTTGAGAAAAACATATCAATGACTGGATTACTCAGTATGATTTTCAATATTCAGATTATCTTAATTCCCCTGCTGTTTCAGTATGTATGCAATCTATATCATAATGAAACCCTGGTAACTGTCATCACTTATTTTACCAGAAACTCAGGTCTGTCAATCTATTTTTTTTGAGAGACAGAGTGCTACTTTTTTTGAGAGAGAGAGAGAGACAGTGGAAGCCGGGGAAGGGCAGAGAGAAGGAGACACAGAATTCAAAGCAGGCTCTAGGCTCTGAGCTATCAGCACAGAGACCCAAGCTGGGCTTGAACTCATGAACCATGAGATCATGACCTGAGCCGAAGTTGGATGCTTAACCAACTGAGCCACCCAGGTGGCCTGAAACTCAAGTCTTAAAATGATTTCTATAGACAACCTAATTTTCACCCAGTCATAAGTTTACAGTCTTTCTACATTATCAATTCTCATAACCACTTTACTGTTTTTAAGGGCCCAATTTACAGAGCCATTTTAATTTTTTACAGCTTAGGAATTTCAGAGCAAGAGTATCATTAATTGTGCACTTTCACATTTCATTCCACTCTCTTCTACACCGCTATTATCCACAATTTGAAATTCAGATTTTCTGCTTCTCCAGGGCTTCACTTACCCAGGGAGATGAGCTATGCCATTAAATAACAAAGACCACCACCAGCAGGAATCTTCTTTTTCATGTTTAGTACATGACTTGAAAAAAAAATGGATTTATCAATAGCTCACAAAATGATGAGAGTGTGGAAAACTGCTCATATGGAAAGACAATGTTTCATAGTTGTATTTAACTCTCACTCAGAATTCAGGCCTCAGCCTTTGGTGAACCATAAACTTTACCAATCCCTACTTTAGTCCAAGTCCCCATGCAAATATTTTGTTTGTTTCACGCAGGTCTGTACTTATTAACAGTGCTCTGGTCCATTTTCCCAAGTAATTTTACATGGTAGCTCTGTCTTTGAATTTTAATAGAACTGCTCATGAGAAGAGGCTGATTTTCACTTCTCAAAATCTGCTCTTATCTGCCACCGTACTTGGGACAGTCCTCTGCATGTAGGAGTATCTCAATGAAAGCACAGAAGCTTTGGGGCGCCTGGGTGCCTCAGTTCGTTGAGCATCCGACTGTGACTTAGGCTTCGGTCATGATCTCACGGTTCATGAGACTGAGCCTCACATCAAGCTCTGTGCCGACAGCAAGGAGACTGGTTGCACATCAAGCTCTGTGCTGACAGCAAGGAGACTGGTTGGGATTCTCTCCCCCCACCCCCCCGCCCCCTCCCCAACCCACGCATGTGCGCGCTCTCTCTCTCAAAATAAACATTAAAAAAATAATAATTTTTTAAAAAGTACAGACGCTTATTCTCTGCCTGGAGGAACAGGCACATAATGTTGGTCTCACCATTTAAAATAGGAAAAGAACAGACCAGAACAGTCCTATCTACTACCTTCACAAACATGATCTGAACTCCCTTTTCTATAACCCTCTGTCATTCGCAATTCTAGCTTATTCTATACATCTACAGGGTGATAAGAAAGGATTACTTCCAGGGACAGTCAATTCTTCTTCTAAGAAAAAGTAAATAGTTTGGTGTGAGAAAATAGTGCTGATCTAGTAAGTTATCAAACTAAAAAGGAAAGGCAGAGAAGCAAAACTGGGCCCAGTGGACTAAACCTTCTCTCTAAAAGGTTCAGAAAAGCCACTCCTCATAATTCGTATTTATCTCAAATAGCACCTACCTCTTATCAGGAGCTGCCCTGGAAAGATTCCGGTCGTGCTGTCTCTCTTTTCGCCTATCATGCCGGATTTCATCCCTCTCACGTGCCTCCCCATCCTCTGTGTGGACAGAGTTGAAAATTACTTCACCACTATGTTACCCATTAATATCTGGAACCAGAGAATATTCTTTAACCTATGACAGAACATTCCATGAATTTCTTTATAGTCACATTCAACCCTTTTAACTTACTTGCAATTAATTTAAATCCAACAGTATTGATCTAATTTTTTAAAGTTTATTTACTTATTTGCGGGGGGGGGGGGGGGTGGGCAGAGAGAGAGGGTGAGAGACAATCTCAGGCAGGCTCCATGCTCAGCGCAGAGCCTGACTTGGGGCTCGATTCCCGAATGTGAGATCATGACCTGAGCTGAAATCAAGAGTCGGCTGCCTAATTGATTGAGCCACCCAGGCGCCCCAGTTTAATTTTTGAATGTGAATTCCATAATTATGCATGCAGCTGCAGTGCTTACAGGTAAAGTATACTGATGATGTCTTTAACTTAACTTGAAATGCATCAAAGTTGTAAGGTGAATTGACGGATGGATACAGATGGGTAGACAGGTAATAAAGCAAATTTAGCAATGTTAATTGTGAAAAAAAAAAAGTTAACTGTAGAATCTAGGTGGTGGAGATATGGTTGTTCATTGTATAATTCTTTCAACTTTTCTGTGTGTGTGTGTTTTTTTTAAGTTTATGTACTTATTTTGAGGGAGAGAGAGAGCGCGTGTGTGCACATGATCACGTGAAAGGGGCAGAGACAGAATCCCAGGCAGGCTCCACATTGCCAGCACAGAGCCTGATGTGGGGCTTGAACCCACAAAATTCGAGATCATGACCTGAGCTGAAACCAAGAGTTGAATGCTTTACCGACTGACCCTTGATTTCAGCTCAGGTCATGACCCGAGGGTCATGGGTCTGAGCCCCACGTTGGGCTCCCCTTGAGCACAGAGACTGCTTAAGATTCTCTCTCTACCCTGCCTCTGCACCTCTCCCCTGCTCGCTCTCTAAAAAAATAAAAAATTAAAAATTAAAATTGTCATATTAAAATTTCAGGAAAAAAATTATGTGTAAATGTACCCTTGTATTTTCAAAGACTGGCTGAATAAAGAATCTTGCTTGTGATCCACCGTAGCTGGCTGCGTCTTGATCTCTACCTATGGTGTTCATGTGTATCTTCACCTTCTCTTCTCTCTCCAGTCTGAAGGGACACAGTGTGAGCATGTGCTTTGGTGGAGCCAGCCTGTCTGGATTCACATCCTGTTCCTACGACAGGTTAGCAATATGACCCTGTGCAGGTTACTCTACCACTCTGAGCTTTAGTCTCCTCTGTAAAACAGTGACAGTCCTACAACCACTGCATGGGGTCGCTGGAGGGAGTGTATAAGGCAGTACATGTAAAGTGCTCAGAGTAGTGTCCGCCATAATAAGCACTCAATAAACGTTAGTTATTAGTATCTGGCAACACATTTGTCAAAATTTTAACTAATTCTTCAAAAATCATTCTGTGCCTTCTTATCCTCACCAGTGTAGAGAACTTAGATACAGGGAAAATCTTCTAATTACCTTCAGTGGCTAAGTATATGTACAACAAGCAGGTTTTTATAACTTGCCTTATTAAGTCATTCATATATGATTCAAGGGTACAGATCACTACTTATAATCCTGGTTCTTTCTCTACAGCTGAACTCTGGACTCCTATATCCAACTGCCTGCCTGACACCTCTATCTTAAACTTAACATGTCTACAACTAAACTCCTAATCGTTCCCTCTCAAACCTCTTCCCCTGCAGTCTTCCCAATATTAGTAAATGGAAACTCAATCCCTCCCAACTGCTCATGAAGTTCTGGAAATAATCCCTGACTCTTCTTCTCTCATACCTCTACGTAACACATAAGCAAATTTTAACGGCTCTCCCTTCAAAACACATCTGTATCCGACCATGTTTTCCCTACCTCTCGTAATCTCTCATCTGGATTACTGCAACAGCCCTCCAAATGGTTTCCCTGCTCCTCCACATGCCCATTCCACAGCCTGCTCATATATGGCATATTGTGCTGCTTTGCTCAAACCCTTCAAATGCTTCCCTTGTTATTTGAAGTAAAAGCCATGTCCTTAAAATGGCTAAAAGGCCACCCATGATCTGGCCATTAGTCTTCGTATTTACATTAACTACTCTGACACCTTATCTACTACTCAGCGTGCTCCAGTCCAGCTACACTGGCCTCCCTGCTTTTCTTTAACACACCCAGTATACTCCCAAATCAGGGCCTTTGCACTTGCTATTCCTTCTGTCTGGGATGCTTTTCCGCAGAGTAAGACTCACTTCCCTACTTCCTTCAAGTTTTTGTGCTAATGTTACCATCTAAGAAGTCAGGTCTATTCTGACTATCCTTTCCTTCTGGTACTTTTATCCTCCTTGCCTGTTTTATTTTTCTCCATAGAGATTATTATTATGCTATTGTTATTAATCATCTAGTAATGATAAGTAACTTTTTTGGTCTGTTTACATTCACTGCTATACCCTCAATTTAACTGAAAACCTTGTGTCTAGAAGAGAACCCTGCATATAGTAGATGCTCAATATGTATTGAAGGAATGAATAATTGTACTAGTCTAGGATTGATTATTTGAAAAAAAAAATTTTTTTAATATTTATTCACCTTTGAGAGACAGAGCACAAGTGGGGAAGGGGCAAAGAGAGAGGGAGGCATAGAACCTGAAGCAGTCTCCAGGCTCCGAGCTGTCAGTGCAGAGCCTAATGTGATGCTCAAACCCATGAACTGTGAGATCATGACCTGAGCCGAAGTCTGACACTTAACCGACTGAGCTACCCCCTCATTATTTCATTTTTTCAAAAATTTTTAATGTTTATTTTTGAAAGAGAGACAGAGCACAAATGGGGAAGGGGCAAAGAGAGAGGGAGACACAGAATCTGAAGCAGGCTCCAGGCTCTGAGCTGTCAGCACAGAGCCCGATGTGGGGCTCGAACTCATGAATCATGAGATCATGACCTGAGCTGAAGAGCTGAAGTCAGACATTTAACTGAGCCACCAAGGTGCCTTTAGAAACTTTCTTTTTTAAAATATTTACTTATTTAGAGAGAGAGAAAAAGCACGGATGTGTGAACTGGGGGAGGAGCAGAGAGAAGGAGAGAGAGAATCCCAAGCAGGCTCCATGCTGTCATTATGGTGCCCAATGTAGGGCTCGATCTCATGAACGGTGAAATCATGACCTGAGCAGAAATCAAGAATCAGAGGCTCAACCAACTGAACTACCCAGATGCCCTGAAAGAGGAAATCTTAAGCAGGCTCCACACTCAGCACAGGGCCTGACATGGGGCTCAATCCCATCACCCTGGGATCATGACCTGACCACTCCATAATATGCAGTTTTAAATGATTTTTAATTTAATTTAAAAATGTCCAGTGTAGGAGCACCTGGGTGGCTCAGTTGGCTACGTGTCCAACTTCAGCTCAGGTCATGATCTCACGGTTTGTGGGTTCCAGCCCCGCATCAAGTTCTGCAGAGCCTGCTTGGGGTTGTCTCCCTGTCTTGCTCTCTGCCCCTCCTCCACTTGTGTGCACGCGCACGCTCTGTCTCAAAATAAATAAACAAACTTAAAAAAAAAAAAAAGTCCAAGGGTGCCTGGGTGGCTCAGCTGGTTTAGCATCCAACTTCAGCTCAGATCATGATCTCACAGTTCGTGAGTTTGAGCCCTGCGTCGGGCTCTGTGCTGACAGCTCAGGGCCTGGAGCCTGTTTCGGATTCTGTGTCTACCTCCCTCTGCCCTCCCCAGCTCATGCTCTTTCTCTCTCAAAGATAAACATTAAAAAAAAAAATTCCAATGTAGTCTCATACTACATTGAAGGCCCATCTTCAAATATATATTCTTTATTTTCTACTGCTACAGCTCAGTAAAGCAGAAGTTATTGTTTCATTTCCTTATTATTTCTGAAATGTCTACATTTTTATAGGTGTGTACTAGTTTTCTATGCAGTAAGAACAATGGCGAGTCTCTAAATGTTCACAATGTAAATTCAACTCAGTAAAGAGAATGTCATACCTTTTTCCACATGGGTTTTGATCCCAGCTCTTCTCTCCCTGGCTTTCTGGGCCATTTCTCTAAGCTTCTCTTCATGTTTCTCCTTTTCTTTCTGAGCCATCTTTCTCTCTACTTGTGCACGCATTTCTACAGCTTCACGAGCCTGTTAGTAAAGTCAGATGTTAAATAATACACAGTTGGAGGGTAAGTCACAGCTATCATCCAAAACCCTGACTGAAGTCTGGCTTCAAAGAGCAGTTATAAGAATTCAGATTTGTTATTACCGATTAAAACAAAAATTCTTGTCCACTAAAACAAAGCTTGCCTAAAAGACACTGCAAACTTAGATTTTTCACTCTGGAAAATGTTTTAATGGTTCAAATGATAATGACCCCAATAAATCTTGTAAGTCGCTGTTTCACTAATGCTTTCTCAGAAACAACCCAAAAACTACATTAAACCAGATTCCAATTAAGCAATTTTCAGTATCAGTAACATAGCAGGAACTGGTAATGTGTTCAAAATCAATCAAGACAATTCAAGATAAAGCCTTAGCAGGAGATGATTTTTTAGAAAGGTGCTTGCTGTGATGTAGGATGTATACTTATCTATGTTTTAAGCATGTGCCATGAGGTATGTGAACTTCCAGGTCACATATTAATAATATTAATGCCATAATATTAATAGACAATTGCTATTATGACTACCATTTTCTACAGCATTCAATTCATCAGGATGTTTATTTGCCCTTCCTTGCTGACCTTTTGGGAGACATCTATATTTAAAATAGAAAAAATTATTAAAAGAAAAAAAGAAAGAAAAACATTGTAAAACCTAAAAATAGCAGTCGACAATGTCTTTAAAAATGAGATGAGCCTAGTGAACCACCATTCTGGAGTGTTCGGAGGAGGCAGGCTGGCTGGCCAGCAACGGAGTCTATGTACAAGTCTACAAAGGCTGAGACCAGGCGCAGAGCTGCAAATAGCACCTGCCATGTCTGGCGTCCATGCTACGGGTGACTGTCTCTAGGTACCCAGTACTGTACCTAAAACAGCAGTATCTTGTGTTAATCAAAACATCATGTTGTAGGACTTAAAATTTACAGTGATGAGTCAGTTATTTCTCAATAAAACTGGAACAAACAGTATCTTAGGTAACCAAAAATGGATTTACAAATGATCAAGAGCATTACACCCGTTAATTATGACAGACCAACCTTCCGATCAGCAATATAGAGGGCTTCAGCCAGCTTGGCAAAGTTCTCATTGATGTGAACTGTCTGCAGGCCTCTTCCATCAGCAGCCAGACGCTTGTCTAATGGAATTGTATAACCCTGTGCGAAAGCAGGCAGGAATCACCAGTCATAAAAAAGTGGTAACAGATTCTTTAAAGTTAGATTTAAATATGTCCATTTTGACAACCACTGAGCTGAAGTTCTTGTTCTTACATCTTTCTTCCCAACTGTGAAACAGCAGCAGAGGCTCACACTGAGACCTTCATGTAAAGTCTTAACTGAAAGCACTTCATGTCTGTGGTCTTATTTAACCTTCACAGTGAGTCTGTAAGGCTGGTAACACTGTTGTTTCCATTTCACAGCTGATGATGCTGAGGTAGGGAGCTTAGGTAATGTCCCCAAGGTCACACAGTTAATAAACAGATGAGCTAAAATTTAAACTTGGACAGTAGGATACCAGAGCCCAAGATCAGGGCAAAAAGATTCTCATGTTAATAATTATGAGTTAGGGTAAAAGGAAATCACTATCAAATAGCTAAACAGTTGTTCCTCAAGTAATAGACCAATCATACAAAGTGGAACAAATCACTAACATCAGAGTATACATAGGTAGTTTAATGTGTTGTACTGTTTTAATGACTTGTCAGATTCTTGGAATACTGTAAGTTTTAGTAAATGGAAAAAAGATATTTTGACAAATTAAGATTCTGTGTTCTGAAATTTTGCATCCTATTTTCAGTAACTCAAGGAGTATACTTGAACACCATGGGCATTTCAGGCTTAGCTTTATTCTTCCAGATTTATGATTAGATTCCTAAATGTTGACTCTTGTCCATGGTCTTTACTCCTAATACACCAAAGTACACCCTTTTGTTTTAGGATGAGTACATAACTTCCTTTAAGAAATAATTTAGGAGCACCTGGGTGGCTCAGTCTGTTAAGCGTCCTACTTCGGCTCAGGTCATAATCTCATAGTCTGTGAGTTTAAGCCCCATGTCAGGCTCTGTGCTGACAGCTCAGAGCCTGGAGCCTGCTTCAGATTCTGTGTCTCCCACTTTCTCTGCCCCTCCCCCACTCGCTCGCTTGCACTCTCTCAAAATACAGACACACAAAAAATTTAATAAAAAAATAAAAAATAAATTTAAAAAAGTAGTTCTATTTAATCTACAAATTAAAGTGGCCTTCATCACCCATCAAAAATAGAATTATAAAGCGTGATTTGGGGGAAAAGGGGAAATAGTGATCAGAGAATTTATTTCACGTTATTTTACAGATTCTTCATGACTCCTGCAAGCTTTGGTGCTTAGAGATGTACAGGATTTAAAAAGCTTATGCATACATTCTTATAAACAGAAAAAAAATGTTTGAAACTTAAAGCACTGCATATATCCAAACAATTACTCTTTTTTGTCATATTATTAAACTGATTTCTTTCAGAAATAATTTTAGATATCAATTCCAGTTTTCTAAAGAAGACTATCATTCATTGATATGTCACTTTAATTTACCTATTTCTTTTCTATAAGCTTCTGATACCTACAATTCACTAAAAGAATCTACATAGTATTCATGTGACTGGCATACTATATTTCTATTACATTACAAAAAAAAAAAAAAAGTCACATAAGTTGGGTGTTCCTTTTTGAAAACATTCAGCTAAGTGAGATGGTGAGGATTTAATGAAACTTTTTCAGGCTGAACATCTTTCCTGAGTGTTTTCCAGTAGGTTCTAAAAGTAGGAGACTGATTTTATGACAACTTCATTACCTTTGCATTTTTCCAGTTTGAAATACAAGGAGGAATCTTCCACTCTTGTTGTTCCTTCACAGTCATCTGAGTTGACAAAAGAACAGAAAAAGAGACATTTTTAGATTTATAGTCTAGCTAAAAACCCAAGCGCAATGTTTCTCTTCAAAGATAGTTCAATATACACTGACATATGAATGAATGTAGTCCAAGGCCAAAGTTCCATTTGTTTGGTAGCACTATATACTATGTTCCTTCACCATGGATTCTAGTAGTAACTTTAATATAAAAAAATGGAAAATAATCTATACATTATTTTTGACTATTATAAATGGTTAGTATTTTTCCATATTTAAAGTGACATGACTCCTTTGAGATGAAAACTTGTTCTTTTAGTTGGATAATAAATCATATCTAAAAAATGCCACTCAGATTATCAGGGGCTTATTAATCCCAGGCACTTACTTCTTATAACTATGATAATATTCTGCTTGTCAAATAGCAGACACTGTTCATTCCATTAATAGCAGGGGTTAGGCTAACAACAAGAAAACTAATAGCTAACATTTCACATACGTTCTCTTACACACTCTGGAACCACCTACAAATTATAGCCCTGAGTGGCTCCCCATTTGATCTTGAAAGATAACTTAAAAAAGTAGTGAGTGTGGCAAAATGTACCTGTATAGGCACCTAGACTTTGTTCTATGGAAGGTTATTTATAAAATTAATGATCATGAATACAAAAAAAGATGTTAGACTACAGCAAAGATTACCTTCCGGCTAGGGGAATGCATGACAGGTGCAGGAGGAGAAGGTGGTCCTCGGGGAATTTTCTTATTAATCCTGAAGGATAAAATCAAAGCAAAACCAGAGAGTGTTACACAGTTTTCCATTTTAGCTAATATGTCTCAAGTCTCCCCCTCCCATTTTTATAAAGCTTCAAATATATAAAAAAAGAGAGTGTATAATATATGCCCATCTATCATATATCAGTCACTGAGCTTCGACAACTGTTAAACATAGCCAACCTTGTCATCGTCATTACCCACCTTCATCTCCACAGTATCATTATCATTTCATAGAGTAATATACTTTTAGTAGGCTCCACATCCAACATGGGGCTCGAATTCACAACACCAAGATCAAGTCACATGCTCTACCAACTGAGCCAGCCAGGCACCCCCACTTTTTTTCTTCTTTTTAAGTAAGTTTTTTTAAATAACAGGTACACCTGACATACAATTAACTATAAATATTTAAATGAACAGTTTAAGTTTGACACAAATATACACCTGTGAAACCATCATCACAATCAAGATGGCGAACACACTCATCACCTCCAAGTTTCTGCATGCTCCTTGCCTATCCTTCTTATTCCTCCCCCCTGCTCTCTCTACTCCCCTCCTTCACCATAGGCACTGATCTACCTCCTGTCACCTCAGATTAGTTTGCATTTTCTGGAGTTTTATAAAAATAGAATCATACAGAATGTATATGTTTTTGTCTGGCTTCTTTTTTTTTTTTTTTTAAATTTTTTTAATGTTTATTTTTGAGACAGAGAGAGACAGAGCATGAGTGGGGGAGGGGCAGAGAGAGAGGGAGACACAGAATCAGAAGCAGGCTCCAGGCTCTGAGCCATCAGCCCAGAGCCTGACACGGGGCTCGAACTCACAAACCATGAGATCGTGACCTGAGCTGAAGTCGGACGCTCCACCGACTGAGCCACCCAGGCGCCCCTGTCTGGCTTCTTTCACTCAGCATAATTATTCTGAGCTTCATTCATGTTATTTCATGTATTAAGTTTATTCTTTTTTATTTATTCCATTTTAATATTGATAGTATTCCATGTATAGATGTTCCACAATTTATTTATCCACTCACTTACTGATGGACATTTGGGACATTTTTCTCCTCTGGTATCTTTTTTAAGAATAGAGGTTTATTCTTTTTTTTTAAATTTTTTAAAATCTTTATTATTTTTGAGAGAGAGAGAGAAAGAGAGAGAGAGAGAGAGAGAGAGAGAGAGAGAGAGAGAATGAGCAGGGGAGGGGCAGAAAGAGAGGGAGACACAGAATCCGAAGCAGGCTCCAGGCTCCTAGCTGGTAGCGCAGAGCCCAATGCGGGGCTCAAACCCACGAACTGTGAGATCATGACCTGAGCCGAAGTCGGACGCTTAACTGACTGAGCCACCCAGGCACCCCGAATAGAGGTTTATTCTTACAGGCCACCTACTTACTTGAACCGTGGAGGCTCCATTGGATCTTTCTGCATTTCCACCATCCGAATAACTCTCTGTTTAGCTCCAGAGTTGAAAGCCACTCCTTGTTGAGATGGTGTGTATCTGAAGAATGCAGATGAAACTAAAGGTGTAACTAGTTCAAGCTCAATGGGTTATTTCCTTCTGTTATAATCCTAGGTTAGACTATATTGTCAATTCCTTTCACAAAGTATTAATAGAAAATTACAAAATATTTAGGTAGATAGCAATGGAGGTAAGAGAACAGCAATTATGAGTTATAAGCAAAATGTGAACTAGAGTCATATTGGTTTGCAAACAATCCATCCTTGTCCATTTTCCACCACAGAAGGCATGGTGTTCAATTTCACAGGTAAGAGGTCTAGAAAATGGTACCTATTTTGTCAGTCTGCGTTTGAGGAAGAAACACCCCATAATATTTCAGCAGGCAACTTAGAATTGTAGTTCCTGACTAATCATGGGTTGTAAAACAGAGAAGAATAATAGTAGCAGCCCTATAAGCTCTGAATTTTCCTATACATGTGAATCATCTCTCTACACAAAGATTTAGTTGAATGAAATCCCTCACAATTTATAAGTATTATAAAGATGCCTATTATTATATAAATGATATTAGTACATTACTATTATTCTATTATTACATGTTATATAACTATTATATAATGAATTATGACATTACCAATATACTAATATTATATCATTATGAAAATATTATATAAATATATGATGCTTATTATATATAAATGGGAAACTAAAATAGTATTTGTGGTTTGGGTCACATGCTGTAATTAACTGTTAATTTCTAAAAACAAAAAATATATTTTAAGAACAACATAATAGTTAATATCTTCAAAAATATCTTAAAAAATTCTGCTTTCAAGAGTCTGCAGAATCAACAGACTTTAAGTCATTATTCAAAAAATTGCTTGTCTAATTGTGACTAAGTAGGATAGTGAAGGAATACCAGGACCCCCAACCCCAATCTAGTCCAACATGAAAGTAAGACTTCCAGGCAAGATCATACCGGATATACTGAGCAGGAGCCAGTTTATCAGCTGCTCGGACTGGCATGGCTGCAGCAACCTTCTGTGATACAGATTTTTCTAAGGCTACCCTTGTCTTTTCTGTTATCTGAAATAAGAAACACCGCAACGAGTGGTCTGGAAGCTAATAAAGACGTCAAAAGCCATAAAATAATTATATATGTATCAATGCCCAGTTACCTCTTTAATGGCTTCCTCATCAGGTCTTTGCAGGTCTGGGTCATCTGCATTCATGACTTCCTTGGGAACCAGGTCAGTGTACTTGCTATAAATGACCTAAAATGTTCAAACACAAGCAGGATCAAGAAAAGCAGAGAATGAGAAGAAGCAACCTCATTAAGTCATTTCAGAAGTCAGCACACTTATAAATTTAGGACACAGATTTTGTCTTTTAGATTTTAAAACCAAGGAAGCTTAAAATATATACACAAATTACTGCCCCAGCTATATAAGTTAATAATTTTCCTTTGACCTCATGCATTTAAATTATTTGAGATCTTCTAATCAAGTCAGTATCCAAATACATTGTGCCAACAAAATCTTACGCATCAGTGATCCCTATTTTTGAGACTCACTAAGACTTGAAATTAATGATGATATAAATTGCCTATTGCACCATTATCTTGGATTACAAACTCATCAGAATTTAAGTCAGGTTACCAAATAATTTCCAAATTCACTGGGCCTGGAAGATTTCATTGACCTCACCCTACTTAATAATGTTTGTCTTTTCTGACAGCAATTCTATTCACAGACTAAGTAATGAACACGTGTCATGGTCAAAAAACCCAGAACACTTCTTCTGGGGGGGGGGGGAGTAAAAATATATTCTACATATACCACTTATATTCATTATCCAAATTTACAAAGGCCAGAATTTTTACTGGGCTCCCCAAGTCTCTATGAAGCTGACACTGATGTAGTAGGCCCCTGACAAATAGAGTATCACTTACTTTTGTGCCCACCTATACCTTTCAAATACTTTCATAAAAACTTACATGGCAGGCTTTATTGAAAAAAAGAAGTACTGAGAATTTAGCAAATAAACAGCATTCTAGATTTTGCTGCTTTATTAGGGAATTTTTGATATACATCTAAAGAACAACTAATGATTATAAAAGAAAACCCAATTCTCAGGTACTTGAGACCTTCAAAAATTACTACTATAAGCCAGAGTCTTCTATCAATAACTGCATTCTACCAGGACATTCCTTAAAAATAGCTTAAAGGAAATGCTGGCTATTCTTAATTTCTTATTCCAAATGGCAGAGCAAAAAACACTTCATAGCCTATAAGACCTGACCTGGCTTTGCCTACACCTTTAATCTCCCCCATACCTCTTGCTTCCTCATTTATTATGCTTCAATCACATCAGCTCTTTGTTTTTTTGTTTGTTTGTTTTAAACACAACATGCCATTCCCAAATTCTGGGCCTTAAATAGTGTTGTTCTTAGTTCTTCACATGAGTTCTCAACCTCTGAGTCTCAGTTCAAAGGTCATGACTGTACTTATGAGTCCTCCCCTGACTACCCTAAGCAGCAACCCCTCCTCATCCCATCACTTAGTGTCACAGCACTGTTTACTGTCTTCAAAGCATTGCTCACAGTATGAAATTATTTCCCATTTTGTCATGTATTCTATTAAAGTAATAATAATAGCTGAAATTTATTAAGCACTTATTTTGTGCCACTATTCTTTAGCTTTATATATATAATTGAATTTGTGTATCAACCCTGAGGTATGCATATGCACAATGATTACACCTATATTATTGATGAGGAATGTTTTATATAAGCTGTGGATTTCCCAGAAAAAACTATCTCATGACTATAGACTAATCCTTCAGCTTGTTTTTCTCAGGAATGAGACAAAGGATCAGGCAAGAAAAGTATAGATCGTTTACCACAAAACATAACCACTGATATGTGAGCTGTAGTGTCACCATCCTCTCAGTGTTCATTTGGAAGGGACCTAAAGCTCACTCTGGGGAGAAGAGTAAGGCTCCATACATTAACATCACACAGCTAGTAATGACCTTAAAAATCTTATTTCTTTTCAAGATGGAAACATCTATGCCACTTGAGTTTAAAATTACATATCAATACTCTAGAAAATAGTATCTAGACTATGAAGAGTTAATTACTTTTACACAGCAATCATTACAGGAAAGGATTCTAAGTAAATGGCTCCCTGGTAGTCATATAAGCTCAACATAAAGTCTCAATACTAATTTAGCATACAAGAGCCATTTGCTGCTTCTTATTTGGGTATTCCAAAGTTAATAACCCTTTAAATGAGCATCAATAAGATTCTAGCATCTCACAAAGCTGAGTGAAGGACATCTGAAGAGCAAGATTCCTCCATGGTAATTAACTATAAAACCTCAAATTTTTATTGCCCGAGAACCAAATGTGCTGAAGAAACTCAGAATATCCCAGGAGGCAAAGGGGCTGGGGAGGGTTATCTGAAAAATACAATATACTCCAGAAGGTAAGAAGAGCACAAATGGGCTCTGTGAACAAGATAAAGCAATAAATCATCTGTGAAACTTTTTTTTTATTACTGAAAACTGGCAAAGGACCAGATTGACCTGACTGGATAAATCTGTCAACATACTCACCATTTTGAAGGCAGAAAGAAAACACTATCTTTAGGCTTAGCTAGTTTGGGAAATCATGAACAAGGTAATATATGATTTATCTTGGGGTCAGTTTAAAGTTGCTGGGAGTTATTTGTTTGGGGGGAAAATGTTGAAGGCATTCTTTTAGGTAATATCATATATGTAACATTTGCTATGCAAATATTTCAGAAGAAAAAATGTAAACACCAAGGCTTTTTATTGATGTACCACTCAAATCACAATTGGAAAAAAAAGAACATTTTAGTTCCATCAAAATTTAATTCAAGAAAATTTTTTTCCCTCCAATTTTGTATTACTGTAAGTCTTGTCAATACAGTATTTATTTTACATGTAGAGAGATCTAGGGCCTAGACTTATCCCTTGAAATCTTGCCTTTTTCTTAATCTCTTATACCTAGAGCTAGCATTTACCATTCTTGACCTTTCACTATTAATATTTCAGTGATAACTTTCTGGTTTCTGAAGAAAACCAGATCCCGCTGATATAAATCAGAAATCTTTACACTGTAATGCAAATTCAATAATCCAATAAACTATTTTCGTCCTATGTCAAAGACTCTGAAAATCAAGCCTCCTGAATGATAATGAATTTTTAAAGACCCATTTTGTACATTTAGCAGCCAATTCCTACTTCTAAAACTGGAAAATCAGTGGTTTTAAAACAGGGCACTGCTGCCACCCCCAAGGCTCTACAGGTATTTAATAGGTAGTGGCAGTTAAATTAAACATTATACAACGCACAAGACGGTCCCGAACAATCAAGTGTCCTCTCTTCCAAACGCATTTGCCAAAGTGTACTCAGTTAATGTTGAATTAAATGCATTCAAAAACTTCGTGCATTAATCCATCCACTTTTTAAAAAATTAAAATACTTATTTATTAAATTTGTGTAAGAAATTCAAGTGTATATTCCAGGGCATAATGTCCAGCAAGGAAATACATTCACCAGAAACAGTATGAGAACAGTCCAAGTACTCACTCTGTTCACTATCTTTCTTCTCAATTCATTCGGTACCCTGCTCATTTTTTAAAAAATCTTCATTCTGTGTATGCATGTACACACACGCATGTGTATGTGTTCAGAGACATTATGTTTTTAGAGTAGTTTCAGGTTCACAGCAAAATTAAGAGTAAGACACAGAGATTTCCTATATACATCCTGCCCCTACACATGCATAGCTTCCTCCATTAGGGTCAGGGTTAGTATGAACCTCTGAGTGGTGCCTCTATAAACTACTAGTTTTGGATTCATTCCTAGTGGTTGAATTATAGACAAACATGTAATGCTTTCAGTGTATAAAGAAACATTACTTTAGAGACCTTATTTGGCCAGAATACTGAAATCTAAAAATAAATAGTTATAACATTTCTACTCTACTTTCTTTTTCTTTTTTTAATGTTTTATTTATTTTTTGCGGGGGAGGGGCAGAGACAGAGGAGGAGACACAGAATCCGAAGCAGGCTCCAGGCTCAGAACTGTCAGCACAGAGCCTGATGCGGGGCTCAAACCCACAAACCGTGAGAACATGACCTGAGCAGAAGTCAGACACTTAACTGACTGAGCCACCCAGGCACTCCCTCCACTCTACTTTCAAAACAAAATAATCACCAGTATACATGGTTCTTAGAGAAAGAAAAAACTTTCAGACACTTCCTAGACGTGAGAGAAAACTGTTGGTTTCCAGTCTTGAAATTTAATGCAAAATGGGCTACAACTGTGTGTCATTCAAAATTAGTCAACCTGCCAATGCCAAACTGTTGTCCTAAAGTGTTCTTTTTCCTAACCAATGAGAGAGGAAAGGCAGCATGTACCAATAAAGAATAATGACTATTCCAAAGAAGGAGAGATGTACCAAAACAAAGGCAAGTGAAGCCTAGTGAAGGCCTCCACAGCACAGGGCATATTTCCAGTATATGTCCTGTTGTATAGGGACCTGTTCTTCCTTTTGCAGGAGTGGACTATGCTTCCCTACTGGCTCAGGAGAAGTGGTTTTCTGTTATTCAATGAAAACTGCTATCACTCCTCAAACAAATCGCTGATGAAAGTCTGTGTGTCAAGCTGTCAGGCACTAAATTAGGTGCCAAGGAGGAAATCTAAAGATATAATCTCTGTCCTCAAAGAGCTTATAGTCAAATGACATAGATAGTAGTGAACTGATAAATAGAACAAAATGTGATGACTGCTAAGATAAACAGGGAAGAGGAAGGAAGGATACCCCATCTGGTCAGGGAAGATTAGGAAGAGTTTTCCGAAACAATGAAGAGTGAGCTGTGATTTGAAAGCAACAGAATTTAGGGACAGCTGGGTGGCTCAGTCGGTTAAGCATCCAAGTTCAGCTCACGTCATGATCTCACAGTTCGTTAGTCTGAGGCCCACAACAGGTTCTCTGCTCTCAGCACAGAGCCCGCTTTAAATCCTGTGCCCCTCTCTCTCTGCCTCTCCCCTGCTTGTGCTCTCTTTCTCTCTCAAAAATAAATAAACATTAAGAAAAAAAAAGCAACAGAATTTAGTCAAAGAATAGGGGGAGAGCTTTCCCACACACAGGAGGACATCCATGGGAAGTTCCCAGGGTAAGAGAGAATGTGCCATATTAGGGGAGCTGCAAGAATTCCTTGTGGCAGATCTTTACAGAAAATGTCTGCAAGTTTCTTCTTCTTTTTTCCTTTTTTAAAGACTTTTTATTATTTTTAAGTCATCTCTACACCCAACGTGGGGGCTCAAACTCACAACCCTGAGATCATGAGTCGCATGCTCCACTGACTGAGCCAGCTGGGTGCCCTGAAAATTTTTTCTTAACAACCACATAACAGTGGCGATTATTTTGTACTGAAAATAAAAAGAATGGCTAAAACTGGACTGTTTACTTTTGGATTTAACTTTTCTGGTCATGAAAGTTGAGGCTAGGCTAGAAAGATAAGGAAGGGACCAAGTATACCATAAGGAGCTTGGCTGGTTCTTACCCTAAAGGCTATGGAAACATTTTTTTTTTTTTTAATTTTTTTTTTTTAACGTTTATTTATTTTTGAGACAGAGAGAGACAGAGCATGAACGGGAGACGGTCAGAGACAGAGAGGGAGACACAGAATCGGAAACAGGCTCCAGGCTCTGAGCCATCAGCCCAGAGCCCAACGCGGGGCTCGAACTCACGGACGGTGAGATCGTGACCTGAGCTGAAGTTGGACGCTCAACCAACTGAGCCACCCAGGCGCCCCTATGGAAACATTTTAAGTGTGCACACTTGTGTGTGTATACTGGGGGGAGAGAGAGAAAGCTAAACATATAAACAAGGATGAGTTTGTTTTTCTAAACAGGCAAAACAAATGCAAAGGAGGTGGTTTCAGACTCTGCTGCGGTAAATAAAGCAAGAAGTGATAAGGGCCTGAACTAAGTAGCAGAGAAGGGCATATACTTGAGAAGTGTTAAGGAAGAAGATAAATCACAATGACTAACAGTTGGAAGGCCTGAAGGAAACACAAAAGAATGGAATGACTGCTCAGCAAAGGCTTTTTAGAGAACTATAGCATTATGTGTCACATCTCACATTTGAATAACCTTTGACTCAGTAAGTTCACATAAGTATTTATTTTACGCAAATATTCATGTGCAAAAAGGTATTTGCATATGGACCTTGAATAAAGTACTCTCTGAAAACTAAAAAATTGAAATCTGAAAACTAAAAAATGCTTAAAAAAAACTTAGGGCACAAACACACCTGGAATTCTATATAGATTTTTAAAAAATAAAGCAGACCTATATATACTAATAAAAACCTTCAAAACATACTAAATTAAAAAAAGCTATGAAAGTTATGAATATTAAAATCTCATTCATGTAAAAAAAGATATATGTGTGTGTGTGTGTGTGTGTGTGTGTGTGTGTATTAAAGTGGGAATATATATATACATCAATATCTAAATCCATAACAAAGGTCTGGAAAGATACGTATTATTATAGTAGTGGTACTTACCTATGAGTAGGCACTACATACATACTTATGTACTGTTGATATCTTCTACCATAAGAATTTATTATTAGTGTATCTTTTTTTTTTTTTTTTTAATTTTTTTTTTTTAACGTTTATTTATTTTTGAGACAGAGACAGAGCATGAACGGGGGAGGGGCAGAGAGAGAGGGAGACACAGAATCGGAAGCAGGCTCCAGGCTCTGAGCCATCAGCCCAGAGCCCGATGCGGGGCTTGAACTCACGGACCGCGAGATCGTGACCTGAGCCGAAGTCGGACGCTCAACCGACTGAGCCACCCAGGCGCCCCTAGTGTATCTTTTTTTAAATCAACAAAATAGTGGGGGGAAAAATAACTCCCAGGCTTTTAGCATAGTCATTCAGGAAGATATCACTGCCAATCACTGAGTTAGAGAATAGAGAAGGTAGATTAAGTGGAAAATTATGAATTTAGGTTTGGATTTGATGAGTGATGTTTTGAGGAAATCTAATAGAGCTGTCCTTGCGGATAGTAAGATATAAGGACCTACAGCTCAGGGAAGAAAACTCGGCTGGAGACATAGATCTAACAGTCATCAACATGAGTGGCAATTTTAGCCAAGGGAATAAATTAGATTAGTCAAAGAGATGATGTTGTGAGAAAAGCCTTAGAGATCTTTGCCAGAGTTTATCTCCACAGACTGGTTGAGGTGAGGTTGTATTACAGTGAAATGAAGAATGAAAGGGAAGTGAAGAAGTAGAACAGATAACAACAAGCAAAAAGCTTGAAGGAAAATGGAGAAAACTAGGTGAAAATTTGGTGGTAGCTAGAGGGAGCCTTCAGGGTAGTCAGGGAAAAACTTTTCTTTCAAAAGATGATAAGAGCAAGCATATTTAAAAGCTAACAGAAAGGAGCCAGTAGAAGAAGGGGAGGTGGAAGTCATGGTTGAGAAGAGTAAAGAAAAAGCGAGGCTGTAAAGGAGAGGGGAAGGAATGAAATCCAGGATACGCTACAGCACACCTGGCAAGATTAGGTTTAGACCGAAGACATTTCTCATAGAGACAAAAGGAAAAGTCAAGACACAAAGCCAAGTGCAGGATAAAGAAAGCAGACAATTTTCTTCCACTAGTCGTTATGTGCAAACAGATGTCACCTGTAAGCTGACAGGGGACGGAGAGGACTAGGAGTTAAAGCTTGGAGGAACACCAAGGGAGCGCAGTCTAAACCTGAGACATAGATTTGCATGACTGGGTAACTGTTTTCCCCAAGAACCCAGCACCCATGATGCAGAAGTAGAGGATGGGGTCATTACTGCAATTTTAGAGGGTAAAATGAAAACATTTAGGGAAGAGAAAGAGGCAAAGGACAAGTACTGAAGGCCCTCAACTATTTTTCGCAACATCTTCAATTCTAAAGAGATCTTTACCTATGTGTGGAGTACTTATTTACGAGGGAAAAAACTAGGTCTTCTCTTAAAAACAGTTCCTTGGCTCTGAGCGTAGCTGCTCTGTGAGGAGATTATTTTAAGTAAATTTTATTTTTGGTCTTTGGATTACCTGTAAGCAGGCCATCAAAAATATGGACAGCAAGTGCCAGTTTTATACTTAGGGAGAAAAAAGTTTAATTCATTACATTCAAGTGAATTATTAAAATAATTAAATATCTATGTAAGTACTTTGTAAGTATATGAGACAGAATTAGAAGACTATAAACAAATCTAAATTTTGATTTTTTGTGTTTTAGGGTGCTAGAATTATAGATTTTTAGCAATTTTCTAGCATTTAAAAAATGTTAGTACTATAAAAGAACTTAAAACAATTTAACAATTTCAAATTGCTTTTATTTATTTTTTAATGTTTATTTTTTGAGAGAGAGAGGGAGAGAGTGAGCAAGCGAGTGAGAGAGGGAGGGCATGAGCAGGGGAGAGGGAGACACAGAATCTAAAGCAGGCTCCAGTCTCTGACTGTGAGCACAGAGCCAGACATGGGACTTGAACCCATGAACTATGAGAGCATGACCTGAGCCAAAGTTGGAGGCCTAACCAACTAAGCCACCCAGGCACCCTCAAATTGTTTTTAAAATGCTAAACAAATAAGTGAAAACCCTAAGTATATATAAGCTATCATCAATTTGGGAGATTTGAAATGAAAAAGTCATTGCTGTTATGAAGTCATAATACACTGTTCATATAATCATGAAGTCATATTTTCAGTTAGCCTAAGTACTAACTGCTACTCATTGCTACTTTTAACAAAGCTAAATGGCCAGATACGTATTTATCAATAGAGGGAAAAATCAACGAGAGGATTACCTTGTCTTTTGACTGTCCCTGCCGAGCAATTGCATCATATTTAATTTTTCCTTCAGCATCCACCTGAATGGCCAGCGCATTTGACATTTTTTTCTTTCGTCCCATATCCAGTGGATACTGGGCCACATGGATCTCTGGAAAAGCACCGCCATCTCCAAAATCCTACATATTAAAAAGGAAAGAAATAAAAAGAATACTTAATAATTTGAGGTTCAAGATATATTCATTCATTCATCAAATAATTATTGAGCCCTTGTTATAGTAGATGCTAAGAGATACAGCAGTAAAGAAACAGAGGTCGCTGGTCTTGTACAGTGTACATTCCAGTGGGCAAAGATGTAAAAAGCCTAATCTTTGGCTTGTAATAAATGCCTTGAAAATATAATGGGACTACAAAGAAAATCTACTTTCCTTTTTTTTTTTTTAAGCTTATTGATTTATTTTTGAGAGAGGAGAGAGAATCCCAAGCAGGCTCTGCCCTGTCAACACAGAGCACTACTATGCAGGGCTCGAATCATGAACTGTGAGATCATGATCTGAGCTGAAATCAAGAGTCAGACACTTAACTGACCGACCCACCCAAGTGCCCTAGAAAGTCTACTTTTGATACTGCGGCTAGGACAGCCTTTGTGAAGAGGTAATGTGAGTTAAAGCTAAATAATGAGAAATCAGGTATGAGAAGATCTGAGGGAAGCATTTTTTAGGTAAAGCAAGTAGCATGAAGGTACTGCTATAAGAACAAGCTTGGGATGTCCTTGGAAACAAGTGTCCAGTGAGGCTGGAGCTTACCGGGACAGAGGAGCAGACACATAGGTGATAACCTTGCACGGGCAGACAAACACCAGATCATGAAAGGGCTTCTAGACCATGGCAAAGATTTTTATATACATGACAGGATGAAATTAAGTAGAACGTTTAGGACAAAGAAAAGATTTTTAGTTTTAGCATACATAATGTTCTTAGTGAGGCAAAGGTCAAGGTATAACAGGGCAGAAATGTAAAGAATTTTTTCTAGGAACCAGATTTTAATAACATATTTATTCATGTTCCAGGAGAAGCAAATAAATAGAAAGGAAGGCTCTAGAAATGAGTTCACCACATTTCTAATGGTGATGATATGCAATTACTTAGAAGACTAAGACTTCTCAAGTAGCACAAGCTAAGTAACATCTGTTGATGAAGTTTAACATTACAAAAAAGGTAGATGGTCAAATAAACATATGAATGTTAAATACAATTTTTAAATAGCTTTGTTAAACTTAGTAATATTTGCTTAGGAATTATATTGTACACTCAACAATCCACACTCATTTAATTCCTGTATTTCAACAATCATACTTTCATATGGAAAAAATTCAAGTTTAGCAACATTAAGTGATTTTCCCAAGATGTCCTGCATAGGCAGGACTTGAACTCAGATCTTTTGACTCCAAAAAACTGTATTTTCTACTGAACTAAAATTCTTTCCTTTTTAGCTCTAAAAAGGGCAAATCAATACTACTAAAAAATGATAGGAAAAAACATTAAAATTAATCATTTAGAGGGGGTTTGATGAAAAATTTTATGTAAATAACTACTTTTATAAGACCTCCTCCTTCAAGAAATATTCCATTAGATCCTGGATATGTGATTTCCTAGATACAATATACTGACTTGCTAAAGAAAAATTTTGACATTTCTAAAAACAAACAATAAAGCTGAGGGAGACATTTCTTATGAATTCGGCAGAAAATAGTTAAAATATTCCCAAGAAAGGTGCTACCTGTAGCCAGGACATCAATCTGACATATGCTCAGATCTGCTGGGGTTCTTCAACTATAATAAGTACTTCAGACTGTGGATGTGGCATTATGCGGTCATTAGGCTTGCCAGAAAATCATAGCTTTTACTCTGAACACTAGAACAAAATGCTTTCTCCACAGAACGTTCACTCCCCTCAAGAAGCATTCACAGTCTTTCCAGACTGGCTGGCCATTTTGGTTTGATTTTCAAATAAACTGTTCTGTTCTGCCAAGATGTATGAAACCTTTAGTCAAGTAAGATTTTAAAAAGTACCTGAATGTCATAATGCTAAAATGGAAGCCTAATCTTTGGATGAGGTTTCTGTTGTATGTAAAATGATGTCTGCTACCCCCACTCTGTAATCAATTGAGAGGCAAACGAAGAATATCTATAATCCCTCAAGGGACACATTATCCTTCTATCAGATAATGTCAATCACTACCTTTTTGCCCCAGATAAGAGGGCATTCCAGCCCCCTTGATAATCTTCTTTTGCCCCACATCTCACAAATTACACTATCAGTGAAAACAAAAGTAACAACAAAAAACCCTTAGTAATTTTAGTAAGACTGGCTTTCACACATTAGAATTAATAAGGACTAGAGGACAGCTAAGGGAAAAAAACAAGGAAACTTTTTAAAAGACATGATCTAGTTGGAAGTTTGTCTTTTAGGCTCTATCGAGTGTTCTGGTAGGCAGGGGGAATGCCAAGCATGGGAGAGGCTGAGAATAGAGACAACAACAAATTTCAGTCCAATGAATACTTAGTTCACCATGATCTGCACTTGGAGGCATACGAAAAAAAGTTGAGGGCACAATCCCTTCACATTTGTAAGGTAAAAATCACAACCATAAAAGGACAGAATGTAACAGAGTGATAAAATGAAAATAATTGTGTACAAACATGAATGGTATAGGCACAAAGATTTTTAATAGGGTAGGCACATTCCTTGGGAAGTGGAAGAGAGAAATTTGCAGGAGTCAGGATGAATACTGAGAGACAGAGAAGAAAAAGGCTTGATCAAAGAGGAAGTAGTCTTGGGGAGGCAAAATAGTTGTCTCAAATGTTTGCTTTTCTCCCTAGATGAAAAAGGTGGTCAAGCATGGGAAGACTACCCTGGAATTAGGGAAAAGAATATGTATTGATCTGCTCTAAAGGATACAGAGTAATTAGGAAGATAGGTACTACCAAAGAAGTTTGTTTTTTGGAAATAAGCTAGAAATATAAAAAGATCATTTCAGAGTCTTCTTTCTCCCTCACTGCCTCCAAATCAACCATCAAATTCTTTTATACCTTCTAAAATATTTATCTAATATGTATATTAGACATATATTAATATTCTCAAATTGAAGACAAGAAAACTGATAAAGAGGGGCAGAATCTTCCCAGTGTTACACAAATAGTAAGCAGCATAGCTATGATGCAAAAACACTTATTTTCACTTATTCTGTTAAACTTCTCGCCCATGCTCTTTCCAATATACTTGACAAGAAGGAAATCAGAAATAGAAATGCTGCTGGAGTTTTCCCTGGAGGAAGGCTGTCTCTTCAGGGTTACGTGGCATTGTGTATGTGGGGAGAAGGGAGGGAAAGGCACCCGAACATGAACTCTTCTTTTCATTTTCTCCTTACTTTCCCATTATTTTCCATATGCAGTAATCCCTGGATTTATAGAGAGTATGCTAATTTCTTTTGTACATGTTTAATAGTTGGACATAAGAAGAGACATAAACAGGTACAATTCTCTTATGATCACAAAGAAGTGGTAATAAGCCAGAAGAAAAAGATCAATCCTCTAAAAGGAGTATATGTCTTAGGAACTCACGACCAGGATTTCTAGCATATTGGCATTCATGTGCAGAGGTTCTAGGGTATTTTACAAGGGTATTATAATAAACGTTAACACAATTATTTACCTCTAATAACCGAGGTATCCAGCCTTTCCGGTACCCGTATGGAGGAGGTTCTCTTCGGGAGGAGACCAGTGAGGTCTGTCGTGATCTCTGAGATCTTGCCTTTTCTTCAGCCTCAAGCTGGTCCTGAGATAGCTGAGTAGGTGCAGGTAAAAAGCTATAAGCAAAGATAATAAAAGTCAGATTAAAAAAAAACTCCTACATTTGATCATTGCAATTTGGCCATCAGAGACTATTTTACCATAATACTTTTTCCCTTAAGCAAAAAAGCAAACATTTCAATGATTCATGGCAGTATTTAATATCAGTCATTTTACTTTGCCTGGAAAGAAATAAACGCTCAGAGACATACAGTAAAAACATTTGACTAAGATGCAGGCAAATGATGCCCATAATAAAAAACTAACAGATATTTCATATAATAAACTATTCAGTGGTTATGCTTCCACATTTCTTTTCTTGTAACAAGCAAGAAAACATTCTCAATTACCCAGGGGCTAACTGTCCAGTATATGGTGTCTTAGTGCCTTTACTACTTTTATACTCCTTATTTTTAACTACTTTACTCTTATTCTTCTTACTTTTAACTATTTTAATGTCAACGACAACAACAAAAAAAATAATAAGGATTAGCACTGAATGTAACAAAGAGGTGCATAAAAGAAAGAAAACACAAGTTGCATATATGAGTGTGTTTTCCCAAAGGTATCTAATTTAGAATGCAATTTAAAACTTGAGAGGTCAAAGATTCAAAGGAGAAATTCTAAAGACGTAGTTTGTCATTCTTTAATCACAGCAGCCTTTTTACCAAGCTATTCTTAACAACTTTCAAGTATGATAAATGTTATTATAGAGATACCCCAAAGTATCACAGAAAGATTCCAGTAAATTGATATGTTTAATGGAAAAGTTAGGGTTCCTTTGTGATTCTTGGCGACTAAGCATATTTGGATAAGCAGAACTTATTTATTCAAAATATTTATTGATCACTTGGGTGCAGGTACTGTGCTATGTAAGCAATGAGACTATAAGAGAGAGGTTACAGCCTTGCAGAGGAGAGACAATCAAATGCTTACACAATTCCCTAATTACAAATTGTATCAAACGATGAAGGAAAAGTGTACAGTGCTATGACGGTATACATCAGAGGGTTCTAATCCAGTCCAGAATGTCAGGAGTGTGACAGCTAAGAGCTCAGAGTTCAAATCCAACCTATGCCAGGTAGTAACCCAGATAAGTTACTTATCTCTCTGAACCTCTGTTTTCTCATCTGTAATGACAGATCAAAAGACCACCTACGTCACAGAGTTGCTCTAAGTAGTAAATGTGAAAATCTATGACCCCCTTGGCACAGTGTCTAAATACTCATCAATGCATATTGTTCCATACATACTTGATTATGCGGAGCCATTCCGTGATTCCACCAATTTGGATCAGTTGCGCCCCACTCATGCTCCCACAAGACACTCTGTGTGCCACTACTATAACATTTATCTTACTGTATCACAATCATCTACTCATTTACCTCTTTCTCTCGCCAGACTGAGCAACTTGCAGGAATCATGGCTTCTGCTTCGTTTCATCCCTAACTCTCTAGGCACTGTCCAGCTCACAGCGAGGGCTACTTATATGTTTGCAGAACTAAATTCACTCTGCCCTTTGCACTCACCATCTTTATGTCACTACAATCTTATTGCCTTTCCTTTTGCCATCTCAAGATCTTTACATTTGCTATTCCATCTACCATAAAATGCTCCATTTATTAAGAACATTCTTTCCTGTAGTGCTTTTATGGAAAACTCTTTCCTAGATCATTCATTCATTCATTTTAAAAGATTTTGTTTAAAAAAATTTTTTTAATGTTTTTATTTATTTTTGAAGGAGAGAGAGAGACAGAGCATGAGCGGGGAAGGAGCAGAGAGAGAGGGAGACATAGAATTTGAAGCAGGCTCCAGGCTCTAAGCTGTCAGCACAGAGCCCGATGCGGGGCTCGAACTCACGAACTGTGAGATCATGACCTGAGCCGAAGTCGGACGCTTAACTGACTGAGCCACCCAGGTGCCCCTAAAGATTTTATTTTTAAGTAATCTCCACACCCAATGTGGGGCTTGAACTTACAACCCTGAGACCAAGAGTCTCAAGCTGTACCAAGTGGGCCAGCCACACACCCCTCCTAGATCTTTTAGTCCTTGCTTCTTAGCGTTCTTGTCTGCTCATTTATACCTCTCCACAGCTGTTTTCTGACCACCTTGTCCAAAACAGGACCCCACTCCACATTTTGAGTCACTCTTTGTCCTTTCATTTTTATTTCTAGTAATTCCTATCTGAAATTGTATTGATTTGTTTACTCATATATAGTCTATCTCTCCTAGAATGTAAGCTCTTTGAAAATAAGGAGTTTGCAACACTGATTTAATACTGTAAAACCAGCACTAGAATAGTGCCTGGCACATGGTAGATCCTCAACAAATATGTACTAACTGAAGGATGGATGAATGGATGAACGGAGCCAAAAGTTTTGGGTTTCTACCATACTTATTTTCAGTATACCATGTATATCCAGTACATAGAAAGCATACAAAGACAGTTCCAAAGAAGCTACAATATTTACTTATTTTACTCTTCTCTTTACCTTCTGCTGGAGGAACTGGTCACTAAAATGATCAAAAGGCAGGCAGCCTGTCAAAGTGGAGAATTCAGACAATCCAATAAACAGGTTACCTGGCCTGGATTAGGGTCTGAACATACTCTAGCCTTCCAGAGGGTCTTAAATTTGCAGTTCCTTGTAAAGGATGACATTCCTACAAAGAGGCACACTCCTGCAGTAGCAGGGTAGGGGAAAGGGGTACAGAGTGGGCTGCATATGCAGGCCAAAAGGCTACTTCAGTGGTTCTCAACTGGGGGGCAAAATATTTACAATGCAGGCGTATGATAATACCTAGATACATACAATTCATTAAGATTGTCAAGACTTGGGGGTAGAGAATGGGGGTAGTATCACTGGCATCTAGTGGGAGGAAGCCAAAGATATTGATAAACATCTTACTATACACAGGACAGCCCCATACCAGAATGAATTATCCAGCCCAAAATGTCAACAGTGCTAGTGTTGAGACAACTTAGTCTACCCTCCCCCTTTACTAAATAAAGCATACTAAATGCAAGTGATGTTATTAGACACATAACCTTAAATATACTTGAATTTAGAAAACTTAATCAGTAGGACTTTCAGTCTTTAGTAACAATAACTGGTGACACCAAGACTATAACATATCAGTTCCGTCAAGTCTCTGCTGTTAAGAATCCTTGGTAGATCTTGGAGATAAATAACACTTCACCTGGAAACTTGAGACCACCTCTAAAAATCAAATTAGTCAGAACTCAACAAAATCAGAACACTATGTAGTCCCCAAGACTAGTCATTTGAAGACTGCACCCTGTCACTGCAATTTTAAGCACACAATACCCACGACATGTTATTTTTCCTGTGTGTCCTTTTCAAATTCCAGCTTTTCCACAAAACCTTTACTCGTAACTCTAGTAATCTTTGCCACTGTGCCTCCCACCTGGAGGTGCACTCAAAAGTCTGCTGTTTGTAACATTTACTAAAGAAAACTCCCAGTCCATTCAACTCATTTCATCTCATTCTTTTTGCACTTAAGGTTAGTACTACACAAGCGAGCATTTGTGTGCCCTTACTTCTTTCATATGTGTATGCCTTGTACCCCCATCTTCCCTGAAAAGACTGTTAGATTTCCTTTTGTATATACACAACCGCCAGGATAAAGCAAGGAACCCAAACCTAATTCCCCCAAGAATTTTCTGCTTAAAACTTTTTTAGGATTCATCAGCCAGGAAAATTAAATAGAAGGAGAATCAAATGTGTTTAGAGAACTCAAGCTTATGTCCTAAAATAATTACTTTCTTTACGACGAACTTAGACAACTCAACTTTTCCTGCTTGCATTCGCATGGAAAGTTTTTCCACTTAGATGGGGCAGCAAGGTCGCACACCAGTAGTAGTTACGTAACTCCTCGGAATCTCCCACTTAAACATATTTTTCTCAAAGGCGGGGACCACTTTATATGCGGTTACCAAGGCAACCGGGAACAGCAAAAATCTGAAGCGGTTCTATCTACGGAAGAAATTCTAAGGTCCAAAGTTATAGTGCAGAGCAGCGACGCCTTATTAGCACGCAGCGGCCACTACAGTAGCTAATTTAAAATCTCTGTCCAGCACCGGGCCCGCTTTTTTCAAGAATCCTTGTTTCGGGACAGAGACGAGACTTCGGCAGACCCACCACCGTTAAGCCGGGCAGTCACCTCCCGCCGCTTCACTCCGCCCAAATAAGCTACTGCTCTCCACATTCCCACCGTGCCCGCGCAAGCCGCGGACCGGACGGAGAGCTCGCCACATCCCCAAGATGTTCAAGCGAAAAACACGTGCGACTCCTTGCCATCGGAGACTGAAAAACTATTCACCACGCCGAAGCTTTCGGCTCTAATCGGGGTGGGAGCGGGGGGGTACTCAACCCGGGAAACCGCTCAGGAAAGACCCCAGCTTCGCTGAGGCCTAGTCGCCCCGGAGGCCGGCAAGAGGGCCTAGCCGTGGTCGCGGCCCACGTCGCTCTGTGCCCTGAGCCAGGTCACCGCCCGGAGACAGTGGGCAGAGAAATGAAAAAGGTGGGTACTCCCAGACCCTTCCGTATCGAGGACCCCAATCAACAACCCACCTGGTGAGCGCCATCTTCTTCCGCTTCTTCCAGCGCGAGCGACAGCACCGCGGGGCGGGTCTTTCCCCTTGACGAGAAGTGGAGAGGAAGAAGCACGCGATACGCAAGCGCCTCAGCCGAAAGGCCTTCTGGGATTTGTAGTTCTTTGGACAAGAGTACGCTTTGGTTCTGTCCTAACCAGACCGACTGGTTATTAACGGGATGAGGGCTTCATTTAAGAAAGGCAGATGTACACTGTGACATGATGCAGCGTTCCCTAGGCAAAATAACGAAGGTGAGAGATGCCCTTTAAACTGCTTTATTTTATTCCCCACTCAGTCTCATTCCCCATGTAGGGAGGGATCACAAATACAAGAGTATCCCGGGAACAGCAACGTTAAATAAAAGGGTGACAGGGTTTTAAAACAATAGGAAATTGTGGGACCGTCGAATGGAGAGTTTTAGGACGCTCTAAAAACATTCACACCCGAAACTTTTCTTTCCACACCCCGCCCCCAAAATACTCTACTGGGAAGATAGTGTGATCCTTGGTTAAGTTACCTTTACAACACTTCCTTTGTATACTATGTATGTTTGTGTTTTAGGTAGTTTATATGTTTCACTTAGATTATGGATTAAATATAATATTTGATGAACTGATAGGATAAATGAAATCTGCTTACAAATATTGGAGAAAGGGAAGTGGGTAGAGTACAGATGAAATGAGAATAGCCATTTTTGATCACTGTTCAAGCTGGATAATGGGGAAATGGATGTTCGTTATACTCATATATTGGACATTTTCCATGATAAAAAGTAGATACAATCTTTTAGTTGCAGTATAGCACACATACAGAGAGGTGCATACACTGTAAATGTGCAGCTTTTTGAATTTTCCTGAACCAAACACACTACTTTGAACAGAAGCAGCAACATCCCCTACCCAAGATGAATCAATTTCTGGTGTGACAAGATGTTATAGGCTAATCTAGTACTTTTTCTGCCCCAGACTTGGAATCAGTCATTTCTCCAAGGAGCCCTCCTTTAAGTAGGAAAGTGATATTTAGAGAAGACAATCTAGATGCTACAAATATTCATGGTTACTGGGTTGATTATTGTTTGTAAGACTTTTTAATTGGCAAAACTAAAACATTTAGATATACACACATATTTTTTGAGAAAATGCATCATGCATTTATATTAATATTTCTGGGGCAAACTTAGGATTTCACAGATTTTGCTTAACTTTGATTTTATATGCATATCTCTTCTGAAAATCTTGGTACCTATTGGCATTAACATAATTACATTTGGCAATAATGGCAATGACATAATCAATTAACATAATTGCTTCATCCTACTGTATTTATGAAATAGTTTCAGAATAACAGTACTAATATGATTACTTATTAAAACTTAATAGTTTCTGATTTTTTTTTCAATTCTTTTTGCCCTTAGAGTATATCTCTCTAGGCATGTATAGTCAAATTGCACGGCTTTAAAGTGTCTTGGGGCAGGGTGTGCCTGGTTGGCTCAATTGGTAGAGCATGTGGCTCTTGACCTCAGGATTGTAAATCTTAGTCACATGTTGGGTGTAGAGATTTTTTAAAAAAAGAAAGGAAGAAAGTAAGACTTGGAATAGTTCCTCTCTGTGGGACTATGCCACTAACTTGATAGTTTTATTTCTTTTTGCTTTGGATTCTTAGGAGTTGCTTAAAAAAAAAAGTTTTGTGAAACAGTTACATCGTTTCAAAGCCAAAATTTACCAAGGTGGTACATTTAGAGAAGTCTAGGTTCTTTCCCTGACTCTTCTGTCATTTTCCCTTCCTCTCCTTATAGATAATGTTTAAAAATTTTTTATGGTTTATCTTTACATTTAAAAATAGACACAAATACATATATATTTGTATGCTCCTTTTCCTTTCCTAGACATATGGTAGATACCATACACACTTTTTTCTACCTTGCCTTTATTCCATTTATTGTATCGTGGAGATCACTCCTTTGCAGTATATGGAAATCACATTGGAAATTTTGAGCAGAGAAAACACATGATCTGATTTATGTTTTAAGAAGATCATTATGACTGCTGTGTTGAAAGTGGACTCCAAGAAGCAAGAAAGGAAACAGGGAGACCAGTTGGGTGGCTTTTGTGATAATTCAGGAATAGATGCTGATGGTTTAGGGAGGGAGGTAGTGGTAGAGATGGCAAGAAGAGATTGGAATCTGGATCTATTTTGAAGGTAGAACGAACAAATTTTAATACTAGAATTGATGTGAAATATGAAAGAATAATCACGGATGGCTCTGAGGGTTTATGTTTGAGAAATTAGAGGGATGGAGTTGCTATTTACTATGATGGCAAACTGCAAGAGAGTCATATTTGTGGGAGATCAGGAGTTTGGTTTTGAACATCTTACATTTGAAATGGCTGTTAGATATAGATAGCCAAGTAAAACTGTCAAGTAAGTAGTTGTATATACAAGTTTGAAGTGTAGGGGAAAAGGTCTGGGCTGGAGACCTTTGTGAGTATAGATGGTATGTAAATTTATGATACCAGATGAGATTATCTAGAAAGTGTAGCTACAGAAGAGAAATTTTTCAAGGACAGCCTTCTGGAGTGAATTCCCATATTTAGAGATTGGAGAGATGAGAAACCAGTAAAAGAGACTGAAAAAGAATGGGCAGAAGTTTGATCAATAGAATCAATGAAGAGGAAGCATCCCTCTATCTTTTGGATCAGAAGCTATAAGATTGAGTTGCCAGTATTTATCTATCCTGGCATATAGCAAGACCCTGTGACAGGAAAGAATGAGGCCACCATGCAAAAACAAGGAGACCAGAAGGGTAAAGAGACGGGAAGAGAGATGTTGAGACCTCTGACAACATCATGGAAGTTCCTGGATTCAGTAGTGCCTGAAGACCACACCATCCTGAACTTAAAAAAAAAAAAAAAATTTATTTAAGTAATCTCTACACCCAACATGAGGCTCAGACTCACACCCCCAAGATCAAGAGTCACGCACTTCTCTGACTGAGCCAGCCAGGTGTCCCACCGTCCTGAATTTTTTAAATTAAGTGAGCCAATAAATTATTTTGTTGGCTTAAGCTAGTTTGAATTGATTCTCTATCATTAGCAATGAAAAGGACTTTATACAATGTTTGTTTTCTGTGCTCCAGTAATACTTGTTCTTCCCCCAGTCTTAACATTTATCACACTCGATAGATTTTGATGGTTTACTTTACTACAAAGAAGATTGAATCTCTCTCCTCATCTGCGCCTGAACAATGTTGGGCAAGTCCTCAACCCCTCAATGGATATAGACTCTTTATCTGTAAAAGCATAGAGTGGGCCCAGATAATATCAAAGATCTCTTTTAGTGTCAATATCCTTTTATTCTTGGTACTTTATTCTGTTGTTGTTTTTTTTTAATAGTAAACTCTGTGCAGTATGGGGCTTGAACTTACGACCCTGAGATTAAGAGTTGCATATTATATTGACTGAGGCAGGTACCTACTTTTTTCCAGTTTTTAAACTTCTAGATAAAGAGTTTTAGGGGTGCCTGGGTGGCTCAGTTGGTTAAGCGTCCAACTTCAGCTCAGGTCATAATCTCACAGTTCATGAGTTCGAGCCCCATGTTGGGCTCTGTGCTGACATCTCAGAGCCTGGAGCCTGCTTCGGATTCTGTGTCTCCCTCTCTTTCTGCCCCTCCCTTTCTCATGCTCGCTCGCTCTCTCTCTCTCTCTCTCTCTCTCTTAAAAATAAACAAACATTAAACAAAATTTTTTTAGGGGCACCTGGGTGGCTCAGTCGGTTGAGCATCCGATATTGGCTCAGGGCATGATCTCACGGTCTGTGAGTTCAAGCCACACATCGGGCTCACTGTTGTCAGCCTATCAGCACAGAGCCCACTTCAGATCCTCTGTCCCCCTCTCTCTGCCCCTCCCCAGCTTGCACTCTCCTCCCAAAATAAATAAATATTAAAAAAAAAGTCTGACTTCGGCTTAGGTCATGATCTCATTGTTGGTGGGTTCGAGCCCGGCGTCAGGCTCTGTACTGACAGCTCAGAGCCTGGAGCCAGCATCGGATTCTATGTCTCCCTCTCTCTCTTCCCCTCCCCCTGCTCGCATTCTCTCTCTCTCTCTCTCTTAAAAATTAAACAATTTTTTTGTGTTAATTTTCTATTCTATGAACTGTTAATACACATAACTTTGATGAATCTGAAAGGCATCATGCTGAGTGAAAGAAGCCAATCTTAAAAACATATATTAAAGTTGGCCCTTGAACAATGCAAGGATTAATTAGAGACATCAACCCTCCATGCAGTCAAAAATCCTTATCTAAATTTGAATCCCTGAAAACCTAACTACTATTACTTAAAATAAGATAAAATAACTTAAGGGGCTCCTGGGTTACTCAGTCGGTTAAGCATTCAACTTTTGATTTCAGCTCAGGTCATGATTGCACGGTTTGTGGGTCTGAGCTGCACATCAGGGCTTGGGATTCTGCTTGGGATTCTTTCTCCCTTCTCTCTCTCTGCTCCTCCCCTGCTCTCTCTCTCAAAATAAATAAAAATAAACTTAAAAAAAGATTTAAAAAAGATAAAGTAACTTAAAACTTACAATATGGTGAACTAGAAAAAAGAAAATGTTATTAAGAAAATCATAAGAGAAGATACACTTACAGTACTATATTGTATTTTCAAAAGTCCACGTATAAGTGGACCGTGTGATTTAAACCCATGTTGTTCAAGAGTTAACTGTATAGAATTCCATGCAGTTATTCTTGAAAAGATAAAACTCAAGTGACAGAGAGTGGTTGCCAGGAATTAAGGGTGGGGGACAGATGTGACCCCCACAAGGAAGTTTTTTTGGGTGATGGAATTGTTTTGTATTCTGATTGTGATGGTGGTTACATGCATCTATACATGTGTTAAAATTCATAGGACTGTATACCAAAAAAGTCAGTTTTACTGAATGAGAATTAAAAAAAAAAAAAAAAAAAAAAAAAAAAAAAAAGCCTGGTCTAGCTCTAATGACCCTGTTAGAAAAGAAATGGAAAATGTATTAATTTTCTTCTTTTTTTAATGTTTATTCACTTTTGAGAGAGAGAGTGAGCAGGGGAGGAGCAGAGAGAGAGGGTGATAGCGAATCTGAAGGGGGCTGTACACTTATAGCAGTGAGCCCAATGCGGGGCTTGAACTCATGAACCGTGAGATCATGACCTGAGCTGAAGTCAGACGCTCAACCTACTGAGCCACCCAGGCTCCCCTGTGTTCATTTTCTATTGTTATGTAACAAATTATCACAAACTTAGTGATTTAAAACAACACCCTTCGTTAGCTCACATTTCTGTAGTTCAGAAGGCTGGCACAGCATGATTGGGTTCTCTGCCCTGGGTATCATAGGCTGAAATCACAATATTGGCCAGGCTGGATTCTCATCAGGCTGAGGTTCTGTAGGAAAGCCCATTCACAAGTGCATTCTTGTTGTTGGCAAAATTTCGTTTCTTGCAGTTGTAAGATTGAGGTGCCTGTTTTGTTGTGTGCTGTCAGTGGGGCTGACTCTCACCTCCTGCTGGCAACTCTCAGGTCCTTCCCACCATGGACATTTGCTTTCTCTCAGGCCAGCTGGGGCACATCTCTCCAACTTTCTCTTCTGCCGCCAGGTGGAGGAAACTGTCTGCTTTTAAAGGGCTCATTGATTAGGTCAGGCCGATCCAGATAATCTCTTTATTATAAAGTCAACCTAGGAGCACCTGGATGGCTTAGTTGGTTAAACATCCAACTCTTAATTTCGGCTCAGGTCATGATCTCACTGTTGTGTGTTCCCCTTTAGGCTCTGCATGGACAGTGCAGAGCCTGCTTGGGATTCTCTCTCTCCCTCTCTCTCTCTCTCTGCCCCTCTCCCACTGGTTCTCTCTCTCTCTTTCTATCAAAATAAATAAAGCTTTTTTAAAAAAAGTCAGCATTAAAAAAAAAAGTCAACTTTGCCATATAACCACATAATCAGGGGACAGTTGTCTCATATTAACAGCCCCAGAGATTATGCTGGGCATGTACCTAAGGGGTGGGCAGGGAGGAGATCTTGGGATAGATCTTAGAATCTTGTCTGTCACAGCATGTAAGCCAAAAGGAAAAAAAAAAAAATACAAAACAACTATTTTGGTAAATGCAGGATTATCGATCACATTGTGTAATGTAACAAGCACAGTAGGAGTCTGAAGATATAAATTCAGGCTATAGCTTCACCAATAAACTGTGTTATCATGGTCTATGTGACATGGACTAGGAGTGAACGGTGTAGAAACAATTCTTGAGGCTTTACGGTGCAAAAGGCATTTTTATGGAAGCATGGAGACAGGACCCGAGGGCAGGAAGAACTGCATTGGGATTGTGAGGAATGATTGATTGTATACTTTTAAGTTGGGGGGGGGGGGGCGAGGGCGAGTAGAGATAAAGGAAATTTCTGATGAGATTTTTATATGTTAAAGAAGACTTACGGGATCCTGGAGGTCTGGCTATAGTCAAACTGAGCTTGCTTTCTGCCTCTAGCAAAACATTAACATTAAGGCAGTTGTGAGTTCCTTGAGGAATGTCATACTCTGCCTGTCTTAATAATTTATCAATGGGCTACAAGTAGTAAGGATATTTAATTTTATCTACATTTCTTTTGCCATTGTTCTCCTCATCAGTCGAGATGCTTCTCTGGGCCCCGATTTTATTAAACTTAATATGCTGATCGTGTTACATGCTGTACATCTATCATGGAGTGTTTAATTGAGGTAGTGCAGATGAATATGTTTTACTCAACTCTAAAGCGCTATGTAAATATATTAGTTATTACTGTTAATATTTTGGTTGACATTGATCTGCTTTAACCTCTGCTCCACGAATGTATTATTTCTAGAAAGAGTATAAAAGAGCAGCAAATTAGACAAGGTCCCAGAAGCCAAGATCAAGGAGCTTAGATTTAATTCAGCAGGTGATTTGGAGCTGAAGGAGGGCTAAAATAGAGGGCTGGGTCACAGAAACTGGCAATAAAGACAGTTCTTAAGTCCGAGTGGGTTTCTATGGTGATGAGAGACAAAGGAGGCCACTGAGGACAAGGTTAAAGTAATTAACATGGGAAGTCCGTAAGATACGGACCAAGACCAGGGATGCTGAATTGAAAGAAAGGGGCGGAGAAGTGTTTCTACCATCCACTCTCGTTTCTCACAGAAGCACCTGCGTGTGAAGCATTTCTACCAGTCATGGTCCCTCACTGTCCTTGGGGTATATGCAGAAGAGCAACTGACTTTAATAACAATCTTGGCAAAACATAATTAAGAAGGCAAATCTACTGCACAAGTAATATGATATTATACCCCGAGGCCAAGCCCTTTATTCAGTTGTGTAGGTGAGGGGGTTTGTGTTCCTCTGTGCTGGGTCTTCCTGCCACACAGCCCTCCTTACCCAGGTATTAGCAGCTCAAAATGGAGGGCCCCACGTGGGTCAGAATTGGTGCTGCTCCAGTTGGCCAGGACCCATCTGCTCACTCCACTCTTGGTATTCCAGGTAGAGGGGAAAATTCATTCTCACAGAAGCGAGGACCTAACCTGATTCCTAACTAGCTGTGACTCTGTAGCCGCAAGTGAGGTGACAGGGTGGAGTGGTTAAACACACAGATTGTGAAGTCAGTGTCCAAAGTGGTTAAACACACAGATTCTGAAGCTCCTCTCCCGACTCGCTTATTTACTAGCTGTGCGTCCTGGGCATGCCACCTTGATGAGGGAGCATGAGGCAGGCTAAGGGACAAAGAACAAGCTAGCACAACCCCCCCCCCCCGACCCCCAGGTGGAATATGTGTGATATTCCTCAGACACTCCTGGCTACCCGAGAACAAAGGAAAGGGGTTTAAGTACTTGCCATGGTGAAGTGGGAAACTAAGGCAAATGAAAAATTAAATTCCCTTACTGACTAGAGCCCATTGACAAGTCCTTGAGACCGGCAGAGTGACCTCTCTCTAGGACCTTAGCTGCCTCAAGGATGACATTTTGCTGGGGGCAAAAGAGAACCTTAGCTTAACATTATCCCAAACTCCAGGATCCTGCAAGTCAATTTCTTTTATCTCAACTTCTCAAGATATATGCTGGCAATCATGCTCCAAGCTTATGGCCCCCCATATACACCTGAAGGGTCTCGTGACTGATGTTTTATTAAACGGTAATAAATGGCGTTTTCCTATCAACGGCTAGCCCCTCAAGGTCCTAGAAACCTTGCTTCCAAATACCTTAGAGACTTGCTCTATCCCTGATCCCCTCCTAACCTGAGGGTATATAATGAGTTACCTGTCAGGACCCCAGTGCAGCTCTTCCTGCCAATGGGTCCTGTCCCCATGCTTTAATAAAATCACCTTTTTACACCAAAGATATCTTTAGAATTCTTTCCTGGCTATTGGCTCCAGACCCCAAGAACCCCCCATCACCCCAAAACTTCATCAACCTAACTTCTCTCTCAGTTTGCTTACTTATAACTGTTTGCATTTCTGTGATGTTGGTTGTTATTTCTCCTCTCTTATTTGTGATTTTATTTATTTGGGTCCTTTCTCTTTTCTTTTTCATGAGTCTAGCTAGAGGTTTCTCAGTTTTAGTACTTTTTTCAAAGTACAGCTCCTGGTTTCATTGATCTGTTCTATTGTTTTTTTTTTTTAGTTTCTATATCATTGATTTCTGCTCTAATCTTTATGATTTCCTTCTTTCGGCTGGCTTTAGGTTTACTACCAGCATTTTTCACAGAGTGAGAACAAGCAGTCCTAAAATTTGTATGGAACCACAAAAGACCCCAGATAGCCAAGGCAACCTTGAAGAAGAAAAGCAAAGCTGGAGGCATCACAATTCCAGACTTCACGTTATATTACAAAGCTGAAGTAATCAAAACAGTATGGAACTGGCACAAAAATAGACACATAGGTCAATGGAACAGAATCGAAAATCCAGAAATGAACCCTCAATTACATGGTCAATTAATCTTTGACAAAACAGGAAAGAATATCCAATGGGTAAAAGACAGTCTCTTCAACAAATGGTATTGGGAACACTAGACAGCAACATGCAAAAGAATGAAACTGGACCACTTTCTTACACCATGCACAAAAATAAATTTAAAATATATTAAAGATCTAAACATGAGACTTGAAACCATAAATATCCTAGAAGAGAACACGGACAGTAACCTCTTTGACATAGGACCTAGCAATTTCTTTCCAGATATGTCTCTGTAGGCAAAGGAAACAAAAGCAAGAATGGGGCGGGGCACCTGGGTGGCTCAGCGGGTTAAGCCTCTGACTCTTGGTTTTGGCTCAGTTCATGATCTCCACAGTTCTGTCAGTGCAGAGCCCGACGCAGGGCTCAGCCTCATGAACTGTGAGGTCATGTCCTGAGCTGAAATCAAGAGTCGGGACGCTTAACCAACTGAGCTACACTGGCACCTGCCTCTTAGTTTTGATAATTCATTAGAGGGACACACAGAACTCACTGAAAGGTGTTATCCTCATGGCTTATTACAGGAAAAGGATCTAGATTCAGATCAGCTAAGGGAAGAAAGAAATGCATAGGGCAGAATCCAGGAGGATTCCAAATATGAAGCAACCAGCTGTCCTCTCCCCGTGTAGCCAGGACAGCATTGCTCTCCTGGCAGTGATACATGACAGTCTTCAGGGATTATTGCCAACCAGGCAAGCTCACCTGAGCCCTGACATCCAAAGTTTTTACTGGGTCTCCATCATGTAGGCGTGACTGATTGCTTATGTGGCTGATCTCAGTCTATAGCCCCTCCAGACATCTACTGATACTGGGTAACCTAGACCCCTACACTAAAGCACATTGCTGGACTTTCTGGCCATCCCCTACCCTGACTATTTGATGTGCCCAGTACCCACCCTAAATTATATTTTTAGACAATCTGGTGACCCAAGACTCCCAGGCAAACAACGATGCTCCTCTTAAGCATGACATTTCAAGAGCTTAGAAATTATTCCCCAGAAGCTGAGGACAAAGGTCAGATCTCTGTGCAAGGTTAAATTCTTGACTATAGAAACCTTGGAAACATTATGTTAAGTGAAAGATGTCAATCACAAAAGGCCAGATATAATTCCATTCATATAAAATTTCCAGAATAGACAGATGGTAGGGACAGAATGATTAATATTTACTGGGGGGGGGGGGGGGAGGTGCTCTGGGTGGCTCAGTTGGTAAAGCATGCGACTCTTGATCTTGGGGTCATGAGTTCAAGCCCCAATTTGGGTGTAGAACTTACTTAAAAAAAATTTACCTGGGGCTGGGTTGGGTAGGGGGTGGAGGATGGAAAAGGTGAGTGACTACTAGTGGGTACAAGGGTTTATTTTTGGAGTGTTGAAAAATTATATAGTGCTGATGGTGGTACAGCTTTGTGAATATACTAAAACCCACCAGTCTGTGCACTTTAGAAGGTGAATTTTATGGGATGTGAAATATATTGCAATAAAGCTGTAAAAGCAAAGTCAAGTAAAATGCAAAATTAATAAAATGAATAAATAACTGAATAAGAAGTATGACATAGTATGCCTTCATTAATTTTTTCCAAATTAAATTTAGAATTATTTTGACAAGTATTTAAAAAAATTTTTTAATGTTTATTTTTGAGAGAGAGAGAAAGAGAGAACGAGTGGGGGAGGGGCAGAGAGAGAGGGAGACAGAATCTGAAGCAGGCTCCTGGCTCCCAGCTGTCAGCACAGAGCCTGAGCAGGGCTCGAACCCATGAGCCAAGAGATCATGACCTGAGCTGAAGTCAGATGCTCAACCGACTGAGCCACCCAGGTGCCCGAGTAATTTTTTTTTAATGTTTATTTCTTTTTAGAGAGAGAGAGAGAGAGAGCATGCGCACGCGAGCGCGAGCATGAGTGGGGGAGGGGCAGAGAGAGGGGGACGGAGAGGATCCTAAGCTGGCTCTGTGCTGACAGCAGAGAGCCCAATGCAGGGCTGGAACTCACAAATCATGAGATCATGACCCTACCCGAAATCAGACACTCAATCGACTGAACCACCCAGGCGCCCCTGTTGAGTACTTTTTGAAAAGCTTTTAGGAATATTGTTATTGAGTTGACCATGAATTAACCTAGATTAGCTGATATCTTTACATTTTTATGTTTTAGGAACACTGTTTGGGTTCTGGCTTATTAAAATCTTCTTTCATCACTTTCAATAATATTTTGGAGTTTTCTTTATATAGATTGTACCCGTCTGTCAGGATATTGATTCCCAGGTATTTCATTTCTTAGTTACCATGAGTGCAATATCTGTTTTTATATTGTTACTAAAGATAACAGTAATTTTTATTAGACAAACTGAAATTGTTCTGGAATGCAGCAATTTTTGAGTAGAATCGATTATTCGACTCTAGATGACTTAAAGTTAGGGTGAACTTGTATGTGGTGGGACGGGCTCCTGCATTTCCTTCCTGGGACCGAGCCGAGCCGTTCTTTGTTTTGAGGTACAGGAAAGCAGCTTTGCTGTCAGCTGCTTCCCTCCCTGAGCTCTGAGACTTCCTGTTTAAAAGCACTGCAAGACCTGCTGACCCCATTTCTTTTCAGATTTAATTATTCTTTTTGAAAGCTGGCTCTAACCTGAAAGGGATTTGAAACGTAAGGCTCCAGTGGGGATGAAGCTTTAGACCCAAGATAACTATTCCTTTTTCTGTTGAATAGCCTGGCAGGGGAACAATTTGCCCCCTGCCCTGAGCGCTGTCATTTGTTTTGATCATTTTCATTCCTATCGAGTGTGCTGCCGGCTCAGAAGGCAGCCATCTGATATCTGAAGTGACTCCTTACATTACTTCCTTGTCTCTTCTCTAGTAGCAAGATATTCCACCTGAATATCCCCGATTGTGGATGAAGAAGCTTCAGTGTGTGTGCTTGGCTATGGATTTAATAACCCTAAAGGGGAAAATACTAGCACAATAAGAATAGTTATTTGCTGATGAGCTCCTCTGTGTCTGTTTAACTCATTTGCCCCTTAAAACCTTATGAATAGTTAAAACTCTTTTTTTTTTATGAGAAAGAGAGAGAGAAAGGGAAAGAGAGCGTGCAAGCTGGGGAGAGTGACAGATGAAGAGAGAGAATCTTAAGCAGGCTCCATGCTCAGCATGGTGCGTGACATGGGGCTTGATCCCACGACCCTGGGAATTTGACTTGAGCTGAAATCATGATTCAGACACTTAACCAACTGAGTCACCCAGGCAACCCAGTAGTTAATTCTTATTATCTCCATTTTACAGACCAAGTGATGGAGGCTTAGAGATGTTATGTAAATTGCCTGATGACAAATAGAAAGTGACCAATCTGGACCTTAGTTCCAGAGAATATGATCTTAACTACTATTCCATACTGGGCCTGGAGTGGAAGAGTCTAGTTTTCTTTATTTTTTTAATGTTTATTTATTTATTTTTGAGAGAGTGAGAGAGACTGAATGGGAAGGGGCAGAGAGAGAGAAAGAGAGGAGAGAGAGAATCCCAAACAGGCTCCATGCTGTCAGCACAGAGCCCGAGGTGGGGCTCGATCCCATGAACCATGAAATCATGACCTGAGCCAAAATCAGGAGTTGGGTGCTTAACCAACAGAGCCACCCAGGCACCTCTGATTCTACTTTTCTAAGAAATCTGGAGTCAGACTTGAGTTTGAGTCCCACCCCCTTTGCTTCCTAGCTCTGTATCCTTCAGCAAGTCTACTTACCTCATAAGGCTGTGAAGATGATGTGAGATAATGAATGAAAAGTTCTTACATGCTTGGGTCACAGTGAGTGCTAAATGGTTATCTGCTGTTATTCTTCAAAAATTTATCAAAAATTTGTCAGAAATTTTTTTTCTTAAAAAAAAATTTTTTTAATGTTTATTTTTGGTATAGAGAGAGAGACAGACAGACAGAGCATGAGTGGGGGAGTGGTAGAGAGAGAGGGAGACACAGAATCCGAAGCAGGCTCCAGGCTCTGAGCTGTCAGCACAGAGCCCGACGCAGGGCTCAAGCTCAGGGACTGTGAGATCATGACCTGAGCCAAAGTTGGAAGCTCAACTGACTGAGCCACCCAGATGCCCCTGAAAAAAATTTTTTTCTGTACCAGCAAAAAAAAAAAGCAAAAAAAATTTTTTTTTTTCTGTACCAGACCCTGTGCTAATTTGGGGGACTCAGTGAAATACTGATAGCCCAAGTCCTAACAACCAGTGGATTGGTCCATCTGGGGCTTGTGGACTAAACCTGGTCTTCAGAAGTATTCTGTTTGTTCCCCACACATACACTTTAAACTTTTTGAATTAGTTGCAGATAATTCAAAATGGGGAGATTTCAATAAAATCTGGAATTACCACTGCTTTTGGAAAACAGCGGAGCTGGGCCTGCGTGCTCCCATGGTGGCAGTCCTCTAGAATGCATTTGGTCATGTGGCAATGTGGGCCACAGACCCCGCCACCCCCTGTTGCATCCAAAGCTGAGGGAGTCACTGGCTGTTCATTGTTGCAGCTGTACTGCTTTTCTTATGATAGAAGTAAAACCTTTCATTTACCTAGGATGCTCTCAAAAGAGATAAAAAGATGGGTCGAAGTGGCTGCATGATTTCAGACAAATGAATGATCTTTTTGTTTAAAAGCCAGGATTATTCTCATGTCTGACCGGCTTCACTTATTTTGATAATTTGCTTGGCCTCTGTAGGCATATGCATTTGCAGCCCCTGGTGTAAAAAGGTAACCTCACAATGTGATGAGTGCCATGCTGGAGGTAAGCCCAAAATGCTTTGGAAGTACCAACAAGAGTCCCTTCACCAGGTCTGGGAGTTCGGAGGATGCTTCCTGTAATATCTATCACCTGACCAGGGTCATATACTATTAGTGGGTGAGGCCTAGAAGGACAGTGGCAGAGGTTTAGGCAGTGGGTGGGGTTGAGAGGCTGTTTAAGCAGATGGAACAGCTTGAGAAAGTTCTCAGAGGTAGCAGCAGCAGACTTTGGATCTTCTTTGCCTATTGACCTGCCTTTGACCTTCTACCCTGACCCCTTCTCAGAAGGGGTCGTGTCCCTAGCTGTCACATCACTAACAAACAAAACATGACTGAACCTGGTCAATGGCCAAGTCCTTCTGGTTCCATATACCAGCTGCACTCACATCTTCACATTTCCCTGACTTACCAGAAGGACACACGTGTACCCTGGGGGACCACCTCTCAAAATTCCATCAACACAAGTTCCTAACAGAAGGAGTTTTCACATCCATCACTCAATTATACATCAACAATAATATAAAGCTATTCCTTTAGATGACAGTTTGAGAATATTCTAGTGTTTAAGTAACAGAAATCAGAATCTGTGTAGCTGGTGGAATTTACACCCCTCCATAAAATAAACTATCTACATGCTTGTTCCTGACAAAGGCAAATCAAAATTTTCCCAGGGCAATAAAGAGAAGCTTCCAGAGGTGAGAGTGTTTCTCTTTGAGCAGTCCAGAGGAGAGAGAAAGAATCTAGGATCTCTCAACTTGACAATGGAAGACTGTCTGAATGGTCAAGGCCAGGCTCAGCCCATAGGAAAAGTAATGATAGTGGGTAGACCCTGTGAACTTTTTTTTTTTTTTTTTTTTTTTTGAGGGCGTGCATCCAGCAAGGGAACTAGCAGGTCTAGCTGTGACTGGTGGGAAGGTCAACTGAAAGTGAAGGACCGGAGCCTGTCCTTGCTCACAGACATGAGTCCACTCCTACCAGGCGTCTGAGAGACATGGCAGAGGTTTCGTGAAGGCTTGAGGATGGAAGAGACTTCCCTTGCAGAGATCAAGGTCAAGTTCAACCTACAGTCAAGAACTTTGCTCCAAACCATAATAAGATACCATTCCACACTCACTAGGTTGGCCATAATAAAGAGATAGACAGTAAGAAGTATTAATGGGGATGTAGAGAAATTGGAACCCTCATACATTGCTGGTGGGAATAAAGGGTGTAGCTACTTTGGAAAACAGTTTGGCAGTTCCTCAAAATGTTAAACATAGAGTTATTATATGACCTAGAAACCCCACTCTTAGGTATATACCCCCCAAAATGAAAACATGTTTCACAGAAACCTGTACATAATACTCATAGCCCAGCATTATTCATAATAGCCAAAAGGTGGAAACAACCCAAATGTCCATCAACTAATGAATGGATAAACAAAATGAATCTCCATGGGATAGAATATCATTCAGTAGTAAGAATGAAGTAGCAGCACATGATATGACATGTTTGAACCCTGAAAACATTATACCAAGTGAAAGAAGCCAGTCACAAAAGACCAGATATTATGATTCCATCCATATGAAATATTCAGAACAGACATGACCATGACAGAGCACGGGTTAGTGGTTGCCTGGGGCTAGGGCCAGGGTTGGGGGATCGGAAGGGGGGACCAGGAAAGACCAGTGACTGCTAATGGGTGCAGGTTTCATTTTACACTATTGGAAAGGTTCCTAAAATTAGATACTGGTGATGGTTGTACAACTCTGTGAATATAATAAAAACCACTGAATTGTACACTTTGAAAGAGTGAATTTTATGGTATGTGAATTATATCTCAATAAAGATGTTATTAAGAAAAAGATCTCTGCTCCAAGTTTCCTGAGACCCCCTGTGAGATAACTGGAAGCCACAATGGACTTTCTCCTTTTTTTTTTTTTTTTTTTAATTCTTGAGCCTCTATTTATTTATTTATTTTTAAACTTTTTATTTATTTTTTTTTAACATTTATTTATTTTTGAGACAGAGAGAGACAGAGCATGAACAGGGGAGGGTCAGAGAGAGGGAGCCACAGAATCTGAAACAGGCTCCAGGCTCTGAGCTGTCAGCACAGAGCCCGACGTGGGGCTCGAACCCATGGACCGTGAGATCATGACCTGAGCTGAAGTCGGCCGCTTAACTGACTGAGCCACCCAGGCGCCCCTGCGCCTCTATTTATTAACTCTGTATCTGCTGGTTTTTCTTAAGGTTCTGCCTTAGAGTATGCTCCATGAAGACAGACTCCTGGCTTTTACCACTAGTTGTGTGATATTGAGCAAGTTAGTGAACCTCTTGACTTCAGTTTCCTCATTTGAAAATGGAGATGGGGCGTCTTGGTGGCTCAATCCATTAGGTGTCCAACTCTTGATTTTGGCTCAGGTCATGATCTCACGGCCTGTGAGATCAAGCCCCAAGTCGGGCTCTGTGCTGACAGTGTAGAGCCTGCTTGGGATTCTCAGTCTCCCTCTTTCTCTGCCCTTCCCCAGTGCGTGCTCTCTCTTCTCTCTCTCTCACGTTCTCTCTCTCAAATAAATAAACTTAAAAAAAAAGCCAATGGAGATAATAATTGTACCTTCTTCATGGGTTAAGTGTGAAATATATGATAAATATATGAGTAAATACACGGAGCCTATTTAGAAGAGTACCTGGCACATAGTTAAGCTCTGCATGTATTTGTAATGATTAGTATCAGCATTTAGCACCTAGTAAGTGCCCTTTGAGTACTAGTTATTATTATTAGAGAGGGTATTGGCTAACTTGTCTAAGACTTTCTGTTCTACTACTGATGAGCACTTGGGCGCTTACAATTTGGAGTTAGTAAAGAACAATGCTGCTGTGAATATTGGTGTGTCAGTTTCTCTAGGGTACATATACCCAGGAATGGATTGCTGAGTCATGGGGTATGCAGATCTTCCTGCTTGTGGATAATGTCAAACCAGTGTCAAAGTGGTTGATTCAGTTTATGTTCTCACCTCCACCACTTAATATGCTCACCTTGTAGAATTTTATATCTGGTATGTAGTGATGGCATCAATTTTAATTTGCATTTCCCTAATTAGTAATGAGGAGAGTGCCTTTGGTTTCCTCTTTTTTTTTAAATTTTTAATACTTATTTATTTTTTAGAGAGAGAGAGAGAGAGACAGAGGGCAAGCAGGGGAGGGGCAGAGAGAGAGGGAGACACAGAATCTGAAACAGGCTCCAGGCTCTGAACTGTCAGCACAGAGCCTGATGGGGGGCTCAAACCCACAAACCATGAGATCATGACCTGAGCTGAAGTCGGACTCTGAACCGATTGAGCCACCCAGGTGCCCCTGATTTCCTCTATTGTGAAGTTCCTGTTCTAATGTCTTGTCCCTTTCTTACAGGTTATGTGTCTTTTTCTTGTTGATTTGTGGGAATTCTTCATGTGGTTTGGAAACTAGCCCTTTATCTACCACATGTATTTCTATTGCTCTGCTTGTCTTTTTGCTCCAACATGGTATCTTTTGATGAACAGAAAATTGTGATTATTAAGCAAATTTATGAATCTTTTCTATTCTGGTTACTGCTCTTTGTGTCTTGTCTAAGAAATTCTTCTCTGTGCCAAGGTCTTGAACATGCTTCCTGTATTATCTTATGAAAGCTTTCCAGTTTTTCCTTTTACATGTAGGTCAATTCCACCTGGAACTGATTACCGTGCATGAGGTGAGATAGGAATGTAATTTCAATTTTTTCTACATGGATGCTCAATTTTATCAGCGCTCTGTATTAAAAAGTCTGCTCCTTCCTTACCGATCTGCAGGCCACCTCTGTCATGTAGCAAATGTCCATAAGTGTAGAACTGTTTGGGGTTTCTTTTATTCTGTTCCTGTTACAACTGGTCCTCTCACATTGGTCTCCTTATTCAGTAGCCTCAGATTTCAGTATTTCCTCTTGGATCTTTACCTTGAGAATCAGCCTGTCAAGTTCCACCCCCCCCCCAAAAAAAAAAAATTAAAAGTCAAAAAATAAATAAAGCCATGTCCCCAATCAGTGTACATCTCAAGATCTGACTGGAGGGTAGTGGGCAGGAAGTCTTTCTGGAAGTGAATGAAGAAGCATGGAGATTTAGTTGCATCTCTTTTATTGGAAAGCTGCCTTATCCCAGGGACATTGGCATGGGGTTGAAAACAACAGACAGAGAAGGGCAGAGCTGCCAAAGTCACTAAAAACAGAGTCAGACCATGTCTTCTAAATCCTTCTTACCTTTGGGTGCTGCAGCTTTATCATTTTGACTTGAGGTTTCTTTGAGATCCAACCAGAAGCATCCTAACTTATCTTAAATACAGCTGGAATGCAGAGGTAAGTAAAAAAGCCTTTTCATGAAAAGGAAAGCAGCTGTCACAAAAGCTAAGAATTTTTTTCTATAGGAAGGTAATATGTAATAATAATAATGATAATGATGGTAGTTATAACTAACATTTACCAAGCCTGGCACCATGCTAAGAAATGTCCAGGTAATATATCATTACATTTCTGATCTTACTCAATGGCCATGATGTCCCAATGTTATTCTTTTCCCAGATCCAGAGAGGTCAGGTAACACTCACAATGTCACAGAGCTAATAGGATTCAAGGATAGGCCTGTCTGGCTTCAACACACTTATCAATTGCTCTTTGGACTCAGAATTCCTTATGAAATAGGGAAAATTAAAACCTCCCAGAAGGGTAAGGTTTGGTAAAAGGGGAATTCTACCTTACTCCTGGCAGGAATATAAATGGTTATAACCTTAGGGAACAGTTTGATAGTATGTATTAAATACCCGAAAATATTTCTCTTCTTTTAACTACTAGCTCTACTTTTAAAAAAAGAGTGGGGCCTCCAAATAAACATTTTCAAGGATGTTCAGAGCAGCAAAATTTTTTAGTAGCAAAAATAGAGTTTTGACTAAATGTTAGGAACTAAAATACTATTGTAACTATTAAGAATAGTGTTTTAGAATTTTTAAAAACATTTATTTATTTTTGGGAGAATGAAAGCAGGGAAGGGACAGAGAGAGGAGGACAGAGGGTCTGTAGCAGGGTCTGCACTGCCAGGTTGACAGCAGTGAGCCTGATGTGGGACTTGAACTCACAAACCACGAGATTATGACCTTAGCTGAAGTTGGACGCTTGACTGACTGAGCCACCCAGATGCCCCTAGAATTTTTAATGACAAGGAAAAATATACTATCTTAAGTGAAAGAAGCAAATTATAAAACAATATTCACAGCAGGATTTCTGTTATATTTAAAAAGCAAGAAGGGTATACAGCAAAATGATAGTAGTGATTATCTCTGTGGGGTGGGATTATGGATAATTTAAATTTTCTTCTTTTACTTTTCTGAAAATTTCAAGTTTCAACCATGAATATGCTGAACATTTTATTAAAAATCTCAAACATAGGGGCGCCTGGGCGGCTTAGTCAGTTAAGCCTCTGACTTCGGCTCAGGTCATGATCTTGCACTCTGTGAGTTCGAGCCCCACGTCAGGCTCTGTGCTGACAGCTCAGAGCCTGGAGCCTGCTTTGGATTCTGTGTCTCCTTCTCTCTCTGCACCTCCACCTCTCATGCTCTCTCTCGCTCTCTCTCTCTCAAAAATAAATAAACATTAAAAAATTTAAAAAAAAATCTCAAACATACTCAAAAGTAGAGAGAACAGAAAAATGAACCTGATGAATTTACCACCAGCTTTAATATTTTTCACCATGGAGGCAATCTTGCTCATGGTACCCCTGCCACTCCGTTCCCCAGATTATTTTGAAGCAAATCTCAAATATTGTATTTTATTTGCAAATATGTCAGCATTCTTCTCTAAAAGATATGGACTCCTTTTCAAAAACCACAAAGTACCAGTATTATACCTAAATTTAAAAAATAATGAATTCTTCAGTATCATTAAATATCTACCCAATTTTGGTCTTTCTCTGATAGTCTTAAACGTTTTTGTTTTGTATGTTTCTTGTATGTTCTTGGTTTTGCTGTTTTAATATATATATATATATATATATATATATTTTTTTTTTTTTTTTTTTTTCTTATTTGAATCAAGATCCAAATAGGGTTTATCCATTGTGACTGGTTGATGTGTCTCACATCTCTTTTATAGTTTCTTATTTTTTTCATGCAATATTTTGTTGAAGAAATTAGATAATCTGCCTCCTAGAGTTTCCTATAGCTTTGATTTTGCATCTTTGTGATATTGTTCTTCCTCCATTTCTTGTAAATTCTTCATTAGCTCTAGAGGCTTGATCAGATTCAAGGTTTTGTTTGGCTTTGTTTTTGTTGTGGGGCTAGGGGAGGGACAAAGCAACTTCATGCATGATGGTGTTTACTTCTATCAGGAAAATCCAAAGTCTGGTAGTCTTTCTTGTGATGTTAGCAGACATTCATGATCATTGCTACACCCATAAATCATTAGGAATTGCAGAATTGTGATGTTCTAATTGTCATTTCTTTTTTATTTATTAGCCGGCATACTTTTATAAAAGAGAATTTCACAAAGGAAAAAGAGAATGAATGCCAGATTCTTTCTCTTTAATGACCCATTTTAAAAATAATTAGGTGGTTTTCTTGCATTCTTCAGCGATGACTTAAAATTTTTTTTTCTTTTTGGAGTACCATCATAACCTCACAGAGGTAAAGATATTTGATGTGTTTCAATCCATTGATATTTTTAGCAGATTATCAAATTGTCCCATCCTTTTGCAAGTGGAGGCTCTTCATGTTCACTTCTGAGTTTTTCTGACCTAACCCTAGTAGTCGTCGATAGCTTCCATGCTTTCTGGTATGACAAGATATTTCAGGATCATCTTATCTCATACATTTCCATCCCCAGGTGTGGAATGAGGCTCTAAAGAGCCTAGATTTCTTTTAGTGGGACAATTGGTGTACTAGGAAGTGGTAAATAAATGCTTTTTAATAAAAAGAGTACCAGAGACTGGATGGTGAATAATGGTACAAAATGAATAGAACTGTAAGAGTATCACCACCCAGGACCCCTTTAGAGAGGGAGACATCAACAGAAATGTCCTCACCATATCATGGACATGACTCCATGTTTTCACCAAGAAAACTTACACTCTGTTCAGCAAACTTATTTTACAAGGAAGTGTAAAACTTTTAAAAGGTTACATGTGTGGGTAAGTCCTAGTTACCTGCAAAATTAACATAAATAGAATGTTTCATTCACTTCAATAGTAGTTCTCAGGCTCATGCTGAGAATACAATCATTTAGGGAGCTTGTCAAAATACAGTTTTCTGGGCTCCACTCCACACAGTCTGAATCCAGGGAGTAGTGCTTGGAATTTGTATATTACTAAGACGTCCAAGTGATCTTGATGCAGGTGGTCCTAAAAACCACCCTTTAGTGAACTCTGCCAGATAGATAGATAGGTAGATTAAGTAAGGGGAGGAGGAGAGATGCTTTTTAAGAATGTTCCTGGGAGTGTACTTATGAGAATTAAATCACATTAAAAAAATTTAGTGAGTCTCATTTTCTGATTTTAAAAGGATTTTATTGTCTGTGAAAATTTGAAAAATAGTAAAACAGAATAAAATAACCACCTGCAATCCTATTCCCCAGACACAATGTGCATTAAGTAGATATATCGCCTTCCAGCCTTCCTAGGGGCATTTCGTTGCTCTTTTTCCCCAGCAGACACCATCACTGACTTGCCTGGGGGCACTCAGCTAGTAAGTGGGAGAGCCCACACTGGAACCCAGCTGCTGAACCTGAACTTCATTACGTTCCATTCTAACTGAAACAGAGGAGCTCCCTGTCCGCCACCCCCCCCCCCCAGTATTACTTTACACATGTCTATATAGCATTTTTAAAATTGATTGTAAAATTAAAAAACAATAATCTGTGTCTACCATCAGACTACGGGATTCTCAGCATGGCAGGAAAATCATATTATTTACATCAGTATCTTCAAAACAAGGTGCTTAATAATGGCTCAGCACCTGGGACATAGTAGATACCCGACAACTGTTTCTTCCAGGTGGGAAGGGGGAGACAATTAGGTCTTCGTGGCCTCTTATGGAACTGAACTTCAGGTGCCCTAGATTTTCCCAGACTGGCTTGGTTTTCTCCCAAAGAAGCAGTTTGTAGCATCCCAGTATTCAAGAAACAGAGGACCTTCGTGAAACCATGATGTGGGAACGTGTGAGGGTGTAACCTTTCAGACATTTCCTGTTGAGGCAGCTTCCTTCTGCCCTGTTAATTTTCTGGAGGATGGGGCAGCTGTGAACTGTTAGCAGCCAACACTCACAGGAGCTGAGTAATGGGGATACTGGCCTGGTAAAGGGGACCTGGGCAGAACACTAAGCATGTGTATTACACCACCGAAAAGTACCTAGTATATGCCAGGGGCACCTGGTGTATACCATAGTGTATACCATAGTTGAGAAAGTCCCAGTGTAGAGAATGGCATAGTGAATGCGGTGTTTTAGGTGGTGTTTTGTGGAATGTCTGTGAGGGGGAGGAGTCTGGAGAAAGGGGGACCAGATAGAAGTCTGTGGAAGAGTCTAGACGTGGGATGTGTGGGGAGCCTGACAATGCTTGTGGCGACAGGAATGGCGAGGAAGGAGAAAGAGGGAAAGATAGATGGAAGGGTCAATAGCCTCAGTGAGGTGGGACTGAGGAGAAGGAAGGGAAAAGGAACCTGGGAGCCTGGGAGAATAGCAGGGTCTGGGCAGCCATCGAGGTTCAGGGCGAAGAAGCTAGCTTGGTCCTTCTGTCAAGACCGAGAGAACAAGTCTCTAACACTAATGTTTGTGGGAATATCTTCTCCTTTGCTTTTGTCCAGAATATCCATTGTTAAAGATAAGGATTTGCTCCTCCACAGATTTCAGTCAAAGGGGCCTCCTGATAGATAGCCATCAAAGCCCATGTGCCCTCCTCTTCCCACAGAAATGCTAACCCACCCACCTGCCCCGTCAGCAGGGTAGGGCCAGGGTGTCAGCAGCTCTTGTGGGAAGCTATAAGACCCTTGCCTCTCTCAGGAGGGTTGAATTAGCCCTTGACATGAGTCACATTTCCAATTGCCTTTCTTTTTTGATAAGAGGGTCCTCACTGTCTCCTCTGCCTCCCTTTCTTGGCAACAGAAGGGTGGTGTGAGATTTAATTTCTCAAGAAAATTAAAAAAAAAAAAGACACAAAGATCCCTAGTCTCCATTTCATGTGAGCTAAGATCTTCCTTGGGTGTAGAGGGTCAGTGCAGACAAAGGCACCCTGATCACTTGTCATAGTTTCTCTCTCTAATTATAGAAAGTATTTAGTTATTGTTCCATAATTGCTCATTGCAGTTGGGTTTGAGCATTGTGGTTTTTTTTTTCTTTTGTTTTTGTTTTGACAAAAGCCTGCTTTTCTGATGAGTTGTTCTTTTTTTCTGCTTTGGTCCACTGCCATCCCAGTCCCTGGCTATTCCACTACATATCTGAAGGAGGTGGCATGGTATTTCTGGAGAAGCCACTTTACCTCATCAAATTGTTTTCATGGCTTCCCCACTCCTCCCAGTTGCGTAATAGAGAAAGGGAATTAAATTTATTGAACATCTACTTAGTCTTTGGCGGGCAATGTACTAAGCCCTTGCATAGGCTGTTTTATCCGGTCCTTATAGCAAGCCTGAGAACAGATATTATTATCCCCAATTTACAGAAGAGGAATCTAAGGCATTTTTTAATAGACTTTGGCTAGTAAAATAGTGTTGTTGATGCTTCCAGCGCTGTGGGAGAATTGGGAATCCTGCTCCCTTACTCTGAAAGTGCCTATCTCTAGGTCCCCTGCTAGTGGTAGGGCTTGGTGGGGAGGCCTGCAGGACTTTGACAGGAGGTGGGATTCCTGTGTTGTGGAGTTCCTGTGTTGAGGTCTGGGATTCTGTGACATGGAGAAATTTCTGATGTCATGGTAGCAGCAACAAGGAGGGAAGCCACCTCACCACCAAGGGGGCAGTAGCAGAAAGGGTCCTGCGGGAAACAGGGGGCATGTTCAAGGGTTTCAATGCAGGGTGTTGAATGAACGAATTGTTCAGTGGAGGCATAAGCAGTTAAGGGAACCAGCCAGTGGTGGGGAAACAGCTAGAAACTGGCACAGCAGGAAGCCATCAACGCTCTCAGGTCTAAGGGGGCACAGTGTGGGAATGGTGGTGTTCCTGCAACCCAATGAGAGCTGGGGCTGGGCAGAAGTGCCCCAGCGGAACTGTGGCAGGAGAGGAACCCAGCCTCTGCTGGAATGCAGACACAAAGGGCAGGAGCGCACACAGGATTCAGTGTGTGTGTGTGTGTGTGAACAGATATACAGATATCTGGGCCTCTCTCTCCTTGGGCCTATCTGTCTCCTGCTCCTGTCTCCTGCTCCTACCACTGGCTAAACCACTTTAAGAGGACAGGGGAGCCCCTGGGGATGCAGCTTGCGCTGGTCAGTCTCCTGGGCACAGGGCAGGGCAGAGAAGGGTGGAGAGAGGACCTCTGGCAGGATACAGAGGATATTCAGTGTAGGGGCTTACTCAGCTATGCCCTCTGTGTCAGTCTATAGGAGGTTGGACATTGCTTCCAGACTCAAAGAATCATGGAATGTGGAATGCTGGAAGAGACTTTAGAGTTCTGCCCCTAAAATTCCTTTGCTTTACTAAAGAAGATCCTGAGTCCGAGGGAGGAAAAATGACTGGTCCAAGGTCGGCAGCCAACAAGTAGCATAGGCAGGACTGGAACCAGCTAACCAAACTCCCAGTCCATCCTCCCTCTTAACTGAAAGCTGTGGCCACTTAATGGTTGATAATAAAGGATTACTGCTGAGCCAGCTTGCCTATTTCCTGTTAAAACTGCTCAAAGACCTCAGGGCCATAGATTACCTTGGCCCCAGAGACATTTGCCTCAAATGATTCCTTTTAAATATACCTATGATCAGAGTGAACTGCTTATTCCAAAGTATGGGATGCGGAGTCAGATTTGTGGGGTGGAATCCCAGTTCCACCCTTACAGAGTGATCATGGACAAGCTGCTTAACTCTCAGTGCCTTAGTGTGCTCAGCTATAAAGTGGGGGTAATAAAGATGTCTAGCTCATATATCATGAAGGTAATATGAGAAAATATACTTAAAGCACTGAGACTAGCAGCTGGAAATATTAAGTGCTTGATAAATGATAGCATATATATGCAAATATAACATTTATATATATAAATATAGTATATCCCATATATATGTATATATGTATATTTATGGAATATATATGGGATATGCACACATATCTCTAGTAAACTGATTTAGAATTCTGGTTAAGAATTCATTTGGTTCTTTTTATCAGCTGTTTCTTGCAAGGAATTTTTTTTTCTTCCTCATGACAGATAAGGAAACTGAAGGGTGTGACAATTATATCTCAATAAAGCTGGAAAAAGAATAAGAAAACTGAAGAGCCTGTGTGATGTGCTTTTTGTGGGATCCTTCAGCCAGTCAGGGGCAGATAAGAAATCCCTGCTCTCCATGTCACTCCAGCCCCTGGCTTGGAAATGAATTCCAGATTACTCATCTTGATTTACTTCTTCCCAGGTGTTAAAAAATATCCCTTTAAACTCCCATCAAGTCCAGGCCAGTCTGGCCATCCCACGGGGCAGGCTGAGCAGGTTTCTATCTCATGGTCATTGATACCTAGAAGTGTCCAGAGCCAGCAGGCCTTGCTCTCTTTCCAGCCCTAACCTCTGCTCTTTGACCCTAGCACACAAATGTATATGGCCTATGGATTGGCCTGCAGACTTTCTGGCAAATGTTCAACTGCCCTCTGGGTATCTGGAGGCTGACCTTCTGGTCCTGGATCTAGGTTGATTGCTTTTCTCCTGCTGGAACACTCTCTGTCCTGGGCAGGTGCTAATACAAGCTCCAGCCCTCCAGCTCAAGTCTCCTTCTGTGGTTGTTACCCAACCAGGGCATTGTTCATCTTTGGAATACTGGTGGGAACCAAATGCAGCTTTCTTGCTTCCTCTACTACAGGCCCTAAGACTTTCTCCCTCCTGCATAGCACACAATTCCCTTATTACTCTCTCTGCAGTAATGTTTTCTCATTGTCTTAAGCAAGAATCTTGCTCCTTGGATTCTCTTGCTTTTCCTCTGGTTGGCTGCTGTGTGACGCTTCCTTCCAGATAGTCCACTTCTGAGACAAGACACACAGCATCCTGAATGAATGCCTCTCATGAACAGCATTCTAAATATTCAGTTTACTAACCCCAGGCCTTACTGCCTCAGAAACTCAACTGGGACTTTGTGGTCGGTTGTGAAATAAGTTAGCCACTTCCCCTGATAGCTTTGGTTGCTCAGTGCATTTTCTGTTTAGCTTCTTGGGTCATATCCCATCTCAACAAAATCCTTCAATGGCTTTCTAGTGCACTTGGACTAAAATCCAAACCAGTGAGTGCTCCGAGGTCCTCTACCTGCCTCTCCTACCCCCTCCTATACCATTCTCTCTGTTTCAGTTCCACTAGGCTCCTCTCTGTTCCTCAAACATGCCAGGCTCTTTCCTACCCCTGGGCCTTTGCACTTGTGTTCCCTCTGCTTGGAATACACTTTCTCATCTTCCTCATGGCTGGTTCGCTCATCCATCAGGTTGCAGTTTCCTCAAAGACACCTTGCCTGACTTCTCCTTCCAAAGACGCCATCTCTGGCCTCTGTTTAGTTATTCTTTATCACACACCCCTACTTCTTTCTTTCACAGGGCTTATTATGTCATGCAACGATCCTGTTATTTCTTTGCTTATCTGTTGTCTATCTCCTTTCTAGGCACCGAAGATCTAAATCCCTGCTCTCATGAAGCTTTAAGTCCAGTGGAGGAAACAGATAAAAGCCATCTAAACAAATGAATAATATACAGATGAGTGTTATAAAGCAAGGTAAGGGGATACAACGTGTCTCAGGGAATGTGTAGCATTGGTGGTGGTTAGATAAGGGTAGTCAGGGATGGCCTCCCTGGAAGGGTGACATTGGAACAGAGAACAGATTGCTGGGATGGAGCAGACCTTTGAAATTATGGGGGAACAGCAAGTGTAAGGGTCTCATGGCAGCAGCCAGTTTGGCAGGTTGAGGAACAGACAGGAAGCTGGTTAGGCTGGAGTGGCCTGAGCTGGGAGGGAGAAGGGTGGTGAGGGTGGAGACGGAGGGAGTAGGAACAGGCCCAGGGGTGCCATGTGAGTTAAGAGTCTGGATTTTCTTCTAAGCTTAATGGAACATGTCTTCACAGCAATATCTGGTTTTCAAAGCACATACCCCATCTCACCTGATCCTCACAAGGACCTCTGAGGCAGGTAGGACAGATGGTGGTTAACACCTTTTATCAAGAAGGAAACCACCATTTTATCATTTTACCATTGGTAAATCAAAAGGAAGGTCAAGCTCTGCCAAATTAGAAAACTTACTTTAAGTCACACAGTCCAAACAAGACTCTTTAACTCAGTGGTGTCTAACGTTGACTGTGCATTGAAACCATCCGGAGAGTTCTACAAAATAGTTACACCTGGGTCCTTTCCCCAGAAAATGACTTAAGAGGTCCAGGGTGTGGCCCAGGAGGATTGTTAAAGCTCTCCAGGTGATTCTAACCTGGCTGAGAACCACTGTTCTCAATCCACCCACTTTTCACTACACGAACTGCCTCCTTGACAGAGCTTTCCACTAAGCTGCCCATTAAAATCACTGAGGGAGCTTTCTAAGAATTACAAAGGGAGATCCACATCCCAGACTAGACTCTAAAATCAGAAATTTCTGGGGCTGGGGCTCACAGGCTTGTTTATAAAAGTCTTATTTCCCTATCTGTGTTGGAGCTCCCCACATTTATTTTTTGATTTTTCCTATCTGCTGTTGTCTCTTGTTCCCTTCGGCTTTTATGACTTTTTTATTTCTTTCTTGTCATTTTCAAGGGATTTCAGGAAGGAGTGGATTTAAATGAGTATACTCAACATACCACGTTGAATTGGAAGACTTAAAAATTATAATAAATTTTTTTTACATGTTTAAGTAATTAAATTTTAGTTGTGAAAGTTATATGCACATTCATTGTAAAAAAAAAATTCAAATATGATACAAGGGCACAGAATGCAAACTGAAAGTTCTCTAGCCTCCCCTCCCCATTTCCATTCCTCAGGGTAGCTGTTAGCCTGCTGGTAACATTTTCATAGTTAAACTTAGGGGGGCAATTAGAGGAACCATATTAAGTTTTTAATATATTTATTCTGTCTTCTCTCTCTGGTTTTAAATTTCCCATTTTAATTTAAATACCTTTATGTCTTTTACTGTATTTTACTGCATTTTTATGCTTTTTTTTTTTTTTATAGGATTTTTTTTGATGCCGACAACTTTCTCCAGGGGAGCCCCTATTCAGACTTTAATTCCCAGCCTCCAAGTCAGTTCTTAGTTTATGGAGCATTTCAGAATCTCCTGGGCAAAATTACTGCTCCCTTCTTTGTGTTCCTATATCACTTTGTTCATGGCTTCAGCTCACACTTCTTACACTGCTTGAAAATTATTCATGTTTTTATCTTAGCATGCATACACTGCCCATGTGAGACAGTGGGGCTGTATTACGCAATTCTATACTATTGCTGTCTCTGTACTGCAATTGTCTTAGTCTGCGGCTTGTTTTGTAATGCTTGTCGATGAAGAGAAGTTATTGAATTTAATGTTGTCCAAATTTATCAAGGTATTAAATAGTTTGTGTCATTTAGTAAACCCTATCCTGAGATCACAGAATGTTTTCCTTTATTTTCTTTTAAAACATCTTATTTTGCTTTTCCCGTTGAAAGTCTTTAATCTACCTGGAGTGAGGAATCCAACAGATAACTAGTTGTTCCAGCTCATATACTGAATAATGTGCCTATCCCCACTGACCTATAATGCTAGCTCTATCATATATCAAGATCCCACCTATTCCTAGATCTGTTTCTGGGTTCTCTAGGCTGATTTCTTCTCTCTCTCCCCACCCGGGATCTTTATACTAATACTAAATGGCCTCAATTTTTTATAGCATTATAATAAATATTGATGTATGAAAGGCCAAGTCCTTGAAACATGTCATTCTCCTCCAGGAGTGTTTTGGTTATGCTTTACCCCCCCCCCCCCCTTTTTTTTTTGCATATAAATTTTAGATTAGCTTGTGAAAGTCCAGGCAAAATCCTGTTGGAAATTTGACTGGAATTGATTGAATTGATAGATGACCGCCCCCCCCCCCCCGCCCCCATCTCTGCTCCCCGGGGAGTGGCTCAAGAGATATTTGTGGAATGAACGTCTGATGAATGTCTCCAAAGCACATCTTATAAACATGCGATACAGGTCAATGAATGAACGAAGGGGGGCCAAAGATAACTAAGATCAATCAGCACATTCTCACCACTCGGCAACTGTCAGTGAATGTCTTCCTCTCTTGTTCTAATACCTTATTTGAAATGCACAAGCCCACAACTCCATCCTCCACGGAACACGAATCTACGCCTCCTTCGAAAAGACTATTGAAAACAAACTTCAGAAAGATTGTGTGTCCGCAGCCCGGGCAAAGAAATAAGTGCCCCTGGCAGGTTAGGTGTCTTGACCCCTCTACCTCCTCGGAAGGAGCGGTCCACGGGGAGCGCGGGTCCGGCGGCTCGCTTGGCCGCGGCTTAGGGAACCACGAACTACAAGTCCCGGCAGGCCGCGCGGCGCCTCCGCTTCATTAGGCGCAATCAGTGGGCGGCTGAGAGCCAAGTCCCGGCGAATCCCGTCACCCAGCTGCGGCGCGGAACTCGGCGCCGCGTCCCCGCGTCCCTTGGGGTGAGTAGGGTAGTCGCACCAGGGTCGCGCGGCGCGTAGAGTGCTGGGGTGGCGGTGCAAACGTCCCAGACGCCCGCCTCCGCTGGAACTGCGCGGGAGGGAACCCGCGGCCTGTGACCTTGTCACCCAGGCCGGCGCGCGGCCACGTGACCGGCAGGGCCCCGCCTCCTCTGCGGTCACTCTCCAGCCCGGCTCACCAGTGGGCAGAAGTGTGGACTGGCTACTTCGATGGCGCAGTCTCGCATGTAGGCAGGGCTGGAGCTGGAGGAGGAGGAGGCATCGGGTGGCTCACCCAGGCGATCTCTGCCTAGGCGGTGTGTGGACTCCGAGCCGCGGGTGGCCGGGGGCTGGGCGTGATCTCTGGACTAGAGCGTGGGGTGCCGCCCAAATCTCTGCCTTCCGTCTGGTAGCTTGGCGTGCCCCGGAGCGCCCCTGATCTCCCACACTTTGCGGGGCCCTGCGCTTCCAGTTCTCCTGGAACTGGAACGTGCTGATGACAGCTGTGCATGGAGAGCAGCCCCTGGAAGACACCTAGCACAGCTCTCTCCCCAGGTTAAGTGGCATTTACTTTCTACTAGGTAGGAAGTCAACCAATTCAACAAGTATTTATTGATCACGTCCATGATAATTGGCACTTAATGGGTGCTCAAGAAATATTTGCCGAGCTGAAAGTGAACTAGACTTTATCTGTGCCTTTGTATGTTTTCTTTAAGCATTTTCTTATTGCACAAGCTATCAAACTGCATCAGAATCATCTGGAGGGCTTGTTACTATACGCAGTGCTCGACCCCATCCCCAGAGTTTCTGATTCACTGGGTCTGGGCTGGGGAGCAAGAATTTGCATTTGTAACATGCTCCCTGGAGATAGTGATGCTGCCCCGGACATAATTTTGACCACTACTGCTTTATAGGAAAAAAAAAATCCTGTGAATTTAAAGCACCAACTTCTCACACTGGGTTATGGGTCTTTGTGTCCTTATTTGCCAGTTTAACATTTTGTCATGATAAACATGTGCATATCACTGTGTACACTATTCATTTGCCCCTACATTATTTTATATGCAGATTTACACTTCTGTCATTTTCCCTGGATTACATCATATCCTCTTGTGTTATTATTGGCTTGGCTGTTTCTCAACAGCCTTTACAGATGTAAGATTTTACCTCTGCCGGGAGAGCTTGCATTTTATTCCTTCCTGCTAATATACATTTTCTTGCAGACAGGGGACCTATAAGATAAGAATAGTGCTTGGTTCTGGTATCCATTCTCCGACTCCCTGTCCAGCTCCCTGGCCCCCAACTAACTAAATCTGGATTTAGATTTTTATGCCAGAGGGACTCCAGTGACCTACCTTTTACCTGCCACTTGCTCTTTGTGCTTGATTTTCCACTGTTTTCCCTGAGTCCCTACTTTCCCAGGATGAACTAAATGGGGAATTTCTATTCCTTGCCTGGGTGAGATTTATTTTCCTTGTCTGTTCTGGGACCGTGGCATCAGCCAAGGATTCCTTTATTTAATCAATATTGATTCAGCTACCTTCTGGACATATGATTATATTTGGACTGCATCATTGGTGGCAGGTCAGGTTATAAACCTCATCAGGCCAATTAGATGGTCCCTGGGCATTGACTGTGCATCTTTCCAGACTTGAGAAATGATGATATTTTCCACCTTGTTTGCTTTTTTTTTTTTTTTTAAGTTTATTTATTTTGAGAAAGAGAGAGCACACATGTGCATGAGTGGGGGAGGAACAGAGAGAGAGAAAGAGAGAATCCCAAGCAGGCTTGGCATTGTCAGCACGTGGAGCTGGAACTCAGGAACCTCAAGATCTGAGGTGAAACCTGAGCTGAAACCAAGAGTCAGATGCTAAACCGACTGAGCCACCCAGATGCCCCTCACCTTGTTTGCTTTTTATCCACATCAATTACCAGATTTCCCTGAAAACCTGATCACTCTCTCCAAGGGTATTATTGAATCTTTTCCAGTCTTGGGAGTAGACCAGAAGAAATAATGCCCATTTCTCTAATAGCCTCTTTAGGAAATGGGAGGAGACTGCGGTTACTATATGGGATTGATGGAATTAGAGCCCAGAGTGCCTTTCTTCTGACCATTCTCACCTGCGCACCAAGCAGGGCATGGTGATTCCATGCTTATTGACCTGGAATGTGGCATGGGGACTGCGGATGATGGTAACTGGTGGGCCTAGCCACTCTTTGGCCCACCACAAACTGTAAGTGCTTGATTCCCCATTTAGTTCTGTCCAGGGGATGGACATTCCATTTGACTATCAACTTCCCATTTGTAGAGCTTTCCACACTTGCCTTTTGCCTCATTTCATCACCTGCTGGGGTGTTCCCTATGGTCCAGCAAGATGGATTCCATTCTTACAGATTTGACAATAACACAGCTCTCCTAAATGTTTCATAGACTGGAATCGGTTATTTCTGGTGAGGTGCTTTGGTTGATATTCTGACATGTTGATTTCCAGGGCTCTAAGCAGTGTCTTCCACATGCCTGCCATTTGGGCAGGGTAGAGGGTCAGAAAGCAGAGTCGCTGCCCACAGTGACTGATACGGTTATTTGTGAAGAGTGCTAAGGACATGGGTGAACAGAGTCCCTGCTAAGGAGGCCGTGTGCCATAGACAGGCTCAAGCTCCAACTCTGCCGTTTACTGGTTGAGCGCTTGGGAAAAATCTCCCAACTCGTTCCTTTCCTCGTTTATGCCTGTGGATGATGATAATATTTGTCTCATCTTACTGGGTTGTGTGGAATATCTAATGAGATAATGGGTGCAGAGGGCTTTGTAAAGGTTAGTTGTTGCTAAAATTGTCATCTAATTTTTAGGTTTTTAGGGTCTTGGTGTCCTTAAGGCCCCTCCCAAAAGTGTGTGCTCCTGTGAGAAGTAACTCAGGTGAAAGTCAGAAAGGCAAGTAAACAGAACAGGGCAGGTGATTCATTAGCAAAAGGTTTAATAATGAAAGGTGTTTTTCATCGACAGACATACTTCACGGCTGACAGGGTCTTTTAAAATACCCTGAGGGAAACAACTCATTTGCATGTTAAAGACTCACTGACACCGTATGGAAAACTCCAGCTCCAGTCTATTTAGGCACAGTTTGGCTCCTCTATCATCTATTTTATGTTTTTCAATTTCCACCTCTTTTATTACTGAGGACATTTGCATGAAAACCAGGTCTTGGGAATTGTGTCTGTTTCTTGCTGTGGCTTCCCCTCCCAGGGTGGGATGGTCTCAGGGCTCCATTGCCTATAGGGACAGGCCTGGAGGATGGTGCACCAGGAAGATGGGGTTTAAGAGGCAAGAGCTGGGAGGTGGTGCTGGGGTGCTGGGGTAGGATGGCTACTGAATTGATAGCCCTGGAGTGATTCTCACCTGGGGATCTGTGTTGTTACTGGCTCTGCACAGGCCTAGTGAGGTATAGTTTCTCCCTTGATTCATCCATTCAGTAAATACTTTTGGAGCACCTACCACACCAAGGCAGAGTTTGGCAAACTGTAGCCTCTGGGCCACATCTGGCCACACTCATAACTTTATATTTTGTCTGTGCTTGCCATTTGCCTTGTGCTACAATGCAGTATTGAGTAGCTGTGACAGAGGTATTATATGTAGTCTGCAAAGCTGAAAATATTTAATATATGGCCCTTTACCGAAATAGTTTGTGACTCGTGTGCTCGACAGGGAGAACAGCAAGAGCAAAAGCTGTAAGGCCACAGTGTGCCTGGTGGGTTTGATGAATAGCTTGGACGTTAGTGCTTTTGGAGTGCGGTAGCAAGGGGGAAAAAGGAAGGGCCTGAGACCTTGGAGGAAACTGGGGGATCAGATCAGATAGGGCCTTGTCGGCCAATGCCTTGGGTCTTCATCTGAGTGAGGTGGGAGCCATTAGAGAGTTGAGAGCAAGAGAATGCATAATTGGACTGAAGTTTCTATGTTTAGGTGGAAAAATTCACTCTCTTACTCATTCAATTATGCATTTGTTAGCAAACTTATAAATTAGTTATGTAATATATTAACAAATTCGGCCCTTTGCATCTAGTAGAAGAGGCAGATACAGGACCAAATTCTTAGAGATAAAAGCAGTGCATAATAAGAACAGATGGGAAGGAGCAACTAATTCTAAGTAGTTGGTTCACTTAGAGGCTTCATAGAGGGATGAGGGGGGACTGAGTGTGCAGAGGTATTTGGGAGATGAAGCAGGCAAGGTGGGGCGGGGTGAGAATAGGGTGGGCCTTGAACCCCTTGCTAGAGAACTTGGACTTTTCTGTAGGTGGAGGGGAGGTAGGATAATGAGTGCATGTGGAGGTTAGGGTCGTGACGACTCTGGTGGAGAGTAAGAGCCAGATGAGATGTGGGGAAATGGCTTTGGAATGGAGAATGGTTGAGCAGTTCAGTCAAGATAAGATGGGCTTCCTCCCTTGCTTTATTAATTGTACAAGGTTGTGCCAAATCCTGGTCTCTCAGGTTCTATGAGTTCTTAGTCTACATAAACTTGTTAGTGTTTCTGGGAAGAAAAAATGAAGTTTAAAGTGACAGTAAGGAAAAGACGTCTTACTTGCTGAGTATGTTAGGTATTATGTTAAAACAGCATCTCCTCTAATGCTCACAGTGGCCCTAGGAGGGAGGTACTATCAAGAACTCTTCTGTAGATGTTTACGTGGAGGCTCCAAGAAATGTGGCTTGCTCAAGGTCACAGAGCTGGTGAGCAGCAGAGCAGGATTCTTCCTGGATCCAGAGGCTGAGTTCCTGACTACCAGTCCCTCCATATGGCCATTTATCTATCTATCTGTGTATCTATGTATCTATCTATCCATCCATCCATCCATCCATCTATCTACCTACCTACCTACCTATCTACCTATGTTTATTTATTTATAAATGTTTATTTATTTTGAGAGAGAGAGAGAGAGAGCACACACAGGGGAGGGGCAGAAGGAGAGGGAGAGAGAGAACCAAAGCAGGCTCTGTGCCGTCAGTGCACAGCCTGACATGGGGCTTGATCCCGTGAACTGTGAGATCATGACCTAAGCTGAAATCAAGAGTCAGGTGTTTAACCGAACTAGCCACCCAAGTGCCCCCAGATGACCTTTTTAATGTGGGCTTCTTTTCAGGCCCCACAAGGAATGGTCCCTCATGGACTACATTGATGATCTTGAAGGAGGAAGATGTGTAAGGAGCTGAGTGCACTCAGCCTAATGTAAAGCCTGCTTCCGGGTCCATTTGGGAACCTGTGTTTTGGCAAGACAAGGTAGAGGGTGAACTGAGCATGCTGCTGCCCTTTTGAAACATTTTTTACTTTGGGGTGCCTGGGTGGCTCAGTTGGTTAAGCGTCCAACTTTGACTCAGGTCATGATCTCACAGTTCATGGGTTCGAGCCTGGCGTCAGGCTCTGTGCTGATAGCTCAGAGCCTTCTTCGGATTCTGTGTCTCCCTCTCTCGCCTCTCCCCTGCTCACGCTCTGTGTCTCTCTCTCTCTCTCTCTCTCTCTCAAAGATAAATAAACATTATTTATTGTTTATTTATATAAAAATATAAAATATAAAAAACCATCTTTTATTTTGTGTGTGAGAGAGAGGGCACAAGCAAGGGGAATGGCAGAAGGAGAGGAGAGAGAGAATCCCAAGCAGGCTCTATACTGTCAGCATGGAGCCTGATGCAGGGCTTGATCTCATGAATCGTGAGATCATGACTTGTATGCTACCCTTTTTGATAGCAGATCCTGCAGGCTGAGGGTGTAGAGAACAAGGGGAAAAGGTAGGGGGAAGTGGGAGCCTGCCAGGATGTTAGAAGCGGGGCATGCAGAAGTCCTGCAGAAGCTGATAGCGGTGTAAATGAGGTCCTTTACTGGAGCATGGCATTGGGAGAGGAAATAATTACTAGTAATAATAATAATAAGAGATAACAACAGTGTTGGTGATAGCAGTTGCTACTGTGTTCTTACTGTGGAGGTGGCTCTTTGCTATACATTTTGCATGATTTCCTCGTTCCTCACCACCCCATCCGGTAGACACTGATGTCATCATCCCCATTTTATGGTCATAAGATTCAGAGAGAGTTAGTGTGGCTGCTAACCCTGTGGGCAAATGACTATAGGGGCTCCAATGCAGGCCTGCTGGAGTGCATGTTCTCAACCACCGTGTCTCTGGTCTGGAAGGAACCCTTGGCTTACTAAAATGTTGGCAGAGGGGGTGCCTGGTTGGCTCAGTGGGTAGAGCATGTGACCCTTGATCTTGGGGGTTGTGAGTTCGAGTCCCATGTTGGGTGTAGAGATTATTTAAAAAAAAAAAAAAGAAATCTTTAAAAAAAATAAAATTTTGGAGGGGAAGGAAAAAAAAAAAAAAAGGAGGGAGCCAAACCATAAGAGACTCTTAAAAACTGAGAATAAACTGAGGGTTGATGGGGGGTGGGAGGGAGGGGAAAGTGGGTGATGGGCATTGAGGAAGGCACCTGTTGGGATGAGTCCTGAGTGTTGTATGGAAACCAATTTGACAATAAATTTCATATTAAAAAAAAATAAATTTTGACAGAAAAAATAATTAAAATGCAGAATGATGTGGGGATAGGGAGGCTTTCCTAAATAAAGAGAATATAAAGAAAATAAAGCACATTCTACAAAACAAGGTTTTAATTTAATTTATTCTTTTTATTTATAAACTCCTTTTTTTTTTTTTTTTTTTTTCCCAGAACTGAACCAGGAGCTGAGCCAGAGCATTTGTGTTTAGGGAAAGAAATGAGTTTCTGAAATTATTTCTTTAAAAATAATTGTTTGCAGTCACTCTTGTGTGCCAATTGCAGACACTGGGGGTTTGGGAGTAGGTGCAATAAACTGAGAAGGCTTGATTTTTGGGCATGGTTTCACTGATGGATTTGAATGCAGTGGAGCCTCTTTATTAAAGAGTAAAAATCACCCTTATGTTATTAAAATGCAGATTCCTGAGTCCCATCTCCAGGGTTGGTGATTCAGTGGGTCAGTGAGTAGATTTCAGAAATCTGCATTTTTATGTGTTAAACATTTTTTTTTCTTTTTTTCTAAAAGTTTTTATTTTGAGAGCTAGAGCACATGGTGAGGAGGGCGGAGTGTCAGAGAGAGAGAGAGAGAGAGGGAGAGAGAGAATCCCAAGCAGGTTCCATGCTGTCAGCACAGAGCTGGACGTGGGCTCAATCTCAAGAACTGTGAGATCATGACATGAGCCAAAATCAAGAGTCGGACACTTAACCGACTGAGCTGCCCTGGTGTCCCTAAATTTTTTTCTTCTGATGAGAACTTTTAGGATTTACTCTTAGCAACTTTCAAATATGTAATAAAATAAAATAAAACCATACCAATTAACAATAAAATATTGTTAATTATAGTCCATGCTGTATGTTACATCCTCATGAGTTATTTATTTTATAACTGGAAGTTTGTACCTATTGATCCCCATTGCCCATTTTGTCCACCTCCACCCCCTGTCTTTGGTAACCACCAAGCTGTTCTTTGTATCTGGAGTTGGTTTTTTGTTTTTTAGGTTTCACATATAAGTGAGATCATATAGTACTTGTCTTTCTCTCTCTGACGTATTTCACTCTAGGTCCATCCATGTGTCACAAATGGCAAGATTTCTTTCCTTTTCATGGCTGAGTTATATCCCATTATATTCACATATATATCACATTTTCTTTATCCGTTCATCCATTGATGGGCATTTACGTTGTTTTCTTACCTTGGCTATTATAAACAATACTGCAGCAAACATGTGAATATATATATCTTTTTGAGTTAATGTTTTTGTTTTCTTTGGATAGCAATTCCACTTCTGGGTATTTGAGTCATATGGTAGTTCTATTTTTAAGTCTTTGAGGAGCTTCCATACTGTTTTCCATAGTGGTTGCACTAATTCACATTCCCACCAACAGTACACAGGGTTTCTGTTTCTCCATTTCCTTGCCATCACTTGTTATTTCTTGCCTTTTTGATAGTAGCCATCCTAGCAGGTCTGAGGTAATATCTCATTGTGGCTTCAGTTTGCATCTCCCTGATGATTAATGATGTTGAGCGTCTTTTGGTATAACTGTTGGCCATTTGTATGTCTTCCCTGGAAAATATCTATTCAGATCTTCTGCCTGTATTTTAATCAGATTTTTTAAACTGTTGAATTGTATGGGTTTTTTATAGATCTTGGATATGAATCCCTTATCAGATATATGATTTGGAAATATTTTTTCCCATTCAGTAGGTTGCCTTTTCATTTTGTTGGTGGTTTCCTTTGCTGTATGGAAACTTTTTAGTTTGAGGTATTCCCATTTGTTGTTTTTGTTGCTTTTGCTGTTAGTGTCAGATTCAAAAAGTCATTACCAAGAGCTATGTTAAGGGGCTTATGGCCTATGTTTTCTTCTAGGAGTTTTATGTTTTCAGATTTTACATTCAAGTCTTTAACCCATTTTAAGTTAGTTTTTGTGTATGATATGAGATAGGGGTCCAGTTTGATTCTTTTGCATGTGGCCATCCAGTTTTCCAAACACTATTTGTTGACAAGACTGTCATTTCCCCACTGTGTATTCTTGGCTCCTTTGTTGTAAATTAATTGCCCATATGCGCGTGGGTTTATTTCTGGACTCTCTATTGGCTTCCGTTGATCTATGTGTTTGTTTTTATGTCAATGCCATACTGTTTTGATTACTACACTTTTGTAATATAGTAGTATAATCAGAGACCATGATACCTCCAGCTTTGTTCTTCTTCCTCAAGATTGCTTTGGGTATTCTTGGTCTTTTGTAGTTCCATATAAATTTTAGGATAGTTTGTTCTATTTCTGTGAAAACTGCCTTTGGAATTTTGATAGGGATTGCATTGTATCTATAGATTGCTTTGGGTAATATGGAAATTTTTTTTTAATTTTTTTTAACGTTTATTTATTTTTGAGACAGAGAGAGACAGAGCGTGAACGGGGGAGGGTCAGAGAGAGGGAGACACAGAATCTGAAACAGGCTCCAGGCTCCGAGCTGTCAGCACAGAGCCCGAAGCGGGGCTCGAACTCACGGACCGCGAGATCATGACCTGAGCCGAAGTCGGCCGCTTAACTGACTGAGCCACCCAGGCGCCCCAAGGAAATTTTAATAACATTCTTTCAATCCATGAACACAGAATATCTTGCCAGTTATTTGTGTCTTCAATTCATTAGTGTCTTATAATTTTCAGTGTATAGGTCTTGGTTAAATTTATTCTGAGATATTTTATTTTTGACGCAATTATAAGTGGGATTTTCATAATTTCTCTTTCTGATTATTCATTATTAGTGCATAGAAACCCAACAGATTTTTGCATGCTGATTCTGTATCCTGCAACTTTACTGAATTTGTTTATTCTGATGGTTTTTTGGTGGATTGCTTAGGGTTTTCTATATATAATATGTTATCTACAAATAGTGGCAGTTTTACTTCTTCTTTCCCAATTTGGATGCCTTTTACTTCCTCTTGCCTAATTGCTCTTGCTAGGGCTTCCAGTACAGTGTTGAATAAAAGAGGTGAGAGTGGGCATCCTTGTCCTCCTGTTCCTGATCTTAGAGGAAAAGTTTTCAGCCTTTCACCATGGAGTATGATGTTAGCTGTGGGCTTATCATATATGACCTTTATTATGCTGAGGTATGTTCCCCTGTATCTACTTTGTTGAGAGTTTTTAATAATTAATGAGTGTTGAATTTTGTCAGATGCAATGTCTGCATTGTTGAGATGATCTGATTTTTATCCCTCATTTTGTTGATATAGTGTAAGAAATCTACATTAAAAAAAGATTTTAGTATAATATGACTTCACTCATATGAGGACTTTAAGATAAAAAACAGATGAACATAAGGGAAGGGAAGCAAAAATAATATAAAAACAGGGAGGGGGACAAAACATAAGAGACTCTTAAATATGGAGAACAAACAGAGGGTTGCTAGAGGGGTTGTGGGAGGGGGGATGGACTAAATGGGTAAAGGGCTTAAGAAATCTATTCTTGAAATCATTGTTGCACCATGTGCTAACTAACTTGGATGTAAATTATAAAAAATAAATTATTAGATTAAAAAAAAGATTTTAGGGGTGCCTGTGTGGCTTAGTTGGTTAAGCCTCCAGTTCTTGATTTTGGCTCAGGTCATGATTTTGCAGTTTGTGAGATTGAGCCCCGTGAGATCTGACAGCGCAGAGCCTGCTTGGGATTCTCTGTCTCTGTCTGCCCCTCCCCTACTTGTGCATGCACACATGCTTTCTCGAAATAAATAAACTTTTAAAAAAATAAATAAGATTTTATTTTTGAGTTAAATTTATCCTCAACATGGGGCTCAAACTTACAACCCTGAGGTCAAGAGTCTCACGCTCTATCCACTGAGCCAGCCAGGCACCCTGAGATCTGCATTTTTGAAATGGTATTTTTACAGGTATTCCCTCTGACCATTCTTTAGAAATGTTGGATTAGGAAAAGAAGACTGCAAAGGAGAAAAACAACAGAATTATAAAAATTATTGAGTCCAGAAAGGGTCAAGAAAGGAGAGAAAAAGAAATAGAACAGGTAGGAAAAATAGAAGACATAGAAGAAGATGCTAAAATTAAGTCTAAATACATAGGTTATATTAATTGCAAAAAGAAAAAAATCAACTATATGTTGTTTAAAGAAACAGTATAAATTTAAGTTGAAAGTAGAAGAATGGAATAAGATGTACCTATGAATACTTAAAAAAAAAATCTGTGGGATGCCTGGGTGGCTCAGTCGGTTGAACCTCTGACTCTTGATTTTGGCTCAGGTCTGTAGGATTGAGCCCCGTGTCAGGCTCTGTGCTGAGCATGGAGCCTGCTTAAGATTCTCTCTCTCTTCCTCTGCCCCTCTTCCCCACTCGTGTTCTTTCACTCAAATAAAATTAAAGATTTTAAGAAAATCTGTGGCTATACTATGAGGCATGAGTCCAAATACATTTTAAAGAAAATGAAGACAAGACTGTGTGTAGCAATAGTTTTCATACAAAGAGGAAACAGAGGCACAGAGCAGGGAGGGGATGGTCACAGACTGAGTCCAAAGCAGAGCAAACAGTGATGGCCTGAATCTTCCTGCTGCTTCTATACAGGTTTGCACGTGTGGATGACTTGGTGATTCACTTCTCCTGGGTGGGACTTCTCCCCTGGTACCTGCAGCTATGGTCGAGGATTTTAGTCTGATACAGAGTTCCCAGAAATTGAAGAGGAAGCAGCCCATTGGGTACAGTGACCTCCAAATGCTCCAACAGTCCACCTGGTGGGCTGAGCTGGTACAAGTAGGGTGGGGAAGGGTATCAAAGAGCCTTGAGCCCACTTGAACCTACCGACTGGGAGTATGTTTGGTTGAACAGATCAAATCAGCACGTGGACATCGAATCCCTAACTGCATAGTATCCTGCAAGACTGTGAGTGGACGGTGTACTAATAGTCATGGTGTTTGCCTTCAGGCAAAACTTCAGGGAGCTCACAATCTAGACAGGGAGGAGTTTACTCTAACTGAAATAAATATTTTGGAAATCAGCCAGACACTGAGAGCTTATCTGGCTGATTCTGACCAGCTGCCATTTTGGCTGTGGCCTGAGCACTTCAGACCTGGGCACGGAGGGCTAATGATGCCTATATGTGCATGGTGGTACAAATAATAGTTACAAGTAACGGTGGTTAGTATGTTCTGCCACTTCCCCTGTTTCAAATAGCATCTCTGTCACATATTCATCATCCTAACTCTTACCCTCTTTTTCTTCTCCGTACTTAATACCAGCTGCTATTCTAATATATGTCTGTTTGCTTCTGATCTGTTGTCCCATCTAGAGTGTAAGTCCATGTGGGCAAGAACTTTGTTTTGTTCCTTCTGTCCCCAGTGCCTAGAATGATGCCTGGCACTGTGGAAGGAAAAATGACCTTGAGAGTTGGCTTGTGCCAGGTACTCTGCTAAGCCTTTTATGTACATGATCTCATTTTATCCCAACGACTTTTGAGGTAGCTACCCCAAAAACGAGGAAACAGAGATCAGCAAGATTGAGAAAATGACCCAAGGTTGTATAATCTATTAAGTGGCGGAGCCTGAATTTGAATCCTGGTCTGACTAACTATGGAACTCAACTGTTCCTTTTCTCTGCTTTTCTTCGGCAGGGTCTGGGGACATGGCCCGAAGGGCTCTCAAGCTTGCTTCGTGGACCGGCATGGCTCTTGCTGCCTCTGGCTTCTTCCTCTACAGCAACAAGTACTTGGATCCTAATGACTTTGGTGCTGTCAGGGTGGGCAGAGCAGTTGCAACGGTAGGTTTTTCTTATTGTCAGGGTGGCAGAGGAACTGCTGTATTACCTGCAGGTGTTTGTACATGTAACAGATATACATGCCAGCCACACGTGTGGAGCTGCATGTGTGCCCTTCCTTGCGCAAAGCTCCCTCTGCACAGTAGCACAGGCATGGGTGTGCACCCTCAGGCACCTATATTCCTGTATACCCAACCTCTGTCATACTAAGCCGAAATAGAATGGGATTGCACAGGGTCTCTGTTCTGCAGCTTTGACATGTTAGATTCTGTATGTAATTTTAGAGACAGACCTGGACCGGTGCTCCTCAGCAAATGTATGTGGAAAGACTTTGCAGCCTTGATTAAACTCTACCAGAAAACTTGACTTTCTCTTCAGTGTGCTAGTGTGAGTGGTTCCTGATGCAGGGCTCATAATCAGAACATCTGGGCCTTGGAAAACTTTGGGGCTCCCCTCCAACCCTCAATCTAATCTGAGGGGTCCTGGGTGGCTCAATCAGTTGAATGTCTAACTTTGGCTTAGGTCATGATCTAACGGTTTGTGAGTTCGAGCCCTGCATCGGGCTCACTACTGTCCGCAAAAAGCCCACTTTGGATCTTCTGTCCCTCCCCACTTTTTTTCCCCTCCCCTACTCACACTCTCTCTCAAAAATAGATACACATTTAAAAAAAAAAAGAGCATCTTAGTTGAATATTTTACCGTTAGAAGTTTTCTCCAGTGGCTCAGGAACATCCTCCCTGTTGAATCATGTCCTCCTAACTCTGCTGAAAGGAGCTCTCCCAAACATGCATATATAACTGCCCCATTTGTGGGTCATTTGCCACATGCTTCGTGCTTTCTTGCCTCCTCTGTCTGCTGCAGGATGAACTCATCCTTTCTTCCCCTTGGCATAGATATACTCTGTGCGCTGTCTGTTTGGGTTGTTGTCTGATCATTTCCTTAATACTCAGTGTTGCGAAGTCTTCTCCCTAGCTAGTCATAGAATCTAATGGACAAATAGATAAATAGATAGGCCATAGAGTATGAAATGATTCCTGAGTGTTTATCAAGTGCTTTTTGGGGGCCCAGTGTGGTCTTTACAGGCTTTGAGAGGTAGAAATGAACCGTCCTACCCACACCCAGCTTTGAAGGAGCTGATGGTTGAGGAGTGCTCATGTAAATGGGTCAAAAAGCAATGGATTTGTTTTAAAGCCATGGATCGGATCAAGATGTGTGATTCAGGTGACCACTGCTACGGGACCTCAGACAGAAGAGTGAGACCCGTAGGCCGGGAGTCAGGATGAGTGCCCTAGGCGAAGCAGGCTTTGATGGAACCTTAGGGGTTTGAATATAGTTGACCCTTAACAACGGGTTAGGGTGCTGACACCCATGCAGTCAAAAATCCATGTATAACTTTTGACTCCCCCAGAGCTTAACCACTAATAGCCTACTGTTGACCGGAAGTCTTACAGATAACATGAAGAGTCGATTAACATATTGTATGTCATATGTATTATATACTGTATTCTTATAATAAAGTAGTCTAGAAAAAAATGTTATTAAGAAAATCATAAAGAAAGAGTGCCTGGGTGGGTCAGTTGATAAAGCATCTGACTCGGCTCAGGCCATGATCTCATGGTTCATGGGTTCGAGCCCCATGTCGGGCTCTCTGCTGTCAGTGCAGGGCCCGTTTCGAATCCTCTGTCTCCCTCTCTCTCTGCCTCTCCCCCCGCCTCTCTCGCACATGGGTACGCTCTCTCTCAAAAATAAACGTTAAAAAAAAAAAAACCGTAAAGAACATACATTTACAGTACCATACGGTAATTTACCGGTAAAACCCCACGTGTAGGTGGGCCCGCATAGTTCAAACCCATGTTGTTCAAGGGCCAGCTGTAGTTGGGAATGAGGGAAGAAGGCATTTACCAGTGATTTATAAACCAGCCACTAGGCTGTGCATTCTTTGAAGGCCAGGGCTCTGGTCTTGATCGGCCTTGTGCTTTGTTCAGTGACCAACTCTTGTTCGCGGTTGGCGCTCAACACATTTATATCGAGTGGAATAAAGCTTTGGGAGTGTAGACAAGGGAGCAGACTCCTCTAGGTATCAGCCTTGTAAGCCTCTTACCTTCCAGGGGCCTCAGTTGCTCAGTTCTAAAAAGGAAGGGTTGGCCTAGGTAATCCTCAAGCCTCCTCCATGTCTGAGATATCTGGAAGCCTGTAATTTCCTGATTTCACCAAGAACATGCGGACTTCTCCTAGACTTTTGGCCAAGGGACCCAGAATCAAAACTTAGGCTGTTAGAGCAAACATAAATGTAAAACGATGTTTACTTGTGGTAATACATTTATCCAACAGCATTCGTTCAACTAGTCTTTACTGAGCATTTACCTGTGTATCTGGCACTGTAAAAAGGGGCTGGGGATGCAGTGATGAGCAGGAAGGACAAGCCTCTGTGTTTATAGAGCTGAAATTCTAGCAAAGAGGAGATAGTCCACCTACCAGGAAACAAATGAGTGAGGTAATTTCGGATAGGATAATTTTGTTATGATGAATAATTGAGAGTTCCTGGTGGGTGGGGCAGCCTTCGATTAGGGCTCTCTGCAGAGGTGGCATTTGTGCAGAGCTCTGACTGACAGGAGGAAGCCGGCCAGGCTAAGATCTGGGGGCAGAGCATCGCAGCGGAGGGGTTGTCTACTTCTCTAGACACACTGCCTCTGTCAGGGGCCGGCAGCTGCGGGACCGGGTGGATGAGCAATATTGAATGTCCAGGTGCTAAGCCTCTCTTTTCCTTGGTTCACAGACAGCTGTCATCAGTTATGACTATCTCACCTCCTTGAGGAGTGTCCCCTATGGTTCAGAGGAGTACTTGCAGCTTCTATCCAAGGTAAGGAACCACGGGCCCAGCTGAGCCAGGCCAAGACTGGGTGGTAAGTCGTGAAGTACCTGCCAAGCCAGCGAGCTTTCTGTGTGGAGCTGAAGGGGGGCAGGGGCTGTGCGAGGATTGAGGCTGGAGGCTTGGAGGCAAGGAGCAGAGGATCTTTCCTCATTGGAGGTGTTTTTGTGCTGATGGGCCAGGCTACCAGGCTGACATCAAGCTGGATCCTGTGATACTGAGGTTATTAATCTACAAGGCACTGTTGGGGAGGCTGGTGTATGTTTCTGGGGAGCACGAGGTGTCTGGGATGACTCAGGAGGGATGAAGGCTCTGTTCCTGAGATAACTCAGTTGGCTTCTGAAGTGCTTTGTCAGGCAAAACCCAGTTGAAGAGGTTAATTGCTTTCCTGTCCTCTCAAGGCTACACTGGGGCTTCCTGTTAGGCCTCTGAGTAGAGCTGTTGATCCCACTCCCTGTCTCCTCACTTGGAACAGTCAGTTGATTTTGATGCTACAATGAGATGAGTTGGGGCATCACACAAGAGGGCATTTTTTTGGATGTGAGTTGAGTTTGGGGTCAAGTGTAGATACTTTTGGTTCCTCCAGAGAGAGGTTTGTGATAGATCTGTATGTCTTTGCTCAGCCTGCAATGCCCTTGGCCCCTTAGAAAATCTCTAGTCATCCTTCTGGTCTCAGCTCAAATACCTCTCCTCCGTGACACTTTTCCTTCTCAATCATTCCTGGTGGATGGGGTAATTAATTTTAAAGTTTTTATTTAAACTTTTCATTATACAAATTCCAACCATTAACAAGAGTAGAGAGAATAGTATAATGAACCCTATGGAACTATCATCCAACTTCAGACATTATCAACATTTTGCCAATCTTGTGTCATCTACTCTATTCATTCATTTATTTTTGCTGAAATATTTAAATTTTTAAAAATATTTATTTGTGAGAGAGAGACAGAGAATGAGTGGAGGAGGGCCAGAGAGAGAGGGAGACACAGAATTTGAAGCAGACTCCAGGGTCTGAGCTGTCAGCACAGAGTCTGATGCGGGTCTCGAACTCCTGAACTGTGACATCATGACCTGAGCCAAAGTAGGATGCTTAACGACTCAGCCATCCAGGAGCCCCTTTGCTCAAATATTTAAAAGCAAATCTTAGGCATTATATTATTTCATCTGTAACTACTTCACTTTGTATCTCTAATAGATAAGTACCTTAAAAAAACTATGATACCATACTCCTAATTAACAAAATTAATAATATGTCCTTAATTTCTTTTTTTAATTAAAAAAATTTTTTAATGTTTATTTTTTGAGAGAGAGAGACAGAATGTCAGTGGAGGAGGGGCAGAGAGAGAGAGGGAGGCACAGAATCTGAAGCAGTTCTAGGCTGTGTCAGCACAGAGCCCGACGCTGGGCTTGAACTCATGAACTACATGATCATTACCTGAGCCAAAGTTGGCGCTTAACGACTGAGCCACCCAGGAGCCCCTGTCCTTAATAATTTCTAATATCTAGAGTATACTCAAATATCCCTGGTCCCCAAAATGTTTTGTTTTTTTTTTAAAGTTGGTTCATTGCAATCTGGATCCAAATGAAGTGGCATATATTGCATTAGGAAACAGCAACCAAAATCTTCTCAATCTATAATATCTCTCTTTCCTCCTCCCCCTCCTTTTTTGAGCTATTTGCTTATTGAAGAAAGCAGATCATTTGTCCTGTAGAATTTTGCATATTCAGGATTTGGCTGATTGCGTCCTCAAAGTGTTGTTTAATGGGAACTAGATTCACCTGGCATGCGATTCCAAGTTTGAACATAGAAACATTTGAACATAGAAAATGATCCTCCTCCTGCTGTTCTTCACATAGCTAGTTTTCCTGCCTGGGAGTGATGATCATCTTGTCCTGTGTATCCTTCCAGAGATATCTTCCTGTTTGAATTTAATCATTCTGTCGCCTTTATTCCTACGAAAGATGATAATTGGTTACATGTCTCTCACTTTAGAATATAGATTCTTTTAGGCCAGGGATTGGCTCATCTTTTCCATATTTTCTACTTCTAGAGATGATGCCTAGGACTGAGTTGACTTAATATCTGTTTCAGGCTGCACCCTGCTAGCTCCTTCCTTGGGAGAGGACCTAGAAAGGGTGCTAGGTTTGTATTCGGAAGACCTGAGTTTGTGCTCTGTCTTTGGGATGGTCATTTAGCCTTTGGAGCTGCCATTTTCCTTTCTGTAGACTGCAGTTGGCTATGCCACATATTGCAGATTATATAGATATCTGAGAGGGTGCATTGTGAAATGTAAATGTACAGCAGGTTTCAAAAGTAAGTCCGATGTCTACTGGGAGATGTTCTCCCATGAGGACAGAGACTTGGTCTGTCTGTGTATCTCCATGTCTGTAGCACCTACAGCAGTACCTCAGACATGGTAGGTCATGAATAAAGGTTTGTTGAACAAATGAATGAACGAAATGTTAGTTTGTATTGGAAAATCTCAAAGCCCTCCATTTCTGGGACTTAATGCCAAACTTCTGCTTTTCCCGGCCCCTCTTTCTCCATCTAACCAGTGCTCCGGGCCTTGGGGCCCCCAGAGTGACATTCTGCACAGAGGCCAGGCCGAGACACAGGGGCAAGTGCTCTGCAGAGGAACAGGGGATGGGTGATGTGCAGACAGTTGCCCTCACGTGTAAGTCATCTGAAAGACAGTGGTGCCGCAGCTCCTGGAGAAGCTGACGACTTTGGGGGTTGCAGGAAGGAAGGTGCAGTGTGATATTTGACAAGAGGGCAGCATGTGGTAGTTGGCACCGATAACAGGGGTGCAGACTGGTCCCTGGGAGTTGTGCCTGGGAAGGCGAGCTGGCTGGCACTAAAGAGCACAAGTAAATACTGCAGGAGTGTGTTCTTCCATTGGAACACTTATCTGTTCTTGTCTTCGTGACTGATAAAAGAATGAGTGAAGGGTAAAACATAATTATCTCACCTGTCAAGCCAGTGTCCCCAGGTCCCGGAGTATGCTAGAGCCAAGAGACAGTGACTTAGAGAAGCACTTTCAAGGTTGGCGCTCATCTGGCTGGTATCTCAGTGACTCAGCTTCACATCAGGAGGGGGTAGGAGTCAAAGTGAAGTAGTGTTTTTTAGGGACTCAGTGGCACTTTGCTGGGCAGCTGAGGGGGTGTGGCAAAGCCCCAGGGCTTTGGAGAACCAGACTCTCGGTGTCCAGGATGCTTATAAACAGAGATGACAGGTGTGAACCAGTATGTCCACAAGGCAGAAAGAAGTCACAGCTGGTATGGATGTCCAGACTGGACTGGAGGAGGCGGGACTGCGTTGATTCTGACCAAGGGGTTGGGGTGTGGTAGACATACATTAAATTTTCAGTTCAAGAGCCATTCTTGTTTTGGGAAGTAGCATCCAAAACTTCTTTTGGGGACCCACTCATATTTCATGTAGTCACCATGAGGTTTGAGTGAGGCTCACCCCATCCTCAGCTCCAAGAGGGGGCACTTGACTTAGGTCATCCATAGAGTCCATTCCTCTGGTCCTAGAGATTGGTTCAAGGACGGGCACTTGAACCAGTATTGGTCAGTGAACATCAGGTCCAGGACTTTTGGGGGTATCCCCCACAGGACACTGCCTTTTCTGCTGTATTAGCTGTGGGTATAGGATGTTGACTTGAGCTGCTGGAAGCCATTTTGCCACCATGAGGGGAAAACCTGTCTGTGAATGGAGTCAGTATTGTGGAGAGAAGTAGTCATTTGAGTCCCTAGATCTTGCTGAGCCTGAAATAGACTTTCTAGTTATATGTGCCAGAAAATTCTTTTTTTTTGCTCCAGATTGTTTGAGATCAGTTTTCTGTTACTTACAATCAAATGAATCCTGATACATTGGGGATTCTTGGAGAAGCATGCTGGATTTTTTTTTTAAAGTTTATTCATTTATTTTGAGAGAAACAGAGAGAGAGAGTGCAAGCAAGGGAGGAGCAGAGTGAGAAGAGGACATAGGATCCAAAGTGGGCAGAGAGCTTGATGCAGGGCTTGAACTCATGAACCATGAGATCATGACCTAAGCTAAAGTCAGGTGCTTAACTGACTGAGCCACCCAGGCACCGCATAAGAAGCATGCTGGATCTTGAAACACAGTTAAGGTTTTGATCACAAAAGGTCTGGTAATTCAAAGAAAGAAATGAAATAGAAATTCCAAGGTCTAAATAGGGTGAGGAGAGGTTTGCATTGTGCAGAGTAGTATTTGAGCCATTTTGGCCCTGGAGCCAGGTTCTTAGGCTCATGATCTGCCACCAAGCACCTGTACTTCCCTGTCTGTAAAGTGGGGGCCGTGACCTTTGCCTCAGCTAAATTTGTAAGAGGTGAGAAGCTTTATTTAATTAAATACTGTGGATTATTTAATCTAGCCAGAGAGGAGATCAAAGTGCACAAGGGTTGCCTCAGCGACTCCTTATCGTTTTGATGAACAAATTAATGATTTCCTATTTTCCTTATTTCTCCATTTGTTAATTGGCATTCTTTTGTGAGCCATCCCTTCTCCTTCAGTTGTTTAATTATTTTTGTCACTGTGAACTCATGGATATTTATTTTATTCTACAGGTACCAATCCAAAGCAATCATCAGTTCATTGTTCCAATTATTCTAATTTTGGTCATTAGGAGCTCTTTCAGGTTGATTCCTGTGTCCTTTTGTATGTCTCAATTCTTTACTGAGCACTATCTTATCTTTTTTTTCTTTTTTTAATTTACATCCAAGTTAGTTAGCATATAGTGCAACAATGATTTCAGGAATAGATTTCCTTATTGTCCCTTACCCATTTACCCCATCCCCCCCTTCCACAACCCTCCTGTAACCCTCTGTTTGTTCTCCATATTTAAGAGTCTCTTATGTCTTGTCTCTGTTTTTATATTATTTTTGCTTCTCTTGCCTTGTGTTCATCTTTTCTGTGTCTTAAAGTCCTCATGAGTGAAGTCATATGATATTTGTCTTTCTCTAATTTCACTTAGCATAATACCCTCTAGTTCCATCCACGTTGTTGCGAATGGCAAGATATCATTCTTTTTGATTGCCGAGTAATACTCCATTGTATATATTTACCACATCTTCTTTATTCATTCATCCATCGATGGACATTTGGGCTCTTTCCCTACTTTGGCTATTGTTAATAGTGAGCACTATCCTATCTTTCTAAGCCCCAGACTCCTCTTGTATTTTCCTTGCCCCAGCCCCAGCCCCAGGATCAATCACTTCTCCAAAGAGCCCTGGCTCCTTTTCTTGGAGAATGGTATTTAGAAACCAAGATGTTGGTGCTAGGTCTGTGTTTTGCTCCCAGAGTGCCATTGTTTCTAGGCCCTCCCAGAAGACAGGGCTAGGAAATATATGTATGTGTACTTACTCATGCATACACACACTCATCTATTAAAAAACCATGAGTTCATACTGATATCTCCAATTTCAATCTAACATCATAGAGTTTATTTTAACTTTCTCCCATTCCTTATGTGTAACTTCTCTGACAGTGAGAAACCTGCCTCTTATTATCTATAATATATTCATGTACACTTGTTCAACCCTAATATACCCTAAGACAGTTAAGACTCCCGAGGTATATCAGAGCAGAGAGAGTGGCCCAAGCTAGGTGAGATTGAATGAGTTAAGCAAGTATTTGAGCTGGGTTTGGAAAGGGGGTAGGGTTAAAACATGTAACACTGTGGACAGGTGATTTTGGCTGAGGTTGATGGGTAAAATTTTGGGGATTGTCTATAAGAAACAGAGATTAGTTCGATGTTACTGGGGACTAGGGTATAGGTGAGTGAAGGGGCATAGTGGCAAAGAGAATTAGAGCTAGGTCACAGAGGGACGAGAGGCCAAGTTTTATACCAGATGTAGTAGGGAGCTATGGCAAGTTCTTGGGTAAAATATTTTAAGCCTTCAGGGAATAAGAATGCTTAAAGTCATCAGTCACTGAATATTTTTTTGTGCTTCTGCACTATAGACAATGAGTAGAAGCATGTGAGCCGGAGGGTGGGGGGAGACCAGGGGGAGAGAGAGGGAGGTATAGGGAAAGAGTGAGATCACAGGTGGTGCATCTTTCTTTGTTAATCAGAGTCCTAATGTAGGAGGGACCTCAGCTGCTGCTGTGACTGGGAAGTTTTTTTTAGCCGAATCCAATTTCTTGTTTCTGAGTAGGTCACTGGGCTTCTATTGTATTAGATGCTTCAGGTCAGCAGTGTGTGTGTGTGTCATATTAATTGTTCTAGTACTTACGACTTGGGCCGGAGGAGGTAACAATTAATACTCTTTTCCTCTTTGTCTGAGAAGCAAAACCAAGGAGATGCAGGTCTCTGCCAGGAGGAGCTCAAAATGTCGGCTTTATTACTGATAAATGCTGGGCTGGTGCCTGTGTCTTGGGTCTGTGAGCAAGTAGGCTTGTTGAACTTTCACTCCTGAATTAAAAACATTTTTTTTTTTAACGTTTATTTATTTTTGAGACAGAGAGAGGCAGAGCATGAACAGGGGAGGGGCAGAGAGAGAGGGAGACACAGAATCTGAAACAGGCTTCAGGCTCTGAGCTGTCAGCACAGAGCCCGACGCGGGGCTCGAACTCACGGACTGTGAGATCATGACCTGAGCCGAAGTCGGACGCTCAACCGACCGAGCCACCCAGGCGCCCCTCACTCCTGAATTTGATAGACTTGCCACGCAGGCACATTCGTGGCAGGACAAGCCTCTCACATGGGAGCCTGCCTCTTAGGGCAGGGAAGGGCTGAGTATCAGTGTCCTGT